>NC_060272.1:19982440-20310215 GCF_021613505.1 Equus quagga | reverse complement strand
ATACCTTCTTTGGGAAGATGTCTGTTCATATCCTCTGCCTATTTTTTTTTTTTTTTTTTTATTAATGTTATGATGGATTACAAGCTTGTGAAATTTCAGTTGTACATTTTTGTTAGTCATGTTGTGGGTACACCTCTTCCCCCTCCGTACCCTCCCCCCACCCCCCCCTTTTCCCTGGTAACCCCCGATCGGATCTCCTTCTCAATATACTAATTTCCACCTATGAGTGGAGTCATATAGAGTTCGTCTTTCTCTGACTGACTTATTTCGCTTAACATAATGCCCTCGAGGTCCATCCACATTGTTGTGAATGGGCCAATTTCGTCTTTTTTTATGGCTGAGTAGTATTCCATTGTGTATATATACCACATCTTCTTTATCCAATCACCAGTTTCTGGGCATGTAGGCTGGTTCCACGTCTTGGCTATTGTAAATAATGCTGCGATGAACATAGGGGTGCAACGGACTCTTGAGATATCTGATATCAGGTTCTTAGGATAGATACCCAGTAATGGGATGGCTGGGTCATAGGGTATTTCTATTTTTAACTTTTTGAGAAATCTCCATACTGTTTTCCAAAGTGGCTGCCCCAGTTTGCATTCCCACAAGCAGTGTGTAAGATTCCCCTTTTCTCCACATCCTCTCCAACATTTGCTGTTTTTTCTCTTGGTAATTCTAGTCGTTCTGATAGGTGTAAGGTGATATCTCATTGTAGTTTTGATTTGCATTTCCCTCATAATTAATGATGTTGAACATCTTTTCATATGCCTCTTGACCATCTGTATACCTTCTTTGGGAAGATGTCTGTTCATATCCTCTGCCTATTTTTTGATTGAGTTGTTTGTTTTGTTGTTGTTGAGTTGTATGAGTTATTTATATATTTTGGAAATAAATCCCTTGTTGGATATATGATTTCCTTGCCTTGCAAAAGCTTTTTAGTTTGATGTAGTCCCATTTGTTCATTTTTTCTTTTGTTTCCCTTGCCTGGTCGGACATGGTACTTGAAAATATGCTGGTAAGACCAATGTCAAAGAGCGTACTGCCTATGTTTTCTTCTAGAAGTTTCATGGTTTCTGGTCTTACATTCAAGTCTTTAATCCATTTAGAGTTGATTTTTGTGCATGGTGTAAGGTAATGGTCTACTTTCATTCTTTTGCAGTTGGTTGTCCAGTTTTCCCAACACCATTTATTGAACAGACTCTCCTTTCTCCATTGTATGCTCTTGGCTGCCTTGTCAAATATTAGCTGTCCATAAATGTGTGGGTTTATTTCTGGGCTCTTGATTCTGTTCAATTGATCTCTGTATATGTTTTTGTGCCAGAACCATGCTGTTTTGGTTACTATGGCTTTATAGTATATTTTGAAATCAAGGATTGTGATACCCCCAGCTTTGTTCTTTTTTCTCAGGAATCCTTTGGCTATTTGGGATCTTTTGTTGTTCATATAAATTTTAGGATTCTTTGTTCTATTTCTGTGAAAAATGTTGTAACTTTGACAGGGATTGTGTTGAATCTATAGATTGCTTTCGGAAGTATGGACATTTTAACTATGTTAATTCTTCCAATTCAAGAGCACATAATATCTTTCCATTTCTTTGTGCCTTCTTCAATTTCTTTCAACAATGTTTTATAGTTTTTGGTGTACAGATCTTTTACCTCTTTGATTATGTTTATTCATAGGTATTTTATTCTTTTTGTTCAATTGCATGTGGGATTGTATTCTTAATTTCTCTTTCTGCCACTTTGTTGTTAGTGTATAGAAATGCAATCGATTTTTGTATCTGATTTTGTGTCCTGTGACTTGACTGTATTCATTTATTATTTCTAACAGTTTTTTAGTGGATTCTTTAGGGTTTTCTATATATAAAATCATGTCGTCTGCAAAGAGTGACAGTTTCACTTCTTTTGCAATATGGATCTGTTTTATTTCTTTTTCTTGCCTGATTGCTCTGGCTAGGACTTCCAATATCATGTTAAATGAGAGTCGTGAAAGTGGGCATCCTTCTCTGGTTCCTGTTCTTAGAGGGATAGCTTTCAGTTTTCCTCTGTTGAGAATGATATTTGCCGTGGGTTTGTCATATATGGCCTTTATTATGTTGAGGTATTTTCCTTCTATACCCATTTTATTTAGAGTTTTTATCATAAATGGATGGTGTATCTTGTCAAATGCTTTCTCTGCATCTGTTGAGATGATCATGTGATTTTTATTCTTCACTTTGTTAATGTGGTGTATCACATTGACAGATTTACAGATGTTGAACCATCCCTGCATCCCTTGAATGAAACAGACTTCATCATGGTGTATGATCTTTTTAATGTATTGTATTCAATTAGCTAGAATTTTGTTGAGGATTTTTGCGTCAATGTCCATCAATGATATTGGCCTGTAATGTTCTTTTTTTGTGTTGTCCTTGTCTGGTTTTGGTATCAGGATAATGTTGGCTTCATAGAAGGAGTTAGGAAGCTTCCCCCTCTCTTCAATTTTTTGGAAGAGTTTGAGAAGAATAGATATTTAGTCTTCTTTGATTGTTTGGTACAGTTCCCAGGGAAGCCATCTGGTCCTGGGCTTTTAGTTTTTTGGAGGTTTTTGATTGCTGTTTCAATCCCCTTCCTGGTGATTGGTCTATTCAAATTCTCTATTTCTTCTTGGTCCAGTTTTGGAAGGTTGTATGTTTCTAAGAATTTATCCATTTCTTCCAGATTATCCAATTTGTTGGCATATAGCTTTTCATAGTATTCTCTTATTATCTTTAGTATTTCTGAGATGTCCATTGTAATCTCTCCTCTTTCATTTCTGATTTTATTTATTTGAGCCTTCTATCTTTTTTTCTTGATAAGTCTAGCTAAGGGTTTGTTAATTTTGTTTATCCTTTCAAGGAACCAGCTCTTGCTTTCATTAATTTTTTCTATTTTTTTAGTCTCTATTTTGTTTATTTCTGCTCTTATTTTTATTATTTCCTTCCTTCCATTGATTTTGGGATTTGTTTGTTCTTCTTTTTCTAGTAACTTTAGATGCACTGTTAGATTGTTCATTTGGAATTTTTCTTCTTTTTGAGGTAGGCCTGAATTGCTATAAAATCCCCTCTTTGAACTGCTTTTGCTGTATCCCATAGATTTTGGCATGTGGCATTTTCATTTCATCTTTCTCCAGGAATTTTTTGCTTTCTGCTTTGATTTCTTCATTGACCCAATTGTTGTTCAGTAGCATTTTGTTTAATCTCAACATTTTTGTGCCTTTTCTGCTTGTCTTATGTAGTTGATTTCTAGTTTCATATCTTTGTGGTCAGAAAAGATGCATTTTATTATTTCTATCTTCTTAAATTTATTGAGACTTGTTTTGTGGCCTAATATGTGATCAATCCTGGAGAATATTCCATGTGCATTTGAAAAGAATGTGTATTCTGTGGTTTTTGGATGGAATGTTCTATATATATCCAGTAAGTCCATCTGGTCATATGTGTCGTTTAAGGCCAGTGTTTCCTTATTGATCTTCTGTTTGGATGATCTATCCGTTGGTGTAAGTGGAGTGCTAAAGTCCCCTGCTATTATTGTGTTACTGTCTATTTCTCCTTTTTTGTCTGTTAATAATTGCTTTATATATTTGGGTGCTCCTATATTGGGTGCATAGATATTTACAAGTGTTATATCTTCTTGTTGGATTGTTCTCTTTATCATTATGTAGCACTCTTTGTCTCTTGTTACAGTTTTTGTTTTAAAGTCTATTTTGTCTGATATAAGTATTGCTATCCCTGCTTTCTTTTCTTTGCCATTTGCATGGAATATCTTTTCCCATCCTTTCACTTTCAGTTTGTGAGTGTCTTTAGGTCTGGAGTGTGTCTCTTATATGAGGCATATATATGGGTCTTCTTTTTTTTATCCAATTAGCCATCTATGCCTTTTGATTGGAGCATTTAGTCCATTGACATTTAAAGTAGCTGTTGATAAATATGTATTTATTGACATTTTTTTACTTTTTTTTGGGGGGGTGTTTTATTAGTTTCTTCCCTAGTCCTTTCTTTTTCTCTTGCTCTCTTCCCTTGTGGTTTGATGGCTTTCTTTAGTAATATGTTTTTGATTTCTTTTGTCTTACTCATTTGCTTACTTATTATGGGTTTCTGATTTGTGATTACCATGAGGATCCTATATAATATTCTATGTATATAACAGTCTATATAACAGTTGTGGGGGTTTTTTTAATCCAGTTTTCTGTTTTCTATCTCAATTTTTCCAAAAATAGTTGTAACCTGGTTGTGTTTGTGGGAGGAGATCAGTTCAGAGTCTGGTTACGCCACCAGCTTGATGAGATCCCCCCCAATACCATTTATTGAAGAGAATTTTCTTTCTCCATTGTATCTTCTTGGCTCCTTTGGCAAAGATTAGCTGTCCATTGATATGTGGTATTTCTGGGCTTTCAGTTCTGTTCCATTGACCTGTGTGTCTGTTTTTGTGCCAGTACCACGTTGTTTTGATTACTATAGCTTTGCAGTATATTTTGAAGTCAGGGATTGTCACGCCTCCAGCTTTTTTCTTCTTTCTCAGCTTTTCTCTTTTTTTGCTTTGGCTAGTTAGGGTCTTTTTTTGTTCCATATAAATTTTAAGATTCTTTGTTCTATTTCCATGAAGAATACCTGTGGGATTCTGATTGGGATTGCATTGAATTGATAGATTGCTTTAGGTAATATGGGCATCTTAACTATGTTTATTCTTCCAATCCATGAGCATGGGATATATTTCCATTTCTTTGTGTCTTCTTCAATTTCTTGCCATAGCTTCTTTTAGTTTTCAGGGTATAGGTCTTTCAACTCTTTGGTCAAGTTTATTCCTATATATTTTGTTCTTTTTGTTACAATTGTAAATGGGATTGTATTCTTGACATCTCTTTCTGCTATTTCCTTAGTACTGTATAGAAATGCAACTGATTTTTGTAAGTTGATTTTTGTACCTGCAACTTTGCTGTAGTTGTTTGTTATTTCTAATATTTTCTGCTGGATCATTTTGGGTTCTCAATATATAGAATCATGTCACCTGTAAACAGCAAGATTTTACTTTCTTCTTTCCAATTTGGATTACTTTTATTTCTTTTTCTTGCCTAATTGCTGTGACTGAAACCTTCAGTACTTTGTAGAATAGGAGTGATTAGAGTGAGCACCCTTATCTTGTTCCTGTTCTCAGAAGAATGACTTTCAGTTTTTCACCAGTACATATGATGTCGGCTGTGGGTTTGTCATATAAAACCTTTATTATGTTGAGGTATTTTCCTTCTATGCCCATTTTATTGAGCGTTTTTTTTTTTTATCATCAATGGATATTGGATCTTGTCAAATGCTTTCTCTGCATCTATTGAGATGATTGCATGATTTTTTTTTTTTTTTTTTGGTGAGGAAGAGTGTCTCTGAGCTAACATCTCTGCCCATATTCCTCTACTTTTTTTATTTTTGGATCACTGTTAAAGCATTGCTTGATGAGTGGTGTGGGTCTGCAACCAGGATCTGAACCTGTGAACCCAGGCTGCTGAAGCAGGGTGCACCAAACTTAACCACTAGGCAACAGGCCTGGCCCCGAGATGATCATGTGATTTTTATTCCTCATTTTGTTAATGTGGTTTATCACATTGTTTGATTTGCAGATGTGAACCGTCCCTGCATACCTGGTATAAATCCGAATTGATTTTGGTGTATGATCCTTTCAACATATTGCTGTATTCGGTTTGCCAATTTTTTGCCTCTATGTTCTTCAGTGATATTGGCTTTTAATTTTCCTTCTTTGTGTTATTCTTGTCTGACTTTGGGATCAGAGTGATGTTGGCTTCATAGAATAAGTTATGAAGTATTCTGTCTTCTTTACTTTTTGAAATAGTTTGAGAGGATAGATATTAAGTATTATTTGAATGTTTGGTAGAATTCTCTAGAGAAGCCATCTGATCCTGGACTTTTGTTTTTAGGGAGGTTTTGATTACTGTTTCAACCTCTTTACTTGTGATTGGTCTATTCAGATTCTCTATTTCTTCTTGATTCAGTTGTGGGAGGTTGTATGAATCTAAGAATATATCCATTTCTTCTAGGTTATCCCATTTGTTGGCATATAGTTTCTCATTGTATTCTCTTACAATTCTTTGAAATTCTGTGGTATCCATTGTAACTTCTCCTCTTCCATTTCTAATTTTATTTATTTGAACCTTCTCTCTTTTTTTGCTTAGGGAGTCTAGCTAAGGGTTTGTCAGTTTTTTTTTTTTTTTTGTCTTCTCAAAGAACCAGCTCTTAGATTCATTGATCCTTTTGACTGCTTTTTTAAGTCTCTATTTCATTTCTGTTCTAATTTTTATTATTTCCCTCCTTCTGCTGATTTTGGGCTTTGTTTGTTCTTATTTTTCTAGTTCTGTTAGGTGTAGTTTGGGATTACTTATTAGAGATTTTTCTTGTTTGTTGAGGTGGCCCTGTATTGCTACAACCCCCTTAGTACTGTTTTTGCTGCATCCCATAAGAGTTGGTATGTTGTCTGCTCATTGTCATTTGTCTCCAGGTATTTTTTGATATCTTCTTTGATTTCTTTATTGATCCAATGGCTGTTCAGTAACATGTTTAGTCTCCACATATCTGTGGCTTTCCCAGATTTTTTCTTGTAGCTGATTTCTAGTTTCATAGCTTTGTGGTTGGAAAATATGCTTGATATGATTTCAATCTTCTTAAATTTATTGAAGTTCGCCATGTTTCTCAACATGTGGTCTGTCTTTGAGAACGTTTCATGTGCACTTGAGAAGAATGTGCATTCTCCTGTTTTTGGATGGAATATTCTGTATATCTATTAAGTCCATCTTGTCTATTGTTTCATTTAAGTCCTCTATTTCCTTGTTGACTTTTTGTCTTGAAGTTCTATCCATTAATGTAAGTGGGGTGTTGAGGTCCTCTACGACTATTATGTTCCTTTTATTTTCTCTCTTTAAGTCTGTTAATAGCTGCTTTACATACTTTGGTGCTCCTGTGTCAGGTGCATATATATTCATAAGTGTTATGTCCTCTTTGTGGAATATTGCTTTCATCATTATATACTGCATCTCTTTGTCTCTCATTGCCTTTTTTACCTTGAAGTCTGCTTTGTCTGATATAAGTATGGCAACATCTGCTTTATTTTGCTTGCCATTTGCTTGGAGTATTGTGTTCCATCCCTTCACTCTGAGCCTATGTTTGTCTTTAGAGCTGAGATGTGTTCCCCGGAGGCAGCATATTGTTTGGTCTTGTTTTTTAATCCGTGAAGCCACTCTGTGTCTTTTGATTACAGAATTCAATCCATTTCCATTTAGAGTGATTATTGATATATGAGGGCTTAAGATTGCCATTTTATCTCTTGTTTTCCAATTGTTCTATATTTTCATTATTTCTCTTCCCTTGTATTTCTGACTACCATTTCAGGTTGGTGGTCCTCTGTGATGGTTTTCTTTTTATTTATGATTTGTGTCTCTGCTCTGATTTTTTGTTCGGTGGTTACCATGAAGTTTTTATAAAAGATATCATGTATGAAATAGTCCTTTTTTTTGATAGGCTCTTATCTCCATTAACCTAAGTTTCCATCCCTTTCCTTTTCCCCTTCCAAGTTATTGTTATCACAAATTATTTTTTTGTGTGTTGTGAGTTTGTGACTAATTTGAAGTGTTTATAGTTATTTTTCATGTTTTCCTTCCCTTTATTTTTTATGTTATAATTAAATGTTTTCTAACCTCATCTGATAGAGAGCTGCAATTTTCTGATTTTGTCTGTCTATTTATCTCCTTGCTCAAAGCTTTGTAAACCTTTGCCTTTTTGTTTCAAGTATGAGGACGTCCTTGGTCATTTCTTGTAAAGCAGGCCTTGTGTCAATGAACTCTCTCAGCTTTTGTTTATCTGGAAAACCTTGCATTTCTCAATTGTATATGAAGGATAGTTTCACTGGATAAGGTATTCTTGACTGAAAGTTTTTGGCTTTCAGTATTTTGAAATATCATTCCATCTTCTTAGCCTTAAGGTTTCTGCTGAGAAATCCGCTAAAAGCCTTATAGGGGTTCCTTTGTAGATTATTTACTTCTGCCTTGCTGCCCTTAGTAATTTTTCTTTGTCATTGCTTTTTGCCGGTTTTAATATTATATGCCTTGGAGAAGGTCTTTTTGCGTTGATGTAATTGGGGGTTCCATTGGCTTCATATACTTGTAAGTCCAATTTCTGAGGTTTGGGAAGTTGTCAGCTATTGTTTTTTTTAAAGAAACTCCCTGCTCCTTTCTCCCTCTGGAATACCTATAATCCTTATGTTGCTTTTCCTAATTGAGTCAGATATTTCTTGAAGAATTTCTTCATTTTTTTAAAATCTTAGTTTTCTCTCCCCCTGCACCTGAAGCATTTCTAGATTCCTGTCCTCTAATACACTAATTCTGTCCTGCATAAACTTTGCTCTATTTTTTGTGGTTTCTAGATTATTTTTAATTTCATTAATTGTGTTCTTCATATCCAGAATTTCTGTGTAGTTTCTTTTTAAGGGCTTCAACCTGTTTGGTGAAGTATTCCTTCTCTTTGATAATTTTATGCCTGAGCTCATTGAATTGACTTTCTAAGTTTTCTTGTAACACATTGAGTTTCTTTATGACCACTATTTTAAGTTCTCTGTCATTTAGATTATAAATTTCTGTGACTTCAGGATTGGTTTCAGGAGACTTGTGATTTTCCTTCTGCTCTGAAGTGTTACTGTAGTTTTTCATGGTGTTTGATGAACTGATCCTTTGCCTGCACATTTCTGGTAGTATCAGTTCGCAGATACCACCTGCCACTGCAGCAGGGAAGCAGGAGCTATTTCTGATCCCACCCTATCTGCTGGAAGTTGCGAAGGTGCATTTGCTCTGTGTTTGCATAGGTTGGCCTTGGGAGCAGGGCCTCTGTGCTCAGCAGGTGAGTTATGCAGGCGAGGGCACTGAAGGTTTTGCCGAACCACTCTGCTTGGTGAGTGGGACACCTTTATGGGGAGTGAGCTGAAACCACTCAGCAGGGAGTGTTCCCACTTGCAGGACTGCCAGGGCACAGTGGATGCTCCCACAGGCTTGGCTACCCCTCCAAAGGCATTCATGTGCTAGCTGGGCTGCCCCTACCTCCTCTTACAGTCATGCAGGTTGCTGTGCTTGATGTATGGGGCTCCTTCAGGGGGCTGAGCTGTGGCCATTCAGTGGGGAGTTTTCCCACTGGCTGGGTTGCTACAGCACAGTAGGTGCTCTTGTAGACTGGGCTTCCCCTCCAAAGGCATTTGCATGCACTCTGGGCTGGCCCCGCCTCCTCTTACTGTTTCACCAGCTGCTGTGTGAGGCCCCATGAACTGGCATACTGCTGCTGGAGACAGGGAGGGATGTGCTCACCCGGTTCTACTGCTTCCCAGGCATCCAGTCCACCCACCATCAGATGTATAGCTGTGTGGGTCTCTCAGGCATCCTGTTGTGCTATATGGGTATACTCTGTTGGTTAATGAATGTCCATTTAGTTGTAATTTAGAGGGAGAGAGACAAAGGGAACAGTTCACTCTGCCATGTTGCTGACTTCACTCTGCTTATATTTTTTTATATTTAAGAAGACTTGGTAACTTTTGAGAGACCTAGAGTAAAACAGAAGTAAGGAATATGGTTCCTATCAGAGCAAAAATGAACTGCACCAAAGTTGACATGGAGTGTTTAACTTAGGAAAGTCAAAGTTCCTTTAATAAATGATTGACTTCTTCTTGTCCATAGAGGCTACTGATAATTTGATCTTTTTATTGTGGTTGTTATTTGTTTCATTTTGTCATAATACAAAGGGTGGTTTTAGAACTGTGGTATCCTGGCAAATTTTTAACAATTTTCTCTCTGGGGAAACTTAAAAAGCCCTAATTTGTAGTATTTGCCTATTTCAGTTATAAAGATGTGAGTACTTTCACCATGGCTGATTTCGAGCTAGCAATATGACCTCAAATGGCTTGCAAAAGTTTGGCAAATGTGACAGTCACCACTGCTTTGGAATAATTTTTGATTGCT
Source organism: Equus quagga (assembly GCF_021613505.1). NCBI lineage: Eukaryota > Metazoa > Chordata > Mammalia > Perissodactyla > Equidae > Equus > Equus quagga. The sequence goes on along the minus strand of NC_060272.1, from coordinate 20,300,204 downwards.
GGGTGAAATTTTCAGTTAACTTTAGTAAGAAAAAAATCAAGGATGATTTTCTTGAAACCCCTGCCTCTAACATTGAAAATGACTACAATAGATCATCTCTGGGAGCAAGATTTGAAAAACACGTCAATGAAGATTTACTCATAAAGTCAAGCATAGTATAAGGTTTTTATTTTAGAGTGGCCCTGACAGTTGAAATACAGTGATCTTCCACACAAAAGAATACTCATAACAAACTCATGGATTCTGTTTTTAAGATCAAAATTAATGTCTTTAATGTTTGGCCTTTGATATTTTTTATGTTTGTTTCTTTGTTTTAAATATAGTGAAGCTTGTTTATTTATTGGGTTCTAGTTTCACATCTCAACACAGAATTATTAGATATTTTTGAACTGTGAAAATAGGTAAGAGTTTGATTCTTTTAGCCATTTAACCTTAATGAGTAAATATAATTTTACCTTAACCGAGAAGGCACAGACAAGGGTTCTTTGCTCTTCTCCTGTAATCCTGTTCTACCTGCAAGGCTTTATGAAGAAAGGAACCACTTCCACAACAGACTACAAAGTGTTGATAAAAAGTAATAAATATTATGAACATGTTTGAGTGCTTTTCCTTTATTTTTTAACTTAATCTAATAACAATCCTTTAAGGGGATAGTGTTATTATTCTCCATTAAGAGAAAAACCCTGGTTAAAAAGATTTTTCATTTACTAGGTGCATAATTGAAAAGAGTTATTTAAATTCTGTAAGCTTCTTTTTTTTAATCAGTAAAATGGAGGCAGTGGTATCTACTTCATAGAGGATTATTATGGTTAAAATTAGATCATGGTTAATAGTCCTTTAATTGGGGCTTTAATCATCATCATTCACATCATCACCATCTCTATCCCTACTGGCTGAAGGAGGTATTTGAAGAGTGAAATCTATACACAATTAAATGGACCTGTAGGAAAATATTTCTTCCTTCTTCTACTAGACTTCCCCATATATTATATGGAAAGTATACATATGGCTGCAAGAAACTTGATGCATTAGTTAGCCTCTCACCTGATATGTGCATGCAATTTACTAAATCATACAAGCAAACCAAATTCTAATATACCATCAAATTCATTTTACAACCTCTCAGATTAACTTATCACCCTAAATTGCATGTTTTATGTTGGAGAATAAAACCAGCAACTATTATACCATCTTTGTAATGTACTAAATGCTGGTTTCACCCAATTCTTCCAGTGCAAGAATTTTGAGTTGTGCATGAGGATTTTATTGAAAGTTTCACTTTTATTAGTCATAGGTTTAATAAATTAGTATTTCCTTGGAATAGATGTAAACACATAAACTGAATGTGATGTTCAAATAATAACTTTGGAGTAAGTGAAACAGGTTTAGGACACTGAGATCTTTTGTGCAGTGCAAATTCAGAAAGAAGTAAGTATTTGCATGCATAGGCTTCCCCATCCATTGACTTTTGAATGGCTGTTTACTGAAGACAAAATGGAAAGTCTCTAAGCATAATTTCTAAACACTTGGATTCTTCTGCAAGTGTAATCAACTGTTATTTCAATTTCAAGCACTCTCCCATTTCCTTTCATCAGATTGGCCAATCTCATCTCAAATGTTCTAAAGAAAGTTCTGAAAGTACTCTAGGGTAGATAAAGGTTCTCAGTATTTATGGGAATCAAAGAAGCTTTTGAGAAAATGGATAATATTAATGGAAATGTATGTTTATTCCCAAATTAGAGAAATTGTTGGAATAAAGACTAAGTTCAAAGAAGGGGACATATGCTTCATGATAATTTTATGAAATTGAAATAGTTGTAAAAGTATGATTGATAGTAATGCAATTACTGTAAGTAGTGACCCTAAAAATAGACTGCATTTCAGGTGGCAGTTACATAGGTTTCTATACTTGCCTTTATTATAAGTGTGTATGTATACCTACATACTTAGATAAGAACAGATTATGGCTTTTACTCTAAGTACATCATAGCTCAATTGAAAAAAATATGCTCTAATTCAAAAAGAAACTACATAGATTTGGACATGGTCTGCTTTCTCTCAGCTGTGGAGAACATGTTTCTGGATTATTATTTAGAGGGGAAAAGTGAACATTTTCCATAAAATTTGATGTAATACTTTTGCTTTGGTTCCAAATTTCAAAGTGAAGAAGTTAGTAATATCAAAAGAACAATGAGAAACATAAACCCTGGTTAAAATATATCTTAGTAGATATACCAGGAAGGAGATAAGGGAGTATTTAGAAATTGTTTCATAATTTAAAAAGTTTCTCTTAATCTTGCTGGTGGTACAATTGGAAATTACACCTTCTGGTTCAGTTATCTCTGAGATTATCTTTTTAAAGAAAGAGCTGTGTTGGCAGGAAATTTTAACTCATTTTATTTTCAAAACAAATGCCCTTTAATGACCATGAGTCTGATTTTTTTTAAAAAAATCATTATTCTGGGTCTTGTAGCAGAAAAGATAGCCTTGGGTGCTATACTGTTTACATCACTTTGGAGACCATCATTCTAATTGAGCAAAGTAAGCTTCATATTTAGTATACAAGTAGTCCCTTTGTTATTGATAATGTTGTTTTCTTATCGTTATTTTAGGTAACTTCTTCTTCTTTGGGTAGTAAAGAAATCAGTTCACAGTAAGGGCATAGGCTGCCTCTTTTCGGTCCTAAACTTTTCATGTAAGAATGTTATTGCTGGGAACAAGTTTGACACCAAGTATTTGAATGTCAGTTTTTATTTAAATGTCCATTTTATCTTTCATCTACTGTCACCTTGAAAAAGTGATTTGCTCTATTTTATTAAGGAAGAAGTGTAATACTTTATCTAGAGTGGCCTCTCAAGCTTGTTTGTTGGATGAAACTGGCCGAAAATTATTTATTGAATTTTTTAGTTGAAAGAATATTTATTCGATGTTCTTGCACACCACAAGCAATGGTAGAAACTAGGAATGAAAACTGTAAGTGGGTCGGTCCCTGTCCTCAGGAGCCTATAATACGGGGGGAGGGTTGATGTAAATGCAGTGAGAGAGAAGTTCACTGGGGAACTTGCCCTAGCTGCCTTGCCTACAGGGAGGGCTTTCCGGTGGAGGCTGTGCTTGACAAGAGTGGGGAGAGGAAGGTGGAAATGGAGGAGAAAGAGGAAGTAGAAGGGGAGAAGGAAGCGGGCAGAGAGGAGGGTGTATTAGAGTAGTTCAACTCGTTTCATACGTGAGGAGTATCTGTCAGTAATTAAATTAGGGAAATACAATATTTGAACTAATCTCTTAAACCATAGTGTAAAGGTTTCCAGTAGGAATCTTCTATAGAGATTTACAAAGATTGATCCGTTTAGAGTTCTGTGTACATGAAAATAAATTGTTATGCAAATAATTTACAAAATATTGTAAGAGTAGCCTTGTATAATGAGTAGCTTTATAAAAAAAAATGATCTAGATATTCCTGAAAAGATATTTTTATGCAGTATGGCTATTTTCAAAACTTGTTCATACTGACTGCAGATATCTTTTTTATTATCTTGAATCCAGTGTTTCTTAAATGTGAAACCATTTATAGAGATGCTGTGTAAAAATGAGCTTTCCGTTTACTAAAAAAGCAAAGGTCAACTCCTCTTAGCGTATCCTACTATTTCTGCAACTCTTACATCTCACCCTTCCACCCATGTGCTACAAACCATCCACCTTTACTGGGTGTGATATGTATGTGTTTACTCCAACTGAGTCTCCACATACGTGTGTTTCAAAGCCATGCAACTTTCAGTACCCTGCCACCTGCCTTGTAAGTAGAATGACATGACACATATTCCTACACTTAGAATTACCAGTGTTTTTGTGTCTGACTTTCCAAGCTCATTTACCCCAGAGACTTCTCTATAGAGGCACCATCTCCCCTGACGAGACTGCTTTAGGAAAGAGAATGAGGGGCTGGCCCAGTGGTGTACTGGTTAGGTTCGTGTGCTCCACTTTGGCAGCCTGGGGTTCATAGGGTGAGATCCCACGAGCAGACCTACACACCACTCATTAAGCCATGCTATGGTGGTATCCCACATATGAAGTAGAGGAAGATTGGCACAGATATTAGCTCAGGGACAATATTCCTGAAGCAAAAAATGAAAGAGGAAGATTGGTTGTGGGTGATAGCTCAGGGCCAATCTTCCCCACAAAAAAAAAAAAAGAGAGAGAGAGAGAGAAAGAAAGAAAGGAAAATGAATGAATTTGCAGCCCATTGTCAATGAACCACACATGGCTTAATAGTCCTACAGACACTTGCAAAATATATATATATATATATATATATACGCAACATATATATTTAAAGGATAATACCTTCCAGTGTTTTTATATCTAGCCAAATTCTATCTTCAAACAAGATTTTTTATTGTACTTTAATAAATAGAATGATGAAATCTCCTGTATTCTGTTTGAATTATTGGAGGGGGTCTCAAGTGTTGCCTGCTCACCTGCTTTGCTTCCCTCTAACATGTATCCCTGAGAATCTGGAGCACAGGTTGAAAATTACTGCCTCGGGTCAAAGAAACAAAGTATCAGTTTCCAATGGTAGGATTCAGGCATCATCACCTGATTATTGAGACTAACATCTGCTGATGTAGGGAACATTCCAAAAATCACACAATCTGTAGAAATCTTTTATGTTTACTGTCAGCTGTGATGCTTTATGATGCATGTATCAAGAAGAATGTGGTTGTTTTTATTTGATTGATTCCAAAATATACAGGAGATGGTGTCGTATGATCATGGAATGTTGGAGCTTGGAAAGGGACTAAGAGATCAAATAATGCATGCCTTCAACTTAAAGAGGAGCAGAGGGAAGGACACCGTTTAAAGAGGATTGCTCAAGGTCTAGCAGAGTAGGGGGAGACGTGAGTCAGCATTTAGATGCCTCTATTCTCTCTTCCAGTTCACCAAACTGGGCACTTTATATATTGTTAATCCTGGAACGTCTATCTTATTACTGAGGCTTTTCGGATCGATATTTGTTTGAAAGTTACAATACTAATATTTTGTTGAGATATCATCACATTCAAAAGTTAGTAATGCAATGTAAATACCATTAAGTTATCCCAAACAATCACTATATCTTTATTTTCTATGCTTTTAGTTAAATCTGCCTTAACTCTATAGAATAACCAGGGGCAATTTTACCCCACAGGCGACACTCTTCAATATATGGAACCATTTTTGGTTGTCATAACAAAGTATTTTCCAGCCCCAAATGTCAACAGTGCCAAAGTTGATTAGCCTACTGTAGGAGATTTAATGTTGCCTTCTGCAACAACTGAACATCATGAGTGACGTGTTTCCTCTGCCAGTCGGAAAAAACCCTGATCTTCCCCATCATGCTGGATTTCAAACTTTAGGATTGTCCCTAGATTACAGTATTTCATATTTTGGTGAAGAATTCCAAATGTCCTCATCTTTACTTTACAGAATTTTATCCTCTTCTCTTTTGTTCTAAGTCATCTTTTTTAGAAGACTTACCTCACAAGAATGCCAGTGCTTTTCCTTTTTGACTTTTCAACTCCATTTGTTAGCTATATCTCTAGGTACATTAAAAAAAAACCTGACTAATGATTTTAGATGGGGTTCCATCATAGATATGCACTAGAATAAAATTGTTTTTTCTGTTTTTTTGTGTCTTCTTGTATTTATTTGCCTTTGGGTTCTATTCTTATTAATGGTTTATAATTTCATGTAATGATAAATGATGCTGTTTATACATTGAAGAAATATTTATTGTGTCGAGGGACTACAAGCTAGATCCCTACCTACACTTTTGGGCCTTAGTCTTGTAGAGGATATACATAAATGAACTTATATACAAGATATGATATGATGATAAGGAATATGGCAAGTGCTCTGAATGCACATAGTAGGGTCAAATAATCCAGCCTTCAGTAATCAAGGAAGTGATGTTTGAGCTGAGACCTGATGAGTGCTGTGGGAGAAAAGTATTGTTTCTGGCAGAGGAAACAATGTGTTTAAACACTTAAGCAATGAGACAGTCAGTGCCCCACAGAATTTAAATACCTTTATGCGATATTGGAGGACTTGGAGAGCTTCATTTCATATATATTCCTTCATTCATAAACATTTATTGAATGCCTACTCTAGGACTAGCACTGTTCTAGGCGTTAGAAGAATGCACTGAACAAAATAACTGAAGCCTCCCCCCTCATGTAGCTTACATTCTAATGTGGTGGTTTATTAGTATTATTTATCTATGCAGATTACTTTTCATTAACAGGGGTCCCCCCTGTGTACAGTTAAAGTGATGAATGCAATAAAAGTGTTTCTGTAGCCTGAGCAATGCGTTGAGTGGTAAGATACTGGAATATATTTAAAAAATAAAAAAATAATAATGCCAAGTTGTTAATTTGAGAAACAGTAGAAATTCATTCAAGATATTTTGGTATCCAGTTGCTAACTCTCAAGCTATCTTTTTGGGGTTTCGCTTTCTTTGTTGGGTACTATAAGGCTTGTTGGGGATGAGACTTTTCTCCTTGGAGAGGATTTTTTTTTTTTTTCAGATAAGGTTTCGTAGTAGATTTGGCAGATACATTGATCAATAGTGCTCACAGAAGGATCATTTTTTAAAGCAGCATAGAAATTAAGGCAGCTCTTGGAAAAGTGACCCCCTGCCCTTACACTAAGACCCATTCAGACTCTACACTGCCATTGCAGTGTGGAGAGATTTACAGTAGCTTCTGTTGGATTAGATGTGGCTACAGAAGTAATAGAGGATTAGTTAGTAGTATTCTGAAAACCTGCATTCGTAGGAAATCTAGGGAATTTCTAGAAATATAATCAAGTAGTTGTATTATGTTTTATAACACCTCTAAATAACGAATGTTTCCCAACAATGACATTCATGAAATCAACTTTGAAATATTTAACTTAAAAATCTTTTATAATTCTTTGAAACTGTATTTCAAATGGCCTGATTTCATCTTAGTCATGTTAGAATAAAAAATAGTCATTCAAAAAACATATAGTAGAGATAGCTGTTTCGAGGTCATAACATTTTATTGGATACAATCAGAAAATGTGGTGTGGTTGGCAAACCCTATGTTGGGTTTTGAAATTACTGTGCTACCAGTATGTTCCAATCAATGAGAACCTTTCAGCCATGAACTTTTATTGATTTGTATTCCTCAGAGTAACATAAATAGCTTTCCCTAAGTCTTCCAATTTCACTATCGTTATTTTGTTCTGAAGTCTCTTCTCTTAGAAGGTTTATTTATGCACTTACTCTGTTGCTTTCCAACTTCTTCATGGTTTGAGCCAAGAACAGGTGCCAGTGTTCTATATCAAGTAGGAGACAAAATGACCAATTAAATTGTTCTATGAACACTTAAATTATACTATGAATAGTTTAATCAGAACAATACATTTAGTTTTTTAAGAACAAATAAAGGAACTGAAAATTTCAAACAACAAAAAAAGAGCAAGTATTCTCACATCAGTTTATGCTAAGAATTAAATTAAAGAACTAGAATGTTTCAACTGCTTCTTTTCACTTCTAGAATATATATGTAAAATCTAACCCTCAAATCCATACTATCGTTAGATGTATTTTCAAAATTTGTTGAAAAAATAGAAGTTTAGTTTCTAGACATACCATATAATGGTCAAAATAGGAATTCAGCACTTGGCAAGGCACACTTGATTTTTCTCTGCTCTCTATGTTAACTCTTTTATATTGCCTAGAAATGTGAGTAAATGTATTAAATAGCAATCACATTGAAAAAATAATTAAATTGAAATATTTATGTTGCTGTTCTTAAAAAACATCTATTTAAATTGTTTTTTATCCTGTTTTCAAACTTTAAAGTCTAAATTTAGAAAATATGACAGTAAAAATTGTTACAGAACACAGATAATAGGTATTGACAGACATTATCTTCTGTAAGATGAGTTTTAACATGCTTTTCTAACTTGCTTCTAGTAACTGTGGAAGAAAGCAAAAAGAAAATGCAGCTTCAAACTTCATTGACTTTTTAGCTCTTAACATTATAGTCTTATATCTAAGCAATGAAATCTTGTTTAATCTTCCTTACAAATGTCTGTAAAATGTGTACTTTTCCACTAGCCGTTACAACCATGGGACTCTATATTCAAATGTGTACAAAATCAGTCACTCTTTTCTGATATAATAGAGTTATGGAAAATGAGTCCTAATGGAAGAAGGACTACTTACTTTGTACTAATCACAGTACTTTCTACTGTGAAATAATAGCAACATTCTAAACTGGGTATATGGATAAGAATCAAAATTGGCAATAATCCATAATAATTTATAGAATCAAATTCTTGATTAATGCAACCAAAGCAGTTATTATTAGGACATAAGGAGTGGAAAAGCATGATTGTTTTCCAGATGTAAATCTCAGGATTAGTAGTATACAAAAATGCCTTCACTCTGAAGACACGAAATAAGTTCTGTTTCTTCTAGATCTCTAATACCTGTGTGAACTACACTTTAGATATTATGCTTTCCTTGATTCAGTTTAGCTATTGAGTTTTTTTTTTCTTTTAGGAAGATTAGCCCTGAGCTAACATCTGCTGCCAATCCTCCTCTTTTTGTTGAGGAAGATTGGCCCTGAGCTCACATCTATGCCTATCTTTCTCTATTTTATATGTGGGAAGCATGCCACAGCATGGCTTGATAAGCAGTGCATAAGTTTGCATCAGGGATCCAAACTGGAGAAGCCCTGGCCCCCGAAGAGGCGTGTGTGCATTTAACTGCTGTGCCACCGGGCCAGCCCCTAGCTATTAAGTTTTTTATCTTAGTTTTTCATCACTATTTGAACACTATTTTTATTTTTAAACATTATCTTATTGAGGGAAAATTTGCATATATTGAAATGCGTGGATGTTAAATGTGCAATTCGATGAGTTTTGAGAAATATATATACCCGTATAGTCCAAACTTAATCAAAATATAGACTATTTGTACACAGAAAGTTCTCTGTCTCCCTTTTTAGTCATTCTCCAACTCCCACAGGGAATGACCTTTCTGAAATCTATTTTCATATATTAGTTTAGTCTGTTCTTGGACTTCATATACTTTGTGTTTGGCTATTTTTGTTCCACAAATATTTTTGAGATCCATTTGTGTTGTATGTATCAGTAGTCCATTACATTTGTTGTTAAGTAGTATTCCATAGTATGAATATACAAGACTTTTTAATCCATTTTCCTGTGGATAGATATTAGTTTTCTTTTTGTACATTTCAGTAACTTTTAGTAATGCTATTATGAATCTGTTTTGAACTGATTTTTGTGTATGGTGTAAGATAAGGGTCCAATTTCATTCTTTTGCATGCAGATACGATTTCCCCAACACCATTTATTAAAGAGACTATGCTTTCCCCATTGTGCATGTTTTAATTGCACAAGAAAATATTGTGCATTTCGCCTTTGTTTGATGTAGTTTTTATAAATGTCAATAAGGCCAAGGTGATTGACAGTATGATTTAAATTTAAGTTCTGTACCATACTGATTTTTTGTCAGTAAGCCAAAAAATTTTTCTATCAATTTGTATTTAATGAATTTACACATATTTATACATATTATGTACATATGTCTATCTATATATTTACATATTTATACATATGCACATATGCCTATCTGTATATCTATATCTGTGTTAGATGAAGCATATTGCTATTTTTTCTACTTGTCCAATCTTTTTATTTGTTCATTTTTCATTTCTTCTTCCCTTTCCTTATTTTTGTTTAATTGAATTTTTAATATTCATTTTTAATTCATCTATTCCACGGTTAGTTACATATATTTGTATTATTTATTATTGCTTATTTTTATTGATTACAACAGTCATCAATTTATCCTTAACTAAAATTCTGCTTAGTGGTAATTTTTTTACTGTTTCACAAACAATGTAGAAAACTGACAAGAATATATTTCCTTTATTCCTTCCCTGTCCTTTGTGATATTTTTTGTGATGTAACTTTATCCATACACATCATAAACTCCATCATAAAATGTTATAATTTTTCTTTCTGTTAGTCAGTTGCCTTTCAAAGAAATTAAGAGAAAAAAATTAGTCTTTTATATTTACACTCATACTTATCATTTTTGTGCTATTCATTTCTTCTTCTAGAATTGAATTTTGATTTGGTGTCATTTTCCTTTGATCTGAAAAACTTCTGTTAGCATTTCCTGTATTGTAGGTTTACTAGTAACAAATTAACGCATTTTTTTCCTGAAAAGGTCTTAATTTTACCTTGATCATTGAAGGATATTTTAAGTGTATGTATAGAAATCTGGGATTACATTTTTTTCCTTTAGTCACTTCATTGTTTGCTGGCCTCATTTTTTTTAAAATAAGAAAATCAACCAAGGAAGCATTATGTGCTTCTCTGCATAATATTTCTTTATTTCTCATGTTTCTTTTAAGATTTTCTCTGTACATTTGGTTTTTACCAGGTTGAAGATGGTGTTTGTAGGTTCTTTTCTCTCTGTATTTTTTCTGCTTAAAATTTGCTGAGATTCTTGGATCCTAACCATTTGATATTAAGCTGCCAACCTGATGACCCATCGTCCCCAAATACGTTAGTAGAGTGGTTCTCAACCAGGGGCAATTTTGCCTTCTGGGGAACATTTGATAATATCTGGAAACATTTTTGTTTTGTTTCTGGGGCAGGGAGGGGCGAAGGAGTGGGGAGATTACTGACATTTGGTTAGTAGAGGCCAGGCATGTTGCTAAATACCCTACAATTCGCAGGAAACCCCCACAACAGAGAACTACCTGTCCCCAAATGTCAAAAATGATAGTGCCAAGGTTAAAAAACTCTGCCTTAGTATGTATTTCTCACAAACAAATATACGTAGAACATGTATCTATGAATTTTCTGGTTTTGATGACTGTATTGTGCATGTATTTGGCATGTGTGTGTGCACAATGCAACCATCAAAACTAGAAAATTAACACTAATGCATTCCTACCGCCTAATCCTTAGATGTCCATTACAGTTTTGACAGTAGTCTCAATAACAGCAGAGAGATCAAGTTCAGAATTGTACATTACTGTAGTTGTCAAGTCTTTAGTGTCCTTGTGTCAGGAAGAGATCTTCAAACTATCCTTAACTGGACCATGACATATTTGAAGATTTCTGACCAATGTTTCCTTTCCTTTTTTCTTTCTTTCTCATTCTTTCTTTCAACTTTCTAACATTTCTTTTCCTTTTTCTTTTTAGAATACCTCAATTTAAGTTTTCTGAGTTTTTCTTGTGATTGGATTCAAGTAACACATTTTGACAAGAATATCACAGAATCAATGTTGCATTATTTTCATTGCATACTATCAAGGTGGTACATGATTGCAACTTGCCTCATTACTGATGATATTTATTTTGACAGGTTGATCAAAGTGTTATCTACCAGATATCTACCCTGTTAGTCTTTATCACGAGACTCTGTTCTTTTATCTTATGTTGCTTTTCTTAAAAGACAACAGGAATTTTATCTGTTTCTTTACCTGTTTTTGTCTATTATCTCAAGCAAATGGTTTTATTCCTTACTGTACTTATAGTTATGGTACCTAGTGCAAAACTTCAAACATATTTGTGGTCTGAAACTGAATCTGTACTTCTGACACAAAGTTGTCTTCCAACAATGTTTTTCTCTGTAGTGATACCACCAACTGCTTGTTCAAGCTGAGACTTCCCGCTAGAATGGAGCCCTTGAATCACCTCTTATTATCCACACTCTTATTATCCATTGGTGAACTCAAAGTATAACAAGAGGTTTAACCACTCCTTCTGGTTAAGATACCATAGAAAGAATCTTACAGCAAGAAGATGAACAGTGAGGGGTAAAATTGGAAACCCTTTTTTGGCACACACCCAGCCCGGATCCATCTCTCCTCTTTTAATGATGAGGGAATGGAAAAATTCCATCACTGGATAGAGTTAGTTTCTAGTACATAAAAAAGGGAAATGTCTATAACTCACAAATCATAGAAGAGAAAATACCATGCTTTACTAAGATAACTACAGGAAGCAGAAATGAAGTATAAAGAGCATTGACTTTGTGCTGTCGTTTTGTTTTGTGAAAAGAAAAATAAGAAAGATGAGATGCACAGACAACAGTATAAGACGCTAAAAAAATGCATAGTGAGCAAGGAACATTAAGAAGACAAATGAATGGCAGAATTTTTAGATATGCCAAGTTTTGGATAGTAAACCATTTTTGTTACTGATCCTGAAAGATTTATGTAGTCATCTTTTAGCCAATTAAATACATGAATTAAAAACTAAACTTTTGGGAGATAGACATATAAATGTTGGGGCCGGCCCAGTGGCGCAGAGGTTAAGTTCACACGTTCCACTTCTCAGCGGTCGGGGGTTTGCTGGTTCAGATCCCAGGTGTGGACATGGCACAACTTGGCACGCCATGTGTGGTACGCGTCCCACGTATAAAGTAGAGGAAGATGGGCACGGATGTTAGCTCAGGGCCAGGCTTCCTCAGCAAAAAGAGGAGGACTGGCAGTAGTTAGCTCAGGGCTAATCTTCCTCAAAAAAAAAAAAAGAAATATAAATGTTGTGTCAACAAAGCAGAGGGATAAGTGTAAATCAAGGCTTAATTCTAATTATTTCTTTAGTCAAGGCTTAATTCTAATTATTTCTTTAGTCATATGCTGTAAATGTGAATCAGAATGTGATTGCCATAAGAGAAGATGTGCAATCTAAAAGTAATAACTTAACAATTTCAACCTGAATCCAAAATCCAGGAGCTGGCAGCAGGAAAGACGACTAAATTTAAATTTTTAAAAACTTCCTCTTACATAGAGGATATAAAATAGATTTGATCTTATCCATTACAGTAAAATGGAAGTATGCATTTAAATATGTCTAAAGCTTTGAAGTATTTAAGTGGGGACATGTACATTCTAGATTATAATCAGTAATGACATAGACTTTGACAAAATATGGTAGAGATATAAAGACAAAAGTCTTAAAAATAAGATGATAACAGTCAAGACAAAGATATCATTTGCGAGAGCAATTTTAATGGATAATTGATCTCAGTTGGGTGAAAAAAAATGAAATATATATTGTTAATATGAAAGAAACCTAAAATAAGAGAATTTTAATGAAAGAGAATGGAAAAATGGTGCACTAGGTAAGTGGGAGCAAAATGAAAGCAGCAATCAGAATTTAACTACTATAATGCAGTTTTTAAAAGTATTAAGGAAGAGTAGGTCACTCTTTATTGATGAAGCATGCAACTTGCCATAAAGTCATATAACACTCAAGTACTTTTATGTGCCAAAGAATATGCCATTTAAATGTCATATACCAGTTAATAAAACTGTTAACAGGCAATATTAAGGGAGACAGGATTTAAATAATAATAGAAGATATGAATGCACCACTCAGTTTTTCCTATGCCAAGAAGACAAAATACATAAATGGATGTAGAGAAGCTAAATGATATAATAATTTGAGTTGATTAACAAATAGTGAACTCAATACCCTCCAAACATACATTGTAACCAGGAATGCCCCTGGTTGTATGTAGAATATGTTTGCATAATAAGCCTTTGCACAAATATTAGTATAAATTATAGAAGTCATGGCTCTAGCTACATTCAAATATAAAATAAAATAAATTTGTAAAAAGTGCATAATTTAACTTCCTAAGGAAAAATTAGAGATGAGATTTTGGTATAAGAATTTAAGAATATCAATCACTGCATTATTTATAACTGCAAAAGTAAGATGCCAAAATAATTGATTAAAAAAAGTCAGATTTGAGCCAGTGTTGATGGCCTAGTGGTTAAAGTTCAGCATGTTCTGCTTCTGTGGCCCAGGTTCAGTTCCTGGGCACAGAACCACACCACTTGTCTGTCAGTAGCCATGCTGTGGTGGTGGCTCACATAGAAGAACTAGAAGATTTTTCATCTAGAATACACAACTATGCACTGGGGCTTTGGGGAGGAAAAAAAATAGAGAGGAAAAAAACAGTCAGATTTTATTAATACTACTCTTTTCTATCTAGAAGTTATTGAACATTATGTATGCACTGATGTAGGTATGTAAAGATTATGTCAGAACACATAAAATTATATCAAGGATTATACTTATTTCATTTTTGTTGAACTTGACTTTTATGAAGTTGATGGTTATTAGAATGAATGATAAAAGGAAATTTTATCTTATTGAAATGTTTGTGTATTTGTGTAGGTATGCCTGTGTGCCAGAGTTTTGGAGATTAAGGAAAGGGTTGAGTTTAAATAATTTTATTTGCAATCTCAACACTTGAATTTAAGATATTACCTTTCTTTGTAATATTTGGAGAATTTCATAATGGCTTTTACTTTTGCTAATCATTGATACTTGAATATGTGAATAAGGTTTACTTATATATGCTCAAACAAATCATACTTTTTTTCAAGCTAATTATAAATCTGAAGCTTTTTCCATCTTTACTCTTACAGAAAAATATTCATTATTGTGCGTAAATTATGGAATCTGTTGTGTTCTTCAGAGGTAATAGAACTTTGTGAGATATTAAGTGCAAATGGCTCATGGTATATATTGCATAGAATTGGACACATGCAGCAACTTTTGCAAGAGTATTTATAAATAATAAGTAATAATTATTTATAATAAGTAATATGTTATCTTTCTTTTTTTTGACTGAGGAAGATTTGCCCTGAGCTAACATCCATGACAGTCTTCCTCTATTTTGTATGTGGGTTGCTCCCACAGCATGACTGTCAACAAGTGGTGTAGGTCCACACCTAACAACCAAACCTGGGCCACCAAAGTGGAACACACACACATAACCACTAGGCCACAGGGCTGGCCCCCCAATATAAGTTATATTTAGCAAAATAATTGTAGGGGGCTATATGATATGACCAAAAATGGCTGAAAATTTGGTTAAATTTTCCTTATAGGCAAAATTAAGTGCCATTGCAATGTTAAAAGACAGTGCATTTAAATCGATCACTTGTGAAACTTTGATTTAAAGATAAAACGTCTCATTTAAAAAGAAGATAGAATATCCAGAGTTTTCAAGTTAAACAATTAGAAGTATATTCAGGAAAGGATATTTAGAAATACTATTTTGAAAATTTGATTCTAGGATTCAAAAATCAAAGATAGCAACACACAATATAACAAGCACATGTCTACAATTTGTTTTTGTCTTAATTTTCAAGTAAAAATGTCAATGAATTGTTTACATACGACTTTGTTTAGCATACATGGAAAATCTCCAAATTTTGAAAGGTTTTTTCCGCTCACCTTTGTTTTCTACTTTTTCTGAAATGAGCACGCAGTCCTTGTACAAATAAATACTATGATTTGAAACAAATAAATGAAGCCCTTCCTTGGTGAGGATCAGTTCACATAGATGTTCGTTTAGCTAAGGAGCCAGCTGTTTGGTACAAAAATCTGCAGCAAGGGAGAAGAGGAGAGAAGGTAAAGGAAAAAGAAATAATAAAGAAGAAAGAAGCACATTTAAGAAGGTGCTTTTATAGGGTCTCTTCTTATTCCTCCTAGAAGGAACTCTGCTCCACTAAAATCACACTTTCTTTAAAACTTCTGAATTTTTTGAAATTTCAAATCCTTTAAGATCCCTCAGCAAAAAGCAAGTAACATCCACTGCTCATTCAAGCATTTTTGCTTTTCCTCTCTTTTCTTTACTTTTCTTATTATGTCTCCTCATTTCTTTCTCTCCCTCCCTCTCTCTTTCTCTTTCTCCCTCGCCCTCTCTCTCTATCTCCTGAGACTTCCTGTCTTTCCCTCTCACTCCTACACCACATGCCACATAATTTTAACTAGCCTCAAATTTATGCTAAAACTCTTAAATTCACATTTAAGAATCATTTAAAGACTTAAGATATTTAAGTATCACAAATAATAATTTGAAGGATAAAATGACTGCCCTTCTTAAAAAAGACAAGGAACTCAATATAAATTGAAACAATATTACTGTCAATTTTTGAAAGTGTACATCTTTCAAATTACAATTTGATTTCTAAGTTGACTTATTTGTTGTGATTGCCCTTTACATTTCCTCTTACTAATAATGAATTGTATATCTGACTTTAAATGTGCTATAAAAATTCATTTTTCAGCTATATTTTTAGGAACTGCCAGCTCCTACTATTGAGATAAAAGCATCATCATTGAGATACTCCTGCTGATGTAGCTGTTCTCTGATCCTCTTTCAGATCTACCCCTGTCCCAGATGAAAGAGGGGATCATCTCACCTTGCGATACATGTTTTCTTGAACTTTGATCTTCCATGCTTGTTATAGAAAAGACAAAGAAGTGGCTGTCCAGGGCAGATTACCACTTGTAGAAATGATGTCAGCTCAGCATTTCCCTCTGTCTCACTTACTACAAAAGAAAAGGAAAGAGTGAAGTAAAAAAAGAGAGAGAGGTTAAACATAAGATTTTAATTTAATAAAGATTTAAGGACACGTAAATCTTCAAATGTTATCTAAAGTGTCATTTTCTGTGTTCTTGCTCATATTACAAAAAGGCACTAATTTCAGTTTCATTGTAGTTTAACCAAATTTCATATCTACTTAGTTCTCAAAATTAAATTAGAGTGCTTTGTTATTGATTTGACAATGTAAAGCCACATGAATGGTGGATTATTTAGATGTCTAGTTCAATAAGTTATTTTTTTTTTTTAAAGATTTTTTTTATTTTTTCCTTTTTCTCCCCAAAGCCCCCAGTACATAGTTGTCTATTCTTCGTTGTGGGTTCTTCTAGTTGTGGCATGTGGGACGCTGCCTCAGCGTGGTTTGATGAGCAGTGCCATGTCCGCGCCCAGGATTCGAACCAACGAAACACTGGGCCGCCTGCAGCGGAGCGCGCGAACTTAACCACTCGGCCACGGGGCCAGCCCCTCAATAAGTTATTTAAATGAGGAAAATTAATTCAAAATTTAGTTCAAAAAATACAGGTACTTGTGGTCAAATATTTTAAATTTTATTATAAATGAACAAAAAATTATATAACATTTCAAAGAAAATGGGTTTTCCCATTAAAAATGCTATCTATAAAATATTATTCATCTTGCTGCAATATTTGGAGTAAATTTATAATTTTCAAAAGGAGAAACAGCTAAATTTCTAAATGTGATTGTTGGCAAATCATATATTCTTGAACAGGTAAACTGGTTAAAACATGATGAGAAATACATATAGTTTTATAGATAGAGGAAAATGGTGTATTTAAACTATTGTTTTGCAATCGCGGTGATATTATTCAAGGAACCACACATCATGCACAAAAGCTATTTGCTTTTTTGGGAGGCTGAGAAAGAGCAGTCACTGAGAAAGAAAGACAAAGAAAAGTCAGCTGTGTCACAGAGGCAAAAGAATTATGAAGGAGGGACTGGTCAACCATGTCAAAAACAGTAAGATGAGATGACCAGAAAAGTGAAGCCAAAAAGCAGCCATTGGATTTGACAACATGGAGATCCCCGGAAACTTTAAAAAGTATCAATTTCAGAGAATTTATGTGATAGAAATTTTGTAAAGGAAACTGAGAGTAAATAGGAGGTTAAGAATTGGAAACAAGAAATTTTGCTGGGAAGGAACCCAAAAATGAGGTAGAGTTTGGAGTGGATGTGGAGTATCTGTGTTTGTTTACTTTTTTTGTTTGTTTTGTGTGGAAGATACTAAGCTTGGTTGCTATGGTCAACGACCAGAAGTTGGATGCAGGAAACAGAAAGACTCTAAGATAAGGATCAATTTCCTTCATAAGACTGGTCTGGAGAGGAGGAGGGATATTTTCTTTAGTGAAAATGGAAGAAAGAAAAAGAAAAGCAATGTGGGTACAGGTAGATATGTGAAATTGTCCAGGGATGGTGTTTCTTTCCATGGCATAATATAGTCTCTTTATATAGAGATTATAAACTGTTTTCTGGACAAAGCCAGCACATCAAAAGAAAGATAAATGTGCCATACTACCCCAATAGTTTGTGAAAATCACTTTTAATAAATTAGGGTTTTTTTGAGGAAGATTAGCCCTGAGCTAACATCTGCTGCCAATCCTCCTCTTTTTGCTGAGGAAGGCTGGCCCTGAGCTAACATCCGTGCCCATCTTCCTCTACTTTATGTGTGGGACACCTACAACAGCATGGCTTGCCAAGCGGTGCCCTGTCTGCACCTGGGATCCGAACTGGAGAACCCAAGGCCACTGAAACCAAACGTGTGAGCTTAACCGCTGCACTACCAGGCCAGCCCCAATAAATTAGGTTTTAATTTTACATTAACTATTCCATATATTTGTTCTTTGTTATTGCTACATTCTGATCATAACTTGCATGCTTTCTCCTACATTATCTTGAGATTTTCATTTTGGTGCCTCTAATACCTCTTTAAGTAAACAGTGAAGCCCAAGTGCTGATTTGATTTTCCTATTAATATAGCATGGCTTGAGAGCTTTTTCTTTTTTTTTGCTTTCTTTGGTACCCTCATTGAAAAAAAACTGTCTATTTAGAGATATATGGCCTAAAATATTGCATAAAATACTCGTATTCACCAAGGTAAATTGAATACTTGTTTTCTCTTTTTCATACTATCACTATTCCTACCTCCCTAAAGATGAAGAATTCCCTTATCACTATACAGTATTACATGCTTCAAGAACAGGAGAATGGTTCATTAGAAAAGGGGTAGATAAAGCTACTTAAACAAATGACAGATAATCCTGTCCCAAGCCTTAATTTATCACTCCTGAGGGTTTTCTACAAGAGTGAAGCACAATGAAATAGTATTCAAAATATTAGAAAGTAAGGAGGGAAGTTCAATCATGCTAAGCTTTTATGAAATTATCATAGTACTTTACTTCAAGGTTGGACTTTATGTTTATTATTATAATGGTGATTAAGCATACATATTACTCAAAAGCATAACACATGGTGCTTAACATGCAGTTGATTTTATCCATACTAACAGGGTGCTTAGCATGAATGAAGACTCTTCAGGGAAAGCATGAGTAAGTTCCCTCATCAATTGGAGTCTTCACGCTAGAGACACCCACTTTGAAAAACTGTGTAATAAAAATGCAATCAATGTGCTTGGGAGGAATTAAGAGTTTAGGACTTTATTATGCATAACATGCAGGGTACATTAATAAAGTTATCAGTATCTTTGCATGAATTTTCTTTTGGATTCTTTTGGTTCTCATAATTGGTAACCAATTATGTGTTAGAAGAACATGGTTTTGATTAATTTATTCAAATTGTTCAATGCTCCATTTGGAAAGAAATGTAAGTTTATCTAAATTAGAATATATAGCAAAAGAGCATGATACTGTCTTTTAAACTTAGAAAATATGATGAATACATAGCTTCTAATGTATTTTTTGGCTTAGATGCTCAAATTACAAGGTTGGACTCCAGCGTTCTGAAGTCCATAATAGGTTTAATGTATTAATTACATTGTGCAATCTCATGTCTACAGTTTATTTTCTTCAGTCACTTTCAAGTATACTTTACATGTCTAAAATGATTTGTTTTGGGAAATATCTCCACTCTCTTTTACACAGTAATGGTGTGAGGCAGAGATAAATGCAACTCATGATTCTACAGAGTTAGTACAGAGTCTAAAACTAATTTTTTTTTGCCAGTAATAGCAACCCTACTTGAGGTGTTTGTTGGATAGGATGAAAAGGGTAAAGAAGGAATATAAAATTCCAGTAAAATAGGTAATAAAATAAATAGGTCAGAGAAGGCAAGATAATAGTAGGAAGATGAAAAGAAATGAGAATTGGTGGTTGTGACCATCTAGCTGTGATAGGAACACTGAACACATAAGCACTCTGAAAATACTCTAGGGGGAGATTGCCAAGGTGTGCATGGAGCCACTTCATTTCCCTGGGAATCATGTCCCTCTTCTGTAGAAATGGAAGAATTAAACCTCATGATGGTGTGTCCCTTCTAGCTGTAAGTTGCTATTATTGAATTAGTATCTCAACCTGTGATTCCAAAGTCTAGCTGGCTAGGTGTGAAATAGCAAAGTATATGTGAGATACCTCAAAACAGACTAAATAAGAACTATAGTAAGAATAAAAGCCTCGAGAATCATTTCATTGAAGTGAAAGTACTGCTAAGGATTTCCACAATCAGGGTTATCAATAAAGTTCAAGAAATCAAATATAACTTATGAAAACATTTGGGAAGATATCCACAATAAATGATGAATGAAGAGAAGTAAACATTCCTTTTGTTTGTTTTCTTTTTTTAATCAGCACAAAAAGAAAATATATTTGTGTGTTCTTAATTTTGCTTACTTAGAAATAACGGTACAGGATGTGAAAATTTTTGGAATATTGTAGCCAAGAGAATGAGGATTTTAATGTGTGTATATATATTTATGTATATATAATTTGTGTAATATATACACACACAAAATATATATATATAGGCACATATGTATGCATATATATTATATATATGACAAATACATATATATCAATGTGCATTACCTTATTAAAGTTGAAGTATTTCCCACAATAACCCTATAACATATATAGTGTAATTTGCATAGTGTCCATCCAGATTAAAAGTGATGGAGAAGGAATATGGATACTGATTGCCCGATCTATACCATATGTTCTGTATCATGATTTATTGATATGGTCAGTATATATTCGGTACAGAAAAAGAAGTCAGTAAGAAACCTCGCAAATAGTATTTGATGGGTGCTGCAGTCATGTTTGATAAAAAAGGCCCCTGGAACCAGGGAGTGTGATGACTCCAGCTAAAGATTCACACTTCCTGATTCCAAATTATGTTTCAAAGTTGTACAATAAATTTTATGGTCACCATATACTGGAAAATGTGTTATTAATTTTTCTAGGCATATACATAATTTTCATATGGCTGAGGTAATATTATATAAAGTTTGTGTGTGTGTGTGTGTGTGTGTGGACTATTGGCCCTGAGCTAACATCTGTGCCAATCTTCCTCTCTTTTATGTGGGATGCTGCAACAGTGTGGCTTGATGAGTGGTGCTAGGTTTGCGACCAAGATCCAGTGAATGTGCCATAATTCACTTAGGTACACTTGTATTGTTTTTTATTTTGTCCGCCAAAATAATGCTATGATGAATTTCTTTGTCCTCGTATTTTGCCCAGTCTTCGTGGATTTATTTACCACGGTAAGATTTAAATTATTGAGTCAAAAGAATGAACATCTGTTAGGATTTTGATAATGGTATGTATCTTCAGCCATAGAGAATTTTAAAGTACGGCTTAGGCAAGAAAAAAAGCAACCAAACTATCTTTGCCCAGACTTTTGCTGAAAGAGCATTTCCGAGTTGACATTACATAGAAACTTAGGTTGCTTCTTTCATTTGACCTTCATTTGCTGACTGCCCTTCTTATCTTGTGTTGGTAATAATATTCAAGTTTCTCATCTGCTTGGTATTCCTACCCCATATCGTAGCTCTCATTTTGTGCTAATTTTCCATAAATTATCCAGCAAAAACAAACCACTCAATAACAAAGAATGAATTGAATGTATGCTCCTTTGACTTCTGATTTCTGGAGCTGGAAATCTCCTGTGGCTAAAGGAAAATATTCAACATGTCAGTGTTATGTCAAACACCAGTTCAGAAATTATCAGGTAATCTCAAATCGCCAAGGGTGTTGCTGTGGGTTCCAAGAGATCTGCAGTGTTGTTTTAAAGGAAATAGGAAATGTCAGACTAGTGTCTCTAGGTTTGGTCTCCTGAGTAGTGGATGGTATGTGTCCTTTATTGGATGCCCTTTTGTCTGCATAAAGTAGAAATATTCATTCTCTGCTTGGAATGTTTGCTCTCCACTTGAGTCTAATTAGCCTTGACAATTTCATATCTTTCCTTGGTTTGTATTTTCCAAGAATAGTAACTTTTGTTTTTATAGCTCCCCTTAGCACACAATCGGGTACTTTTGAATGGTAATTAAGACCTGATAGTATCACTAAATAGATACGTTAAAGAGAAAACCTTATTTTTAAAAAGAAATGAGATTTTGAGAAACTTCAGATACAGTGGATAAATTAGTATTTCATTTAATTATGTTGTTTAGAAACGTTTTTCCTGAGCCTGGCCCCATGGCCAAGTGTTTAAAGTTCCGCGTCCTCCGCTTTGGCAGCCCAGGCTCATGGGTTCAGATCCCAGGTGCAGACCTACTCCACTCACCAGCCATGCTGTGGCGGTGTCCCACATACAAAAATAGAGGAGGATTGGCATGGATGTTAGCTCAGGGCTAATCTTCTTCAAGCTGAAAAAATAATAAATAAATAAATAAATACTTTTCCTCCGATAGGATTCCTTATCTTTTTTCCCCATTCTTCCATTTTGAAGTATTAAATTCACTATTTCAAAGACATTCCCTTCTTTAATTTGTCTTGCAATTTTTCTTTCTCTTCTTGAACCATGTTCTCTAGGATTTCAGTTGAGATTACTGTTTTTTTTAACTTTATTTTGAAATAATTATAGACTTACAAGAAGTTGCAAACAAAATGTAGACAGACCCCATGTATCCACTACCCAGCTTCCCCCAATAATGATATTTTATATAGCTGCAGTGCATTATCAAAATCAGGAAATTGATATTGGCATAATATGACTAACTAGACTAGTGAATTACTCAGGATTTTGGATTATTTTGAAGTAGTTTATATAATAATATGAGCTATCTGCGGATAATGTTCTTATAGGGAGTAACTAACCCTCTTATTTCAAAAGTATTATTCTCAATTTTTTATTTTGATTCTGTATATCTCCTTTATATCTATGATTGGCAAAAAAGGAAGTATCCTAAAATGAATATTTTTGTATTCCTTCTTTGGATCAAAATAATAGTAACTAATATTTGTTAAAATGCCTTATGACTGGCAATATACATGTATGTCTTCACTTAGTACTCACAGCCACCTGAAAATTATCCTGGAAGCCAATGTGGCTGGAGTACAATGAGGGAGAGGAAGAATATTAGTAGATGATGCTAGAGAAATAAAAGAGAGGAGGAAGATTATGGAGAGAGGGCCTTTTAGGCCATTGTAGGGACTTTGGTTTTTCTTCTAACTCAGATGGGATCCGTTGAACGGTTTTGAGCAGAGAAGTGACCTGATCTGAATTATGTTTAATACGATCTCTGTGGCTCTTGTGTTAAGAATAGGTGAAGGGGATAAGTGGCAGAAGCTGGGAGCCAGGTAGGAGGCTTTTGCAGTAATCAGATGAGGAAATAGGTATGGCCTGGACTAGAATGGTCACGTTGGAAGTAGTGTCACTTGCGGTCTGAAGCTGGACACTTTGAGTAGAGCCTACAGGACTTTTTAATGCTATATCTTGAGCTCACTCAGTGTCAGATGAGGGATGTAGATTGCTTTTACTACCCTTTGCCCCAACAATTCTTAATATCTAGTATTATAGCTTGGACAGTGAAATATAATTACATTTATTAAATATTTATTTTCTTTTCTCTCACAATTATACTTTAACAATATTCTTATGGTAAACAATGATAAAATATGTAAAATAAACTTTATAATTAATTGAATCAATTGTCTCAGGATTTTGGATTCACAACTTCCTAATTCTTGAAATTAAATTTTGATTATTTTTCCCCAATATTTACCTTTATGTTTTTGAGTAAATTATTATGGGAAGGACAAATTGGTTGGATATATACAGAAGTCATCCCTTTGTATTCAATCTTGATAAAGACAACCCGATAGGTATAAAATTCTTGGTTGTATTCTTCTTTTCTTAAAAGATCCATGTATTCTAATATGTTAACATAGCAGAAGAAAGGTCTAAAGTAAGCCTGACATAATTTGTTTTTAAGTAACTGGGTTTTTTTTATCTGTCTGTATATAAGTAAGACATTTTCTTTATGTTTGAAATTCTGGAGTTTGACTAGTTTCTGTCTAAATATGGGTAACTCTTCACTGTTTCCTCATTACCCATTTCCATTACCACCACCGCTAGAATCTGGGTAGCCCTTTTATTCCTCATATTTCAGTGATGACTTTGATTACTCTTTCAGACCGACTTACTCTTGTTTCTTTCTCAGGTACACAAATTATTCTTGAGTCAAAACTTCAGCCTCTGGCATCCCCATCTACCATCTTCTCTGTCATTATTTTATCTCTTTCTCTTTTCCCCAGACTCTGATTCAGTTACTGCTGGAAATTTTCAGTGTATCAATTTTCTTCTCACTAGATTCCATTGTGGATGGAAATTCTGCTATTTCATATAAACCTCCAAATCTCAGCCATTTCTCATTTTACCATTTGGGCCCATTTTGTCATTATAACTTTCATCTCCTGTTTCATAAATGACCTGCCTTTTTACATACTCTTCATAGTTTAAGTAGTTTAAAGCAATTTTCTAACTATCTCTTCTGATTCAACAGTCAAATCTTTTCTAGGCATATTGTCTCCCCTTGAGTCTTCCACATGATGCGCTCTTTCCCTTTTTTACAGGATGATTTTTGGGAGTGCTTGTGTGTGTTTTCTGTTTTATTTTCCCCACTCTCTTTATCTAGAAGGTAGTGATATTTATCCAAAATCAGGGTTTGATATCAAAAAGAAATAACTACTTTTCCATTGTTTTTTTTTTTACCTTCAATATGATGACCGGGCTCCTTTTTTAATCTAAAGTGGAGAGCAGGTTAACATGTACAGCTCCTCTCAGTGACCAGCAAGCATTGACTGGAATAGCTCAACTAGGCTAAGGTGGATACCTAACGTATCCTGTCTGGTTCCAGGTGCAAGACGTATTATCATACTCAGCATGCACGTATAGTAGGCAACAGGGGTGGTGGCAAGAATGAGTACTGTTTGTAAATTATACATGTTACTGCTTTCTGAGTGGAGATTCTAAAGGAAGCCTATTTTATTTGGAAGTTAATTTTAAATAGCCCGTTGGTATGGTGCAGATCATTTGTTATCAGCAGTTTCCTGTTTTACTTTATAATCTCTCTCCATTGTTCCCTAAACTTCATTAAAATCCCATTATACTAAATAGCAACGAGTAACATGTGGAAGGGAAGAGAAAGAAAGGAAAAGAGGCTGAGTTCATGCTTGGGAAGCAGCAGAGGAAGAGATGAATGCTGGGAAGCCAATGTAATTAAGACCCGAGTCACTCGGGTTATAAATCGCTTCTAGCGTGCAGGCTACCTTACTGCCTCCCCAGCAAGGCTTTTCTTGAGGGAACTATGCTTCTGGGCCTGGCAGGCCCTTGATGCATCTTTTTCTCTTATTGTGGCTTGGGTCTCCTAAGGAGTCTATACTATACTACGAGTTACGTAGGAGTGGTCAGTCTCTGAACCCTCAAAAGGCAGGACGGGGGCTATAGAGGAACAGGTGCTTTTTTCTCTGGATGCTGCAGGAGCGGCTCAGGGAGCGGGCTAGGGAGAGCCAACCACTGTCCTACATGATTTTTATCGGGAGGGAATTCTTCTGTCTTGTGAGATAAGATATGGATAAGATGGTTTAACTTAATTGTTCTTACAGGTAGTCTACATATGGGGAGTGTCAGTTTTAGTAGTCAGTTTATGTTGCTTGTTCTATTTTGCTAGTTGCTTTCTTACTTTTTTTTTCTAATGAGAATCTGGATGGGACTCTACTGCAGACTACCGTCCAGAAGCTGTTTAAAACTCGACCAAATCATCAGGGAAATGAAATTACACATTCATGGGATTTGTTACCAATTTCAAGAATAAATGACTCATGTAACTTTTATTAGGACCAGTTCTGGATAAGATAAACTATTCCCTGAAATTGTTTTTTAGTTTACTTTTGCATCAGTCATATATTCGCTCAGATAACATACTTATGGAGCTCTCACATTCCAAGCATTTTGCCAAGCCCTGGAACTAGAGGATGATTAAGACAGACACACTGCTTGATCTCAGGAATTTACAGTCTGAAAGGGAATTACAGGCATTAAACAAATCATTGTACAATTAATTACTTAATTGCAATAATGATATATTCATCTTGGAAAACAAAGTGTTCTCAAACAGTAGGTGCAATGAGAACAAATAACCTAGGAGGGGTGCCCTATTTGGTGGTTTATTAGTTTCTCATGGCTGCTGTAACAAATTAACACAAACTGAGTGACATAAAACCACGGAAATTTATCCTCTCACAGTTCTGTAGGTCAGAAGTTCGGATCAGTAACACTGGGCCAAAATCAAATTGTCGGTGAGACGGAGCTCCCTCTAGTGGTTCTGGGGGAGAATCATCTCTTTTGTCTTCAGCTTGTGGCATTCCTGGTCTTGTGGCAGAGTCACTCCAACGCCTGCCTTGTGGTCCTATTGCCGTCTCCTTTTCCTTCTGTAAAAAAGAAGTTGCTCTCTGCCTTCTACTTAAAGGTAGACATGTGATTGCATTTAGGACCCAACCTGGATAAGCTAGGGTAATCTATCTCAAAATCCTAATCACATCTGGAAAAATCTTTTTAAAGCATAGTGCTGCTGACTGAGCAAAGAGTCGAAAGCAACAGAGCTTTTCAGGCAGGGAGGACAGAGTGTGTAAACCCTGAGGGACCTGACAGAAATCATTTAAGTGACTGAAAGAGGGGAAGTAGAGGGAAAGCATAGAGAGTGCCTAGAGGTCCAAATGTGCCTAGAGGTGTAGAATCTCTAGGTGATCTGGGCCAGAAGCATCCATTCTGTTTGGACTCTGGAGGCCGTCAGACACATCCTGCATTCTCTGTATGGATGTTTTTCAGATACTGAGTCAGCCAAGTGTCTTCCTAGGGTAATCACAACTATTAGGGATCTAAAAGTCCCTAGGCACACATACTTCTGTCTATGGAACTAGGTCCAGGTGTTTTCCGCACAACACAATGGGGTTTGCCAAGAAATAGCTGGAGAAGCAATTTTCTCATATATGCAAGTGGACACAAATTAAATTCCGTTATGTAAGTGGATTGTCGTCTCAGGACTGTCTGACAGTAGGCATCTGGCGCTGGGTAGTTCAGATGAGGCATAGATTGAAAGTTTAGGAGTTTCCTCGCCTCCTCCTCCTCCTACCTCTTCATAATAACTATGATTTGAAACCTATCAATTTTATCTTGAGATTTAACTGACCACAAAATGGAATTATTGGACAGAACTTTAAGTTGGAATTGGAAACAAGCTTGAAAGTGGATATTAAAACTGATGTGTCATGCTCAAATTCTAATTGTTTTCTAAATACTAACTAATTGCTTCTGAGTTACTTTTGTTAAGAAAAGTTGTTCACAGATCTTTTAAAACTTCAGATCTCTTCCTTCGGCCCAGGAACTCCTCTTTTTTACTATTGAAAATGAAAGTAAATAAAGTAAAATAGAAATAGCAGCAGTGCTATCTGAATATATATAATGTGTATATAAATATGTAGGTATATATATAAATGTGTATTTTTTTATCCACTTAGTTCTTATTATATTATTATACCTGGTTTTCATAAATATCCTAACTAATTTGGCCATGCCTAAAATAACAGCAGACAGAGAAGTGTTCGTAATAAAATATGCAAAATGCAGAGCTTTTTGGCTTCCTCAACAGGCATCCATCCCCAATCCAAAAAGACGTGGATCACATATCAAGACTATCCAATTCATAGAGCATTGAGGATGGGCCTGATTTAAACTTTGAAAATTAATCTCTTAAATAATTTCCTTTATAAAGCAACAAGCTATAAATTTCCAAAGTGAGGGAGGGAAGAAGAAAATGATTCCATTAAATGTAGGCTCAATAAATCTATTAGAAAATATTTAATTAACTGTCTATCAGTTAAAATATATCTTACTGTTCTGACTGCCCCTCCTCCTCTCACTGGTGTTTATCTGTTTGTAAATTGCTCGTTTGTGCTCCTATTTGCTGTGTAGGGCAGGGAGACAGCACTATTCTTCAAACCAAATCTCTGCTTTGTGATTTATCTGAAGTCACTTTGACGCTGAGATTTTTTTCTCTACAGGCTTCCATACATTACCCGGAGAATATATTCTCTATAAGTAGTGGAATAAAATATCAATTAAAAACAAAAATAAACTCGGGGAATATTAACCATCTGCTCTTCTAAGTTCTCTAAGACTAGCTACATTTTTCACCAAGTCAGATAACTAGGTCCCAGCAGAAATGGCAATTCAGAAATATAATTTAATATCACAAAGGCAGCTTTTTACGAAGATGGATATAAGAAAGGGTCATGGGTACTTACATCTTTGACAGCTTTGAAATTGCTGTCAAAGATTATTTTTGTTGTATTGTTCATTGTCTGCTAAAGACTCGTGCATTCTGCTTGTAAGTTTAGAGATGCCCAAAAAAATGCCTGCTGACGTATGCAGATACTACTTTTGTTAACTGATAAGACCTATTTTAATCCTGTTTTTTCTTTTGGCCTTCACCAGGAAGAGGGTTCAAGTTAAGTTTTAGGCTGAGGGATACTGTTTCATTCCTAGGTCTACTTATATAATTGTCACCTCCCTTCTCTTCATTATTCTGTGACTTTACCCTTTCTCTTATTGTGTCTGTGCCTTTTATTATAGGTGTCTCAAAGTCTTTTCTGGAAATATACAGTGTATAAGTACAAAATGATGAAATAAACATACGTCTTCATTTGTTTTAAAAGATGCCTGGATTGGACTAGGTGACCTTTAAGGTCCTTTCCGGCTCTAAATTTATGTTACTGTCATCAAAGACAGACAAAAGCATCTATTAGGCTGTAGGCCATGAGACGAACGCCAAGTCTTGTATTTCTGGTGTAGGTGTATTTCTTCCTGAAAGCAGAGTGCTAGATTCAGCAACCCGCTAAGAGTCCTCACAGTCTTATGGTGATAAAACAAGAGAACTGATTGCTAAAAGGATAATAAGAAAGTCTAAGTTAAAATCTCTTTTCACTCTTAAGCACCAACAAAATGGAAGAAGTAGAAAACAGAAGAGCTTAATTATTTCTTTTGAGGCATTTATATAAATTTGAACACCTAAACTGAGCTTAATAAGTGTAGCTAATTTAATGAAATTAGTTATATTAGAATATTGTCACAATCTTGCTACAACATTAGCATTATGTGTGATTAAAATTTATTCTGTGCACCTATATGGGTCCCCAAAGCATTAGCTGTCGACACCTTCCTAATAAACTAGCCCTTCGAAGCTTTTACATTCAGAGCAGGTGGTGGGGTTGCTACTTCAGAGGAGAACAGATTATTTTTTAAGGTATATTTCCTGTTTGTATGAATTTAGAACATAGGAAACTATCAATAACATTGTTTATTTATGCTAATAAGATAAAAGTCAGTGAAAATGTAGGAAATGCTAGATACTACGTACTGAAAATTTCCAAGGCTAATTAAAATATTTTCCCTAAGTGCAACTGGATTATCATGTAAAAAACCCAAGCTATAATCTAAGAGATGTGTTTGTGAAATAGAAATATTTTATAGTAAATAAAATTTTTCTTCAAGAAAGTGGAATATGACTTCAATGATAGAGGTTTATGTATTGTCTATTGATTAGTTGAAGTTCAAAGGAAAATTTGTTTTCATTGAGGCAGCTTCCAATTTCTTACAATACTTTATGTCATTAATTGAATAGTGTACTTCCCAAATTCACGTCCACCTGGAACCTCAGAATGTGTGACCTTATTTGTCAATAGAATCTTACAAATGTAGTTAAGGTAAGAAACGAAATGAGGTCATCCTAGGTTAGGGTGATCCTTATAAGTGACAGAAAACGACACACAGACACAAAGAGAAGAAGGTTATGTGAAAATGGAGGCAGAAATTGGAGTAATGCAGCTACAAGCCAAAGGATGCCAAGGATGATAGGGAGCCACCAAGAAGCTAGGAAGAGGTGAGGGAAAATTCTTCCCTGGAGGCTTCAGAGCGGGTACAGCCTTTCTGACACCTTGATTTCAGATGTCTAGCCTCTAAAACAAGTGTGTGGTAATTTGTTATGGTGACCCTAAGACACTAGTACCCTCTGAATTTCAGAGGTTCTTTCTCTCTGATTTTATGATGTTACATTTTTGTAGGAGGTACTTGGGTGTTTCATTTGCTTGGTGTGTTGGAAATCTTAGGATTAATGTATCTTGCAACTAATTTTAAAGTATTTTTTGATACAGTTGTAGTTTTTTATCTGAAATTTAATGTTGGTGTCAATTATATGTTTTTTTTAAAGATTTTATTTTTTTCCTTTTTCTCCCCAAAGTCCCCCAGTACATAGTTGTATATTTTTCATTGTGGGTCCTTCTAGTTGTGGCATGTGGGACTCTGCCTCAGCATGGTTTGATGAACAGTGCCATGTCCGCACCCAGGATTCGAACCAACGAAACACTGGGCCGCCTGCAGTGGAGCACGTGAACTTAACCACTAGGCCACGGGGTCAGCCCCGGTGTCAATTACATTTTAAAAATACAAAAAGGCTGTACGGTATAAGACTCTAGAAACTTTTAGGATTTAGTAATGTCTCTAATAAAAGGTTGATTAAATGAAATTTATACCCTAAATCATTTTGACTTATTTTTGGCTCAAAATGGTATTTAATTTATTAGTGCTTAGATAATAATTATCCCCTAAATAACATTTTACTTTCCTATATTGATATCTAACAGTGAAGTGAGATAGAAAATCAGTGCAAAGTGGTGATTATCAATCATCATAAATCCATGAAAGTTAGCCCATATCTTACTAAGAAGAGTTTAATTTTGAAATGTATGTCTTGGAAAATAGAAGTTAGTATACCATTTCATAACTCATATAATAGTATGTGCAATTGATTATAGTTAGAATTCATCATTTTAAATCTGTTGGTTACTTTGAATCAAATGAGGGTAATCATAAAATAAGCCAAAGATGTTTTACCACTTACATTGAATTTTTAACTCAAAAATTTAAAGCTATAAAAGCAGAGATTTTGCTATAATTAAGATACTTAGCCTTTCTTGGTAAGATTGGGGGAGTTAGGAGAAGGCTAAGGAAAATACTGTTTTTTTTTTACCTAGGGAAATTTCATTTTTAATATACTTTTTATTAGGTGGTCAACATTTGTAGAAATGACAGCTTCCAAAACACTATTGATTTTGCATGTACAGTCACTAGTTTTTCCTGTGGAAATATCATTTCTCAGGTTCACACAGCTGTTTATCTTATAAAATGTCATGGCACAAGTACAAATACATGCCCTGTCAATTGAAAAGTTAGGGTGAAGATTGATTGATATCCATTCTTCAATGAATTCTTGTTTTCTAACTCTTTTAAGCATGTTCTTACTTGATTTATTGTAGTGATCTGATAAAAAATTCCCTGTTGGTTGCTATGCAAAGCATGACATTCCCTCAGGGAAATAATGTTAATGAGTGTTATCCATAGGCTATTATGAAATATAATATCCTCAGTAGGAAATTAGTTGTATATAAATAATAATAAAGACTATAGTAAGGTCTCTTTTAATTCTACTTAATTTAGCTTCATTATTTAAGTTCAGAAACATAGATCTCCAATTTAGACATTATTTATCTATAATTGTAAAACCAAATAAAATGGTAGAGATTAACTTAAAAAATACTTTGTGGCTCAACAATTGGAGTGAGATGGTGGAATCATGAAAAGGTTTCATCATTTTGAATTGATTCTACAGATGTCTCCATTCTCTAAATCCCCTGTAAGCCTCTTACCTAACATGAAAGGTTATTCCCATAAACCTGGCACATAAAATCAATCATATGACTCCTTTCTGTGCTGAGAGTTCAAAGATTAAGACTTCCACTGTAGAGGAGAAGGGCTTTACAGAAGCTGCATACCGCAAAGCAACACTCAGCACTGGTACATGTGTCACCCAAGTATTTGAGGAAAACTTACAAAAACCAAATCTCTAGTATAGTCGCTTTCACATTTGCTACCAGAACCAGGAAGGGAGGCCCAGGGTTGGTTTGAAAGGAAAATTGTTCTCTTTCTCTTCTTCTCTCCAGTGTCCCCCAGTATGTAGTTGTATATTCTAGTTGTAGATCCTTCTGGTTCTGCTATGTGGGACGCCACCTCAGCATGGCTTGATGAGCAGTGCTAGGTCTGTGCCCAGGATCCAAACTGGCAGAACCCTGGACTGCCAAAGTGGAGCGGGCGAGCTTAACCGCTCGGCCACAGAGTTGGCCCCAGGAAAATTGCTCTTGAAGAAGAGGTTTGCAGATGACTACCTACAACATACTTCCCAAACCTCCTTTTAACTCAAGATAGCAGTGTAGTTACTGGAGCCAAAGACACCTCAGTGTTTCATCCCTAGAAATTAGGAGACTCAAAACTCTGGAAATGAAAGGAATTTTAATGTACAGTCATCTATCCAAGTGATACCAAAAGTAATAAACAAATAAAGCATCTCCTACTGCTGCTACTATTACTTACCACCACCACCAACAACATGGTCCCCATGTTGGTCTCAGTCTTTAATTTCTAACATAGATGGCAATAATGGCAAAAAGAGAAATACCCGATCAGGTGTTTTTCTCATCTTATCAATTATTATGTTCTTACATCCTGTTCCAGTGAAGTTATCAAAGACTTACAAGACACACCACTTTAACTGATTTGTAATAAATTCTAGACTCTAGATATTTTTTCCCTTGAAATTGTAGAAGTGCACATCAAAATATCGTACTTTTGATGTGACTCTGACATAAATCCTATTGCCTTCTAAATAAAGTGAAATTAATATCAGCCAATAGGGCATAGCATGAGTTTCAAATAAGTAATGTTGGTAAAGTCAGGAGAAATGACTTCCTAGTAACATACTGTGTGTAGATTTATTAGCACTTCGTTTTCATATTTCATATGTTGAACACAAAGAGAACTTGAATCTAGTTAATCATCATTTTAAAACATTTTTATAGAATGTAAATATATCAGTGCTTGCCTTTTTTCCATGTTAATGAAAAACGAGTCGTACTTGGGGAGTGCGTATTCCTATTAAACTGCTGTGATCCATTACCAGACCTGCTTAGAAGACATAAGCACAGATGGTGGGTCTATTACTTCTCCAACAAAAAATTTCCCTTTCTATTTTTTGTGTTTTATTCCTTCTTTCTCGCTGAAATGTGAGCAATTTTTCAAGTCAGGAAACCTCTGTAGGGATCCTTGAAATGTTTTATCCATCACTTGTGCATTTAGGAGGAAAAAGAGTGATTAATGGTTTATTAAAATTTCATAATGAGAAAAACTCAAATAAAAAGTCTTTGTTAGAAAAAAATGATTTGATTTAGAAACCATATTTTTTTGTGTGCAAATTAAAGTTTGCAGGCAGTTAGTTTTTATATCAAACTAAGATCCTAAATTACTCATTTAGTAATGACAAAACCATTTAGCCCCTGCTAAAAATACCTATGTGTATCTTTTGTTTATATGTGGTTGAATGCAAATTTTTCTGTTGTATACATATTAAGGAAAAGAGCCCAAGGAATTTTTACTGTAAATATTTTATTTAGGTTGAAAATACATGTGTACAGTAAAGTATCCAAATCTTAACTGTACAGTTTAATACTTTTCTTTAAATACAAAATGAGCACTCCTATGTAACCCA
The DNA here is from genome assembly GCF_021613505.1 of Equus quagga. Classification (NCBI taxonomy): domain Eukaryota; kingdom Metazoa; phylum Chordata; class Mammalia; order Perissodactyla; family Equidae; genus Equus; species Equus quagga. The sequence goes on along the minus strand of NC_060272.1, from coordinate 20,266,620 downwards.
GACCCAAATCAACAAACATGATGTTACTAGAACCCCAGGAGTCCCCTTCAACCTTCTAGACACTATCTCCTAGAGTAGCACTTATGGAAATTTCGAGCATCATTGATTAGTTTTTGAACTTTTTATAAATGAATTGTAGAGTATGTTCCATATCTTGCTTCTTTCATTCAATATTTAGCTTATAAGATTTTGAGTACAGTCGTAATTCATTCATTCTCATTGCTAGATAGTATTTCATCATAAAATATACTACCATTTATTTTTCATGCTAGCATTTATGGATGTTTGAGTGTGTCCAGTTTGGTGCTATTTTGACAAGTACTTCTCTGAGCATTCTTACACCTGTCTTTCGGTGAATATTGTTAAGTATATGCCTGTGGTCGTAGGATATATTTAGCTTTAGCATGCATGTCAAATAGTGGTTTTTTTTTAATCAGTTTACACTCCCATCCACAATGGGAGAGGGTTCCAATTGCTCCACATCCTTACAACACGTGGTATTATCTGTCTTTTTCATTTAAACCACTCTAGTGTGTATGTACCATTATTGCATTGTGGTTCTTAACCTTACAAAAACAGAAAAGAATAACCAATTTTAATAAATTGTATTTTACTTGAAATATCTTAAATGTCTTACTTTGAAGTATGTTTTCTTATCTAAATGATACATAAGAATAATAATCCTGAAATATTCAATAATTTATTTGTTTGGAATGAGATTCTTGGTCAGTGATAATTCTGGTAAATTTTATCTAAATCTTTAGAGTTACATAACTGTGTTATTAACTGTGATAAAAGCAAAAACTAAGCAATTCTCCAGGTTAATGTGAAATAACTTTGTTGCATCTTAAAAGAAAGTTTCATGGTCTGTAAATAAAGCAAGATGTGAACCAGGTAATACTTACTTAAAATTAAGACAGTAATCTCAGTTTCCATTGCTCGCCTTATGTCTGTGTTTCTAGAGAAACGTAGGGAAATCTTATGGCAAACTTGCAGTCTGTTACTTTCTTCTCGCCTTGTCAGCAACTGCTATGTTACTCTTTAGTTGGTAATATACGACTGTTCATTGAGGAGATTTTTGAAGAAAATAGTACATCCCTTCTTATAGTTACAGCAAAAAATAAGATAAAATGAAATAACACTTTGCACCAAGCTAATTGTATCTCTAATTTATTGGTTTCTGGAGTTTTCACTAATAATTATGGAGTGACTGTATTTGGAGCTCACATTCCCTGGGGCCAAATCCTTGCTGCACACTTAGCAAATAGTGTTGTCTTGGGAAAGTTACTTAACCTATTTAGATCTCAGATCCCTGATCTCTAGAATAGGAATAATTATAGTACAAATATTATATGGTGTATTAACCTGGTTCCTCCAAGGAGCAGATGCCAAAAAAGAATTAAACACAAGAGGATTTTATTAAAGGAGATGCCTGTGAGAGAAAATAGGGAGGAAACTGAGTAAGCATCCAAGAGCTCTTTGTTGTGAAGGAGGTGTGACCCAGAGTGAAGGAGAGAGGAAAGGAAGGTTGAGTAGCAGTGTACTGACATGATGTGCAATCTAAGGAAGGGTTAGCAAGGGCTTAAGGAATCCTGAGCCAAAACTGGCCTTCAGAGGACCCTGTGTGTTCCAGAGATGGACCTGTTTTGGTATCCCTGCTGTGCTCAGTCACTGGCTGCAGGCAGATGCAGAAATAGATTTCAGAGCAAAGCAGCAGATGCCCTTAGTCAGTTAAGCTTCTTGTACTTTGAAGACTATGAAGCACATTCTCGTGGCCACAGCAAATGATTTTCATGAAGATGAACTGACAAACTCCAAAGAAAGTAATTAAAACAATGCCCGAATCATAGGCATACATTTATCCATTTATTTATTTATATTATTTATTATCATTATTAATAATCAACACATTAATAAGTGAGCCACATGTGCAATCTACTTGAAATGTTTGGAAGAAAAATATAAAAGTGCTACAGGAGAATTAAGAGACACCTACTATTTATAGTTTACTTGAATTCTTAACTAAAGAATATTATTACACGTTAATAGCATATGTATAATTGCTTTCCTTCTACTATTTATTATTGCTATATACTGCCAAATCCCTGATGTATAATGCAATACCAAATTCTAAACCCCTCTATTTCTGCATAAAGATGTGGGTTCAAGGTTGTTTTAAATATAAAAAAGATTTATTAATATCATTTTTGTCATGTCCAATTGATATTATCAATATCAAAGATTTCCATCATTTATTATCACTAGAAAGACCTAATTCGAAATTGTCTGATCCACTTTTGAAAATTGGTCATTGGATTTGCATGATCTTGGGAAGAACAGAATATTCCTTGAAACTCCTTTTGTAAGGCCATCTTCTCAACAATAAAACCTACTTTTATATTTTCAAAGAGTTTCCGTTGCTGTAGAAAATTCCGACAGTGCATGTGGATTGTTGTGATACTCTGCTCGAATAGAGGAAAGGAAAATTACGTTAAACACATTGTGAGGATGCTTGCCGAAAAGTCTCCGAGGCCACTTTATTGTGTTACTTTAAGCAAACAAATTACTCAGAGGAGAGTCTTAAACATAGAATGGAATCTTGAGGTCCTGGCCTCCTATCTCTTACTTTCTCCCATTCTATAATCTCCCTTTGTAGACAAAAGCCTGGTTTTTCTTCGCTGTGTGTTATTCATGTGCCTTTGCCATTTCTCCTGCTGGGATGTCATCCTTTGCCTTGGAGTTCGCGTTAACTGCACCATCTAAAACCTCTTCTTACGTTAATACTTCAAGGGCTACCTCAAGCTGTAATTTCTCTTTTAGTTTTTCCCCTAGTGTCTTAGTCCAAACAGACTTCTCACAAGCTCAGTGTCTACTACCTGTGTTCAGGGCATCCATCTTCTTCATTAAAGTAAGGCAGAGGAACATTCTGAATTTTATAAGTTGTTTTACTAATTGCTCTTTAAGCAAAAAAAAGCTGAGAGTCTATTAAAATACTGATGTATCTTCATAATAGCAGTAAAGTCAAGAATATTAGTTGATGTAGTTGAAATAAAGAAATCTCCTCAGATGTCAGAGGAAAGTATAGCTATGTGTTCCCTAAAGGGCATGAAATTATTGTACATCCATGTTTACTAAATAATTAGTCTCAGTCCTGAGAACCATAGAAAGCAACTCTCAGATTGTTATGTCAGAAGAATGAGAAAGCTTCCCGAATGCTTGTAATCTGTGTTTTCACCAAGGACCATACAGTGGACTTTGCAGTCTTTTATTTAGGTAGATAATGTGGCAGATAATATTCTGTCCACCCTCACTTGGCATATGCAAGTCCTTCTAGCTATCCTCATAGCATACTGAACATCACCTTCATTTTTAGTATTGTGCTTTAACTGTTCACTTGTCTTTATGCTACACCACCCTGTCAGGAAAATAAGAATAATTATATTGCTGGAATCTAGTAAGTATTTTTAAAATACGGTAAAATGTAATGAATGAATACATGAATGAACAAGTTAATTGATACATTATATCCCCAGGTAGATAATGAGTATTGTGAGGACAATCTTACAGCTCCTTATAATCCCAGGCACCTATTATGGGACTTGAATGTAATAGGAGGCACTTAATACATCTTTGTGACTGATGAATTTAAATATTTGTATGAATACTAAGTTGGCGTCCTATGATTGTCATTTGGGAAAGGCAGTGATTTGCAGTGACTTTAACCGCCTGTGAAATGACCCTTTTACACACAACATGATTTACTAGACCCTTTCAGGTGAACCTTGGTGAAAACAGATAGTGTTTCCTCCACTTGCAAAAGATTTTGCTAGTTTTAGTTGTGTATTTATAATGTTTATGATTTTGACGTGTGCACTTAAAATACATATATAGTTCTTTTGTAGTCAAATATGTAAAAAATATTATTGGGACTCATCTATATACTATATAAAATGAAGTAAATTGACCCTGATAATATGCATTCAGACACAGGTGTCATTCAGCAAGAATTGGTAGCACCTTGAGATGTATATTAACTCTTTCTAGTATGTTGGTAGATAGTATTAAAAACACAATTTTTGGTTGGGTTCTTTGTGAGAAAAACGTTAGAATAGTCTACATTTGCATGCCAAGCATTTAACCAGGAAAAACATTGCAGCTGTATCAGGTTCTGTTCCAAGAAAAAATACATTGTTGCATACTCTTTTAAAGGAGTGAATTTATGAACTCAAATCTGTTCAGATAGTTGTGGCAGATAACACTCTGACCAGGTTACTAAGTCACATATCTTTCACTTTTCACTTTGTTAGCTATACTCAGCCTGTGGTTGGAAATGGAATCAAAGCCCAGTCTGGAAATCCTGAAATCAAAGTCAAAGGAAGTGATCCTGTGATAAATCAGATTATTGATAAACTGAAGCATGTTATTCAGGTAAGTGCTGATCTTCTATTTATTGGTGTACTCAATGGTGAATAATAAGTGGTTACTTTTCATTTATTTGATAAATTTGTTAATCCTATCTGATGACCCTACCTAAAATTGAGTATTGGAATAACTTATTTGGACATATTTGATCGAGTGATTTTTATATAGTGTCAATGTGCAGCAGTATTTTAATGTGTTGGCAATCTGTATTTGTGAAAGGAGCCCCAGCCTCAGCATTTTAATAAATAATGAGAATCTCAGGATGAGCTTCATCTCCAAAAAATAAACTTTAGACATAGGAACTATTGTCACCATTAAATTTAACACATAGCAGAGCGTGGGAGATGCCAAAGTCACCTTCCAGGTAACTCTCTGAGCCTTGCTATGAAGGTTTTTGCTGCATTTTTGACAAAAGCTAAGTCATAAATGAATAATATGCTTGTCTTATATTTATTTTCTGTATCACCTTTTACGTGTTATCTTATAATCTGCCTAATAATTGTTTATGAAATACTTCTGTTTTATCTTTAATAATATTATTTAATCAAGTGTGTATATACAGCTAACACATGGCATATGAAGCATGCAAGGGTATCTATCCAAAGAATATTTAATTGAACTATTGTATTACTTAGAAAAAAATATTATGTTACATGTTGTAAAGACCACCCTCCATTCTGCATAAACTGGGGTTTGGGGTAAGAAGGACTATTTTTCTAGTTATTAGTATTTTTATAACCATTTATATGTGCATATATTTTCATTTTGTCCTAAACAAAGCTTTGCATGCATATTGATACTTCTTTCTACTATTATATGTCAGAAACTATACCTAAACATACTACTGAGTTTTTATTGATGTTACGTATTCTAGGGTCATTGGTATGCTGCTTATAATTATTCTGTAAAACTTAAGTTTATGTGGGGCTAGTTCTTAAGATTCCATTTTTATGAGAGTTTCTACATCTTGCGCAAAGGATATGTAAGCAGGACATGGGGGCCTGGGTCCAATCCCTTAAATTTCTCCCCTCCAGGAGGCCATAACGGCTACTTTGTTTATTCTTTTACTGGTGCATTGGGAAAACAGAGTTCTCACCCAGGGTGGCCCAACCGAAAATAAGTTCCATTGAGAAAATTGTAAGAGAAAAGTAATGTCATGATTACTAGTGAGTTAAACCCCATAGCCTCTAGGGAGTTAAACCGATTCCCTCAAAGAGGAATCTTACACTGCTAGTGGGCCAAGTGCTGAGACAGTTCTTGGAAATGAATAACCTTGGAATTGGGTCAGGAGCTGCAGTGACAGCGAAGGAGGAGTCAGAGTGAGCAGTGGGAGCTGGACCACAGCCTGTGGTCCTAGGGCAAAATGGCTGAGGTCAACATGGAGAAAGTCTGTCCTCAGAAGCAATGGTATCAAGCCCAACAGTGAATGTGACTCAGGAACTCAGAAGAAGGGAAGTCACTCTTCCTCCCAAATTTTTGGAAGCTTGCTTCCCCATAATAAGAAAAACAAAGACCTCCAGGTGAAATTAATCTTGACTCAGTGAGAATCTAATGAGGATTCAGGAAAATTCATGATGTTAGTTTAATTCTTAAACTGCCGATGGCTCATATAAAGTCTGTTAGGAATCGACACATAAGCAAACTAGATTTGTAAGTATATGCTGATGTATATGTGTTTTTTTTGGGGCTCCCTGGGAAAGAGCCTCTGGGACAGAGATTTGTGTGCAGGAGATTTATGGCAGGGTGCCCTTGCAATCTGTAGAGGAGTGGAGGAAGTAGCACTATTCAGAGGGAGCAACTGAACTGTATTGTAACTACAACAGAATCCTCATCTGAACCCAGTAGGAACTCTGGAGCTGGGAGGGCCCTTTCAGGTTGTCTTCAACTGAGACAACGAGATGGGTCTTTATTTCCCTGCACTGACCCGTCATTGGATGAGGGGTGAATGTGGAAGTAGATTATCCCAGCTCTGAGTCAGCACCTCCTGAGACATCAGCAGCCAACAATATTACCTGCAGCTGGAGGAATGAATGCCTTGGTCTAGGTGACACTTCATGGCATTGTGCCTTATAATATGCTATGTAGATCTAGATTATTCACAACTGTAGTGCACAATTGATCATAAAATCAAAACAGCTTTAATATTAATTGGTTCCTCTCATTGAGACATGACAAAATCTTAGCGTTTTCCAAATTGGGATTAGCAATCCCCAGGGAGTCCAGAAAGAGACCCACTGGAGGACAAGAAGGAAAAATAGAACTTCAGTATATATTTATTCTATCTAATTCTGTTAATTTTTTTTTGGTTGTAGGAAGATGAATAAAATATGTAACAATGCAAAGACACATGCATATAGTTTAGAAACACATAAATATATGTGTCATGTGGGTGTGCATTCAAACTATTTATGTGGAATATATACATGATGAAAACAGATGGAAAGCCCTGTTATAGGTAATAAAGATGGAGCTACTCTATAGGAAAGAATGTACAGATATAAGAAAAAATATTCGCAAAGAAATGAGTAGATACTCAAAATACAGGGTTTATAAAAATTCGTAGGAGGAAAATTCACTGATATGTTACCCATTCAGCATAACATTTCTCCCTTCTTGTTTAATAGGTTTCAAAGTCATATCCTTTTCAAGGTGGTGGAGGGAAATAATCCCACTTTTTTTAGTTCCTGTGTTAAATTGAGCCCATTCTTTCATCTTTATATCAGCGTGCAGATCGCCAATTATTCATGCTTAAGTTTCGTTCTAGGGTTACAAGAGAATATCAAACAAAATGCTACCTTTGAGGTCTATCTTTTTAAAGTCTACTCGGATGATATGATTGAAATTTAGATTTTTATAAAAGATAGCAGAAAGTCACATTCTGTACTGGTGTCTCTAAAATATTCACCTTTAATGTCTTAGAACATGTTCTTTCCTGAACCAGCTCCCCTGGAAATGAAGAGAAATTTTTGATTGTGTCAGACTTCTGAGTGCCAATAATAGGTGTGTGCCCTGGCAGGGGTGGCTATTGTACTGTCAGTATCAAAGGGCAGTTAAAAGGACCCACTACAGTGTCACATCTGAAACGGTTCAGAAAATTGTCTTCCATAAGTGTTCAGAAAATTGTCTTCCATAAGTAAGAATTTCTTAATTCGGGTGTAGTGTGGGGCAAAGGAGGAAGTAGAAGTAGGAACATATTTCAGAATCCAATCTATGGATTTAGATGATCACTTATTTGTGTTTGGACAAAACTTCATTTTTTTATTGTGATGGATATGAAGTGCCTTTGTTAACAGTGTATTATGAAAATGCCTTCTCTCCTCCTGGGGATAAGCAAATCTTCCTCTTGTCCTTTTTTTCCCCGTATATAAACATATGAAAATAAGCCAGCCATATTTATTAGCAAATCTTGGCTCCATACATTAGCCCCAAAATATTTTTGACCTTCATCTCATTTTCTACCACGTAACCTCTGCAATTAGAGCTATCAAACAAATGGTTAGGGATTTAACTTTGAAAACGCCACTTTTTAAATGTCATACTAATTAATTTATTCAAAACATGCAACCAATACTTATTGAGTTCCCACTGTGGGCCTGGTTCTACACAAAGCACTGAGGTTACAGAGGTGAACAAAGCAGACACAACTCTGCTCTCATGGGATTAACATTCTACGAAAAAGTAAACAGACAAATACGATGACTGTAAGTGACAAACATCATAGAGAAAGCAAAGCGGGATGAGGTAGGGGAGGTATGTGAGAAGAGTGTGCCAGTGGAGCCTACTCCAGTGGAGATGTTTGCGTTGCCACTGAATGAGGAGAAGAATCATTGGAAAATCTGGGACATTTGTGTTTAGGGCAGAGGGAATAATACATTCAGGGACCTGTGGCAGGAATTAGGGTTATTGTATTCAGAGAGCAAACCGAAAGCTATGTGGCCGGAACAGAATCAGTGAAGGGGAGAGAAAGACAGAAGCCAAATTAAGGGGAGCTTGGTAGGCTGTTGTCGGGAGTTTAGATTTTATCCTAAATGGGACGGGAGACTATTTAAAGAGTGTAGGCAGAGGATGATACAATTTAATCAATGTTTTATGAAGATAATTTTGGCTTCACTATGGAAAATGGGCTCTGAAGAAGAAGAGTTAAAGAAGAAAGTAATAGAGGCAGAAGATCATGGTAGTTAGGACTAGAATAAGAAGAGTGGATAATATAAGAAGTGGATAGATTTGGATAACTATAGGAAGTGGAGTTATCAGACAATAATTGGGTTTGATGTGATGATAGTGTCATTAAGTGAAAAAATGAATTCTGGGAGTGGAGCAGGTTTCGGGCTTGGTTGTTGAGGTTGATTAGAAATTATGGTTCTGTTAATTTTGAGATGCCTGGTAGACAGTGCAAAGGAACATCCAGAATTCAGTGGTGACCGCAGAGCTGGAGATGTACATTTGGGAGCATCATAATGCAGATCATCTTTAAGTCGTGACACTGCATGAGGTTGTAATTTTCTTCACCAAAACTATGAGAAGACTATACAAAATAGCAGAATCATATGAAGAATGTGTATTGTAAAAATCTACAAATGGAGAATGTATTTATTAAATGTATGTGGTACCTTGTAGATACTTAGAGAATTGATCTAGGATGGACAAGATATTTAGTAACATTAACTTTTTCTTACTGAAGAATGATCAGTGTTCATTAAAAGAGATATAATTTTACTATTAGGAAATTTTGCAAAAAGAGTGGAAAATAAATGTTCTACCATTTATAAAACAACAAACAAATTTCAAGAAATAAGCCTTGTAGGCTTTTTCTATACGTAAGTAAATATATAAATAGATCAATACTTTGACTTTCTTTTATAAAACTAAATTGAGATCAAAGAGTACATTTGGTTTTGTATCCCACACTACTCACCTAAGAACACATAACAAATTAGTTTCTATAGTATTAAATATTCTGCAATATGGTTGCTAGTGCCTACATATTATTCTGTCATATGGAAGGACTATAATTTTATTTAATCCACCACCTCAAGTTGGATGTCTAGGTTGTTACCTACTTTTCGTGATAATACAGACTGCTAATAGGAATATCCCTAGACAAAAATCTTTTTAATTTTTTCTCTTCTGATGTATTTCTAGATGTTATAACCAAGAATCTGTTCATTAATAATTTTAAGTATTTTGATAAATGTTACTAAATTTTTCTCCAGGAAAATTATAGGAATTTATGCGTGAAGCAAACTATGTATGTGAACTTTCTTTTCCTGTTGAGGATGTAGATAGGAACTTGGCAGTGACCACACATCGGGCTGGGGAGCATCATGGAGTTCTAGAGACCAAAGTAGCAGTCCTTCAGAAATGTTAGCTTGAGCTGATGTCGCCTAGAGGTACTCCAAGGATGGCAAAAATAAATATTTTAATTGGAAAATAGTTGATAAAAAGTTCCAAGGCTTCCTCCATGAGTCATAGCAAAAACAACTTTAATTTTATTTCATTGCTTAGGACAAGCCATGTATTTAAATCCTGCCAAGAAAAAAAAAAAAGCCTTGCTGAGAAGACCTGATATAAATGGAGACCTATGGATTATAGCTTGGTCCTCAGGGAATATCTCAGGCCCTTCAGAGTCCCCTCACTGCCTCTGCAAGTCCTTCTGAATTGACACTTAGGAACTTTGAAGCAAAGAGGAAAGTCCACCTGGCTGTCCTCCATCTGTGATTATGACACCTTTCTCTGGACAAGCCATTGTACAAAGCCTCAGAAACACCTTCCAGCAATTTCCTACATCCCAAAGTCTATGCTTGAGGTGGATAATGCTTGTACCTTTGAAAATTACCTGTGATGAATATGGTGTAGTCAATAGCCAGTGAGGAATTTTCCAAAGGGTGAAATTTTAAAAGACTAACATGAACTTTCTTAGACGTTTGCATCAAATTGAATTGCCCTTTGATAATAGTTTGGAAACACTTGATTCCTCTTACTGGGTCGGAGAAGAAATGTACGAACATTTTAATTCAGATTTTCTCTCCCAGCAGACTTATTTTGAAACTTGTTGTTCATATTGACTAAGTTTGTTAGGGCAAAGTTGTCAGTAAAAAAAGTCACAGTTTTTCAGCAATTTATCTTTAAGCATTAAATAACATCTATCATTTTTCAAAAGAAATGATGTCAGCAGTTGAAATCCTAACTGCTGAGCACTGTGAGTTGTGAATGATAATGACCCACTGCTCAGAAATCACTTTACTTACTTTCAATATGAAACATAAAAAGTAATATCACAGCAATTTTCTATAATTCTTTTATTGCAAAACCAATAAACGTTACAGTGTTGTTAAAAGTAGTAGATTTAAGTAACATTTTATTTCTTCAAACCTAACAATTCCAAAACATATAAGAATACTGTCAGTTTCTGTTAAATATTCATTTTTGTAGAGACTAAAACTTCTTTAGAAAGATGTCTTCATGTATAAAGCAAATTTGATTTTAAATGTGAGAAAGCAATAATCATAACCATTTGCTTAAGACCACAAGATATATAGATATTTTATAATATGCATTTCAATAATCACAACCTATGGGTTCAAGCAGAGATGAGAGAGTCTCTTATTTTATGTAGAAAAAGACTGCACTAAATTGCCTCTTTCCATTTTTCTCAATCTGTTCCTAGAATACAAATGTGATAAATAGTAACATTAGAGCTTTGCTAGACTGAGATGAGGTTCCAGTTTAAATCTCAATAGATAATTGTCAGGTTGGGGTCTATAACTACAAAATGATGACACAGGATTTTTAAGAGATATTAGTATCTCTAAGTTTCTGAATTCTGAAAACTGTCCAAGCTTTTTTCATTAAAGCACTTACTATAAAACACATTTTAGAAAGTTTTTGCTCTTGTTAAAAGGTTATAAATATATGGTGGTGCAGAACCAGTCAATCATAACTGATTGATCAATTGCTAATTGTGAACTATTTGACCATGGATGCCAGCTGATTCTATGAACTTCCTCTACTTCTACCAACTCCTTTCCTTGCTCAGGGAGTCACCACATCACCTTGATTCCTTCTGCTTTGTCTCCACTACACACCAATGTTATGTCCCCAGTCTTTCAATATTAATATTCCCGAGAGACAAGAACTTTTTGATTTTGTATTAGCAATGCAGTAGTGACCAAAACACATTTAGTTATCTTTTGGCTTAGAAGGAAGTATTTGAAATGCACTCAATAACTTTGAATGGTCATCTAATTTAACAATTAGTTTACCAGAGTAAATTCAATGGAAGGTTACTTTCTAAGGTGTGTAATATAATACACTGACTTCAGTATCGGCCATTTCACTTAAAAATATTAATTGTCAGCATAAAGTCAACCGTTTCAATTAGTGTACAATCAACTGGAAATTAAAGCTTAAGAACTCTTTTTGAAAGTAATGGGATTTGGGTTGGCCATTGAAAAATTATTTTTTATTCTTTAAAGAATAGTATGTAATTGAATTGCTTTATGTTGGATGAAAATTTAACTTTATATTCACTCTGATGCTGCTGATCTTGCACGCTATCATTACCTATTAAGATTTAAGCCATTTATCTGCCAAGTTTTCTGTTTGTAAAACCTGATGAGAGAACTTTGAACACTTGAACTTTCATACGTTTTATTTAGGTGATTAGGAGAAATGGTAGCCATTTATAAGCTAAAACCTTTAATCATTCTGTTTAAAAAATAATACAAAATCTGGTTTATTTTACAAAATGAGATTCCAAATTACAACTAGCTCCCACTAAATTCAGACTTTTTTTAGGAAGTTTGGCCCTGAGCTAACATCTGCCACCAATCCTCCTATTTTTGCTGAGGAAGATTGGCCCTGGGCTAACATTTGTGCCCATCTTCCTCTACTTTATATGTGGGACACCTGTCACAGCATGGCCTGATAAGTGGTGCATAGGTCCGTGCCAGGGATCCAATCCGAGGAACTCTAGGCCACTGAGGCAGAGAGAGTGAATTTAACCACTATGCCACTGGGCTGCCCCCTCAGAGTATTTCTAAAAATTGAAATCACTGGCATTTAAATTATTTCAAGAATTATGAAATCTAAAAAATAAATATACAGGATTATGTTATGAACAACTGTTATAAACAATATATAAACAATTGTACCCATTCAGTAACTTCAAAGAACCAAAAAAAAATTCCCTTTAGTTTCAATAAAATATACTTGCCAGAATATAGCAATGTGCTAAAAGAGCATGACTTTCAAGGTAGAAGAAGGCGCATGGCTAAATTCCAGCTGTTGTAGGCACTACCTGTATGTCTATAGTCACCTTACTTAACATCTTTAAGCCTCAAAATAGTTTTGATATATAATCAGAAAGACAATAGCAAGTGTTATAGGATGTGGAGAAAGTGGAACCCTCAAACATTACTAGTGGAATGTAAAATTGTGCAGCTACTTTGGAAAATAGATAATTCCTCAAAAGCTTCAACATAGTTACCATATGACCCAGAAATTCCACTTCTGGGTTATATCTGAGAGAAAAGAACATGTGTCTACACTAAATCTTATGTACGAATGCTGATAGCAGTGTTATTTATAATATCTGAAAAGTAGAAACAACTCAAATGTCCATCAACTGATGAATGGATAAATAAAATATGATAAACTAAATGAAATATTGTTCAGCAGTAAAAAGGACTGAAGTACTGAGAAATGTTGCAACACAAAAGAACTTTGAAAACATTATGTTAAGTAAAAGCAGCCAGTCACGAAAGATCATATTTTGTATGAATCCATTTATCTGATAAATTTTAACAAATGTATTTTACTATTTTATTTGGGTATTAATTTTCAGTTGTATATAGAACATTCTGTTATACTGGCAATAATCATTGGTATGCTGAAAACTTATCCTACCTGACGCTGATGGTCTTGCCAAGACAGTGCTAAATAAGATAATTATTTCTTGATATCTTAATGTCTGTAAAGTTTTACCAATTTTTGCCCTTTTTAACTTCCTCACCCACTGTTCATTCCCCAACACACTGCTGACTGATTGCTGCCTCCATCATTCCCCTGAATTGCTCCTGCTAAGCTCACTGATTATCTTTTTCTGTTCAGAATCCAATAGCCTTTATCACTTCTTATCTCTTTTGAACATTTAACAGGTTATGTATGTTGCTGACCCCTTTCTCTTTGCTTTAACCCTCCTGATTTCCTACCAGCCTCTCAGATTACTCTCACCCCAGAGTCTTTGTACCTTTCTTTAATTCATTTAAATGCTGTGTTCTGGAAACTCACCCAATCATTTTTCTCTTCTCATTCTCTCTCTTTCTCTGCATCTTCCTCTCTCATGGCTTCATGATAGCTACATATTTATCTTTGTCTTTAATGTTTTACCTGAGTCTCAGATACTTCAATCTATCTACTGGACAAGGACCATGAAATTTCAAATTCAACATGGCCAGAAGAGAGCTCCATCCTAATTGTTACCCTCTTCCTGTAAATTACCCCCACTACTGTTCTTTCTAGTTGCCTAAACCTATACCTTGGATGTCATCCTTAATTCTCCTTTTTACTTATCTCTAATCCATCATCACAGTCTTTTAATTTCATCTCCTATATATCTGTTTAATTTATCTACCTCTTCTAACTCCATGCCTATTGTGCTATTTGAGACCACCACCAATTCCTATCTAGATTAGAACAATAACTTCCAAACCTCTTTTAGAATCACTGGTCCAGAAAATATCGTGAGAAAATTATCAATAGTTGTCACCTCGAATTCCTCTCCTACACTCATTACAGGACACACTGCCTTCTGGTTTATGTATCTACCACCCCACTGAAATGGTCTTGCAAAAGTCACTAGTTATCTCTTGTGGCAAAATCCAATAGACAATTATCAGTCCATTGGTGGACTGATTATGTCAATGCTCATTTAAAACCATTCAAGTAAACATTATGCCATTATGATGAAATCCAGTTTCTTGGACTTTTGGTTAAACGTGGAAATTTTGACCACACGTGCATTTCTTCTCTTTTCCAATACCCCTCTAATATGGAAATAAGTGAGTATAAATGTATTAACTCACAAGGAAAAATAGAGTCTGATACATTTTCCATGCCAAAGGAAATTGACGTGTAGCATAAATTGCAATCCAAATGCATGTAGACAGGTTTACTTATAAGAAATGAGGCAATTCATCCGGGATACATAGAAGCACCAGACAGCATCAAAGACAGAGATGGAGTGCGGGATTAAATACATGAGTATTGTTTAACTCCCGTCAACACTGCATCCCAAATAACTTACCTTCTCTTTCTCCCTTTTAGTCCAGAGGTGCATTTTCTGGGAAAATATTGTGCCAGAAATGTTTCCGGTTCATAACTACAGCAAGAATAGAGATCAAAATAAATGACAGGGCAGGACATAGAGGAAGTAATTGGAAAGTCATATACTGACATGCCTGTTTTCAAAATGCTGGCATGCAGATATCCACTGCCCATATAGAAAGTCAGATAACTCTTCTTTGAAGAAGCTGATCAATTCTAGAGAAAATAAATCCATATACTGACTGGCCTCCACCTGTTGAAAAGGTAACTTATCATCCTCTGTATACCCTATCTACCTACAATAACTTCCAGGTAGCGTCTAATGCCCAATATTGATGCACAATGAAGGATCACTGTACAGTTAAGGGAAATATGAAAAATTTAAATACAAAAGCAAAAAACTAAGAAAAAAGAAATGAGAAAATATAGACAACAGAGAGTGTAAAAAAATGCCCCAAAGCTACGTGAATATCCTCCCAAAAATGAGAGAATAGATTTCATTCTTAAAATAACAATACATTGCTTTCAAAGGATCAATGAAAGAATAAGAAAGAACTTTGGAAAATAAGAATATATAACAATTGAAAATTCACTAGAAGGGGTTTGAAGATAAAGTCAAGGAGATATTCCAAAAAATAATAACAGAAAAAAAGAGAATGAAATAGAGAGTAAAATGATGAGACTTTAGAATTGTACTCTGGGAGATTCTAGTAAGAATTTCAGAAGAAAGAACCAAACTAATAGAAGGAATTTATCAAATAAATATTATATCAATTTTTTTCAGAAATAAAGAGTTATGACTCCAGATTGAGCCCACCAAGTGACCATGACAATGAAGGAAAACATGCACACTCGACAATAATTGTGAAATTCCTGAATGTTGAAGAGAAGATATTAAAATCTTCTGGGAAAAGAAACCAAATAAACAAATTCATACAAATGCATACAAAGAATGAGGATCAGATTTGTAGTTGCTTATCTACAAGAATAATAGAAGACGTTGGAAAAACAATACCTTCAAATTATGAGGCAACTGATTTCTGACCTGAAATTCTATACCCAGCTAAATTAGCAATCAAATATGGGATAGAGATATTTTCAGATAGGTAAGGATATACAAATTATAAATTTGTACAAAGCTGCTGACAAAAGGAGTAATCGAGAAATAAGATATGGGGTCCAGGTAACATGATATTGAGTATGCCAGAATAGAGAAAAGGATGACTGTTTGTGGGAGGGAACTTTGGAAGCCAAAAGAAAAAAAATCAAAAAAGTGATGTGTTGGAATATATGGAAAAGATACTAAGCATTTGACATATCTGCTAGAGTATTTGAGGGAAAAATGAGATAGATACATAGAAAGATGTGATAGGTACAATGCAAACTATGCAAATATGTAGATACCGTGGCAATTATAGGTTATAGGAAAGCAAAGAGCTTTACAGGAAAGAAATATAATCATAGTGTACTGTCACCCTGATGTGAATAATATATTTGTAAACCCAATTATTATTTTGATCAAACTTTGCTAAAACTATATTAGTTGAATGAGAAAAAAGAAAGTCGGACGTGGTGGTACAACAGAAAATCAGTAAATAGTGCCCAGAATTATCAAGAAACAGGAAAACTGCCTATTAAATAAAAGTTATTTAGATATATAAGGTTAATGCCAGAACAATCAATCAGGTTGATTATTACTGCCTACAGGAGCAAGAAACATGATATATAAAATGCTTGGGCATAGGAATGCTTTTTGTTTTTACCATAAACCTTTCGTACTAAATTTTTTACTAGGTATATTTATTACTCTGAAAAGTATAAATATAATTTTAAAAACTAAACACAAACTCTCTATCATGATTTATATGGACCTTGCATAATCTGGTCTTCTATGTCTCCAGTCTCCTTAGCTAATTCTTCCCCTTTTTTACACAAACTCGACATATATTCTCCCCATATACACAGTCCTCAATGTTTCAGTCCTTTCAATATTCCAGCCTTTTCTTACTTCGAAGTCTTCCAGTCTCACTTTAAAAAAAAACCAACAAATTATTATTATTTTTACTTGGGAAAAAACAACTGTATGTTTTTCTCTGTAACTCATAGTCAGCCATTATGTCTCAGTTTCTCCTAACAAAGGACATGTGCACTCTTACATTCTTCTGGGCACTCTGTAACTAACTTATGAGAGCGCTTCTCTAGAGCAGAAAAATCAAGGAAGTAAATAGCCAAGGTATTGGATAATATCCACAGTGGACTCTCCCTGTACCCATTTTCTGTACCCAAATATCTTAGTTTGCTATTCTTCATTATTTCTGATCCTAAACTTTATCTTCCTATTCTCTATCTGATTTTAGTGTTTTGAGCCATATCTTACAAACTTGGCTAGTTTTTCAGTTTGAGCTTGGCTTATCTTTTTGCTCTGATTAAACGCTCCAGAGAAACCCCTCCTCTAGCTTTTTCTGTATATTTATTCACGTTCATAATTCTACCACCGTCATTGAATTCTGGGTTCCTAGGGTCATGGCAATTCATAGTGTTTCCCAATCAAACAGCCTCACTTTTCTCTTCTTGTTTCTGAGCCACGTGCAGTCCTCTCCAAGCAACTGTCATAATTTGACTTCAAATACCCCAAAGTGGGGCATGCCAAAAAGAATTCACCTAATGAGCATTTGTAGTACTCCTTTGCCATATGTAGTTTTTGACTGGCTCATGCATATTCTCAGTTTTCTGCAGGTATATTACAAGTCCATAATGCTTTGCAGACTCAATAAATGTACTCTGTAATCACTTGAATGTCATTTTATGAACGTGCTTTGAAGATGTAATTCGTCAGAGCAGAGCAGTTTCTGGATATATTTCTTGCAGTTCAGCAGCACTTAACCAGATGGCCCCCTATAGTTTTGAAGGAGTTAATGCACCTTGAAAGTAGCCTGACTTATGAGAGGAATATAGTCATGGGGGATCAATGGGAAAAGTTTCTTAGAAGTGAAATAAATACTATATAAAGATTCATTAAAAACTAAACTAAGTAAAAGTTCTATAATAAAATTAAAATATGAATTATAATAACCTTAAGAAATGTGATGTCTTATGACTATAAGTTCTGCCCTTGTTATGTATTTCACATTGACGTGATGGATCTTAATCAGTTTCATTAGAAATAAAACAAATCATGAGTTTTATAGTAATGAGTTTGAATAGGCATTTATGTACCTTTTTACAAAGCAGGTCAGTTATTATTTCTGAAAAATGATCATTTTGAAATTTTATATCTGGAAATATATTATCAAACCAGGCCTGAAACTCTTTAAACAGATGGTAAAATCTAATTTAACTTCCTTTAATGCTCTTTTCCTTTTTATCTTATAAAAGCAAATGAGCTTGTTAACTTTTCATTATAAAAGTATAATTTGAATTTATTAGAGATATATATATGACTAAACAAGGTAGTTGCTAAATTTATTCTATCCTAGTGACTTCTTATTGTTCACATTCATTTTTGATCATTAATTTAATGATAAAATCTTTTCAAGGTTTTTAGCAAAGAATCATATTATCAGAAGAGAAGTTTAAAATTTCTAGAAAATATATTCTTAAAGTACTTAGTAGATATCAAAATGAAGACCTAATTCTTGAGTTTTTTATATATTTGATTTGCACTCATTAAACATATAGTTTAAATTTCATAATTTTCCATATTAAAAAGTGTGAAACCTATCTCAAATATATCAAAGTGAGTTATTTATATACTTAAATTCTGATTTAAGTAACTGTATTGTATTTTTTAATTGATGAAAACTAAATAACAAAGTTATTATATGTCGTCCAAGAGCATAATAGCCTTATTAGAAATCTAATTTTCAATATCTTTTTCACAACTATGCTCATGCCTAGTGAATTTTTTTATGTTTCTACACTAATTGATTGAAGTGTCATTTTTTTATCCATTCTTTTTTTTTTTTTTTAAAGATTTTATTTTTTTCCTTTTTCTCCCCAAAGCCCCCCGGTACATAGTTGTATATTCTTAGTTGTGTGTCCTCCTAGTTGTGGCATGTGGGATGCCGCCTCAGCGTGGCTCGATGAGCGGTGCCATGTCCGCACCCAGGATTCGAACTGACGAAATCTGGGCTGCCTGCAGCAGAGTGCGCAAACTTAACCACTCGGCCACGGGGCCGGCCCCTTTTTATCCATTCTTAAAAAGACTTCTTTATCTGACATTTTAAAATGTATTTAATTTGATGCATTTGATCATGTATCACATCTCAACCTATAAATGCATTTCTTGTATTTGTAACAAGGACAAATATTTAAGGTATTATTCATCTAAAATAAACCTTTATGTATAATGCCATTTGTGATGCCTTTTGACTACAATCCTTCATTGTGTCATGGGACCTACCTATATTTCCTCATTGTGTCTAACAGAGTGCATGGAAAGATAAGAAATGTTCAATATATATCTATTGAATAAATGAATGAACTTTGTAATTAATTTGATCACTGCATGTAAAATTTAAATGGAGCAGGAAAGTGAATGTCCCTAATTATCAAATATTAACAGTAATATTTAAAATCATTCTAATTACAAATAATATGTTTTAAATCTTGAAATATAATTTAAAAATTCTTGTACTCTTTTACCTATTCATCCATCCATTCATTCACTGAACAAACATTGATTTAGTACCAACTAGGTGCCAGGTATAGTAACAGATACAAGGAATACAAAAATGAATAAATGAGGGCATTGATGAGAGTGATTATTTTCTAGAAATAATTACAGGAGTTATAAACTAGTCTGCTTCTGCGTAAGTGGAGGAGGGAAGGCTGACAGTATCTCTTGACTTTATTCAACAAATATTATTGAGGTTCTACATGGATGAGGAGATTTCCTAAGTAGTGGGTATACAAAATTAACTAAGACTGTACCTACTTATAGTAACACATTCCCATAATAAAAAGATAAAGGAATTTACTCTGTAGGTTTTATAGTAAGATTTCAGATCTAGCCTCAGAGAATTAGTCATACTTCTAGGAACCTAGAAGGCATTCAATTGAGATTGAATACACAACAAATTACCAAAGGATATTTAGTGAATCACTGTGGTAACATTTACTTCAATTAGAATATAGTTATAATTTATTTTAAGAGATAATTTGACTTGCACATAGTAGATCTGATGTGTGAATAACAGAAATACTGAACAATGACAGCTTTGTAGCAGCTGTTGCCCAAATAATTCTGCTTTAAAAAAACTATGTAAAATTTAGTGAAATAATCAATAAGCATTTTTTTTTTCTTATTCATGCATCTGTGGTCAGCTGTAATTCAACTGATCTTGGCTGAATTTGGCTGGGGTTTGCTTGAAGTTCAAATCTGTTGCATGCATCCTCAAATCACAGGACCTGAAGTGTGTTATTGTTATGGCAAAAGCCAGGAGTGCAAGCCCAACTGTGCAAAACATGCCAAGCTTTGGCTGAATCAGATCCTTTAAGATATTCTTTTGGCCAAAGCAAAGCCACACAGGAAAGACCAAAGTCAAGCAGTGAAGAAGGGTATCCCTCCTCCGGAGTTGGAGATGGGGGAGAGAGTGAACAATGACCCCAAATGGTCTAATCTACCAAAATCTTGAAGATTTTAAAATAATACAGTCATCAGCATTATTTTCATTTGTTTGAAGAAGGCTTTGCATAGACAGTGCAGTAAAGAGGTACTATTTGAACTCTTCCTTCATATTCATAAGATTGCTACATGTTTTCCACTTTGATTTTATTTTTATAGACCTTCTTTGTGTACAAATCTGAAAACTTTACACTTAAATTTATTAGATTAGGAAAGGCACATCAACTTAAATCATCATATAAGAAATGTTTCTCAATATTTTTAATGTTTTGTGCTATTAATATTTTGATAGAAAAATACTTGGAATGATACAAGTTATTTCTGTCTGATATTGATTTATTTTAATGACTTATAAAAATCAGAATCAATTACTAACAGAGAAATTACACTTGAAATACTAGTCTGAGCTGCAAATGAGATTGTATTATTATGTTAAACATTTGGACTCTAATTATTTTGTTAGGATTGGTTTATTAAAGCATAATTAGTAACATTATCAGTGGAAAAACATGTCATGCTATAATTAAATCATTTAAATAATCATTTCTTGATGCCTTAATATGCTCGATTTCTCAATTCATTAAAGTAGATAAGAGTTCTCTGTAAATACAATTTATTATCAGTAGTTTGCTTTTCTAGAAATGTTAGAAAATTTAGAATTCTGCATTAACATTTAATAACAATATGCTATTCTGATATTGAGGCATTAAATTTATCTACAAAACATGTAACAAGACAGAAATATAAGATTATTGGAACATTTTGCAACCTGTTTGCCTTTAGCAATTATCAGTAGTAGAATTTTTTTTTATCTTTTTAAAAATATAGATGATAATGGGAATGGACTAGCTCCAGTTTCCATCTCGGAAGAACTACTTATATACTGAGGTTATGTTTACAGGACACCAGTATTTCCAAACATAATGCAGTATTTTTTGTTTCTTATATTCCATGCTTACAATTTGTTCAACCAAACAGGCTGTTAAAACTAATAGTGTAGAGAAACGAGTGTAGTGAGTCTCAGAGATCTCACTGTTCCTCCCGACCCACGAAATTTTTTACTGGGATGGGAGATGGAGATGAAGCCGTTGGGAATGTGGATTCTTTGCTAATAATTATTTTACTTCCTTTAAGATGCCTCAATGGACACGAATATGGAAGTGTCCTGGGGATATTCTTTAAAACAAATACTTTCCCTAGGAAATTCAATAAATAGATCCACTTAAGTGAAATAAACTCAGTGCAACTAATTTTGCATGTGAGTGTGTGTATGTGTACGTAGACACATGCACATCCATGTATTATTAACTGGTTCTCAGTTCCTAAACTGTTAAGCTGAACTGAATGATCCTTCTACTGTGTTTAAGAACCACGTTAGCTTGATAAATAGACTTTCTTAACAAGAAGGACAACAAAAAACTTGGTTGTTCCTAATACTTCCCGTGATGCATCAACTACTCTCTACCCCGTTATCCCCTGCTAAACTGGACTCTGAACATCTGTTCCAATCAGAGTCACTAGTTGATATTGTTGCTGTAAATGACTTTAATAAACATTTTCTCTACCTGCTTTTATCCTAATTTAATTTTTGTATGATGGTTCCCGTGGGATCAAGCAAAAGGAATTACGTGGAGTATCTCTACATGACTCCATTCAGTAGAGTTAAGAAAGAAAAGTTGTTTTTGGAAAGTGATCAGGTTGACAAAATATTCCTCTATTAGCCAAGTCACCATGAATTATGTTTCAGTATAGGAGGCCAGAATAAAGAGTTCTAAAATTTTGTTTGTTTTAGCAGCCAACAATTGGTCACATTGCATGTTTCAGGTTTACAAAGGAGCCTCATGGTCATAAAAAGGTAGGACAGGAGGAGACACTTAATTATGTTCAAGGCTTTAAAATGAAGCCAAAGCGAGAGTTCCAGAAGTTGGCAATATCAGGAAGTCAGTGTCTGGAAGCAGGCATCCTGGGAACCCCAGAAATCTCTTCTCAGACCTCACACCCCTGGACTTTCAGGAATCTTCTACTTGTTCTTGTTTACTAAAATATAATTCATATCACAACAATATCAAAATTCAACTTAAAAAGACAGTAAACATAAGATAGATTAAAGGACTTGCTAGCCACAACATGCCTGAGGTCTGAGGAGCAGAGAGCAAAGATATGAAGGGGGAGAAGAGCAAAATCTAACATGAAAGGAATGGGACATAATGTTAATTAATTTCTCAAATTTTTACTCCAAAGAAATAACAATATTTCTCAGATTGTCTTCTCAACACCAATTTAATAAATGTAAGTATTTTTGAAAATTTCCCTCTCAGTCCTTTTCCTTGAAAGTGAAATCCATAGGAGAATGACGGAATTTAATTCCATAGCCACCACCTCCTCAGTCCTTTTCTTAAGGGTCTGGAAGTCTTTCTTGAGTTGAGCAGGCTTCAGATTTCTTTCTGATGGCTCTACCAATCTTTGTTTATATCTGGCTTCCTCCAGCCCCAGTACTCCATAATCACCTGGGCTTTTTTGATTATTGGTGGAATGTATGTGCTATTATTTCAATAATAATGACATAATGAATTAATTGAAATTTTATTCTTAAATAATTATGAATTTTGTTCATTAATGTAAATATTTCTAAAACATTCATAAAAACTTAAGAATTTCAAGTCAAAAGTCACTAATTTAGGAAAAAGAAACATATAATGCATATGTCTTTTAAAGAACAGACATGTACCATTTGTTATTAAAATGAACACACTGTTTCCTTCTAGAATTTTGGCTGAATTGTCTAAGGTATTGCAGAGAATCTATCAACCACAATCTTCATTTTCTTCTTTTTGAGAATTTCAAAATTAAAATTGGCATTGATCCACCACTTCAATGTTTTCTCTTTATTGGATGAGTGCACGTGGATTGCTTTACCTATATCTTAATTTTCAACATAAACTTTTAGCAGCATCTTTTATGTTTCATCACTGTGTAAGCAGATGTGATTTTTATTCTTTTTCCTTTTCATTGAACAGTTACCTCATTTGAAATTTTTCACTTGATTTAATTTAACTTTTTTTGATGGTAGATACATCTGTTACTACCTGTATCTGGTTGTCATTTTAATGGGTTGCCTAGAAGCTGTGACCACGATAGTGGGACATTTTCCTGCTGTTCCCTTATTCTTTGTTTCATGTATTTCTATTTACAAGAAATGGAATTGGTATATTCTCATAGATTTGCTTTTTGCTTCTCCAAGTTTTCTTCCACGTTGTTTTTATTCATGCCTTTGGAAACATTTGATGGTTAATTGATACATAAAACATTAAAGCTTCTTTAGAAATTTTTCAGTTTCCCAAATGCACAGTGACATAGATTATTTAGTGGTTATTACAAAATGATCTTTGGAGCAATAAATTTTCTCATATAAGGACAATTCCAAAATGTAATTTAAAAGTGATAAACTAGCCTTTTGGGGGCTGGCCCCGTGGCCGAGTGGTTAAGTTCCCGCGCTCCGCTGCAGGCGGCCCAGTGTTTCGTTGGTTCGAATCCCGGGCGCCGACATGGCGCTGCTCATCAAACCACGCTGAGGCAGCTTCCCACATACCACAACTAGAAGAACCCACAACGAAGAATATACAACTATGTACCAAGGGGCTTTGGGGAGAAAAAGGAAATAATAAAATCTTTAAAAAAAAAAAAAGTGATAAACTAGCCTTTGATGGCCTAGAATTAATCGACATTTGTCATTTAATCTTCATGCAGATTTAAGAAGATGATGTATTCAGAATTGGTTACATAATTTTCGGGGTCCAATCCATAATTAAAATGTAAATCCCCTTTTTCAAAGGTTACTAAGAATTTCAAGACCACCACAGTAGCGCAAGCACGTGGTCCGTCTAAGCTATTGCATGCCCATGAAGCTGGCCCTGTCTTTATTTTTTGAAGCTGGCCCTGTGTGTATTTTTTTAGGCTTATCATTTTCTTTGTAAGAAAATCTTTAAATTGAGAAAGCCAGCACTGAAAAAAATCTTTGCTAGAATTTTTTAAAAGTTATAGCGTATTATGGGGCTGGCCCTGTGGCCGAGTGGTTAAGTTCGCGCGCTCTGCTGCAGGCGGCCCAGTGTTTCATTAGTTCGATTCCTGGGCGCGGACGTGGCACTGCTCATGAGACCACGCTGAGGCAGCGTCCCACATGCCACAACTAGAAGAACCCACAACGAAGAATACACAACTATGTACCGGGGGGCTTTGGGGAGAAAAAGGAAAAAATAAAATCTTTAAAAAAAAAGTTATAGCGTATTAGTTCCATAGAAATTAAAGATATACAGAAAGATCACATATCCAACCTCAAATTCAAAGCATAGAGTTCTTACATAAACTGTCTGACAGAACTTGGCTTTAGGACTTAATATTTCACCTATATTTCTGCTTTTTTGAACAACTCTAGGTATCATTTCTATCTTATTTTAGCCTAAAATCTGACTTCTGTAAGTTCTAACTGCTCTCCCAAGTTCTGCCCTAATGAATAATTCGGAGATAACTGTATTTCCTGTTCTATTAGGTAGAACCACATGAAATTGCCAATATTCAGCCTTTTGGCTTACGAAAAAGGTAGTTTTATGTTTTTCTACCTGAGACATAGCAGCCCATTAAATGTGTGTTGGCAGGCACAATATAGCTCCCACCCCAAGCAGTACCTAGCACATGCACATAACCCTTCAGAAAACCCTCGTAGATCTTCTCTTCCCCAAACTAATCATTCTTTGACTCTTCACCATTATTCATCTCAGAAATTTTCCAGACCCTTCAACATGTTGGTTGAGCGACTTTAACAATTAGGTTTATTAATTTTCCTCTTACAATTTGACATTCTTTATTGAAAAGAATGATCCAAATGTTAACTAGTAGGCTGCATAGTAAAACAAGTATACTAGTTCCCATGACCTAAACGAGTCTAAACCCTGACCCCGAATTTTTTTTCTCATCAACTTCTAAACAGCATGTCTGCGAGCATAAACAGGTGCAATTTATATTTGAAACCTAAAGAATTCTAATTACACATATTCTTTTAATCCTTTTGCCAGCAAAGAATCCCTTCAATAATGCCCCATCTTCTATATCCTATTCTTTTTTGTTATTCTCTCTCTTAAACCTATAGCAGTTTCTGTCAAGAATCACAGTTCTTTCCACTTCTGAGTTCTGAGAAGCATTCTTGCAATGGGCTCTCATAAACGTATCTGAGACAGCAGGCAATAAACTCAATAATATCAGTATAATGAATACAGTTGTGCATTCTCTAAGGCTCATGTATAACATCAAAAAGCAAATCAGAAGAAAACAATTCTATTACAGACTATGGTCCAAATGTACAATTTTCTGATGATTTCAACTGATATAAAAATAAGATTGATAAAATGTAGAACATTGGATTTCTAAAATATTCATCTGCTGACCACTTTCCATCAGCAAGTTTTATCCAGAAGTTCAACACGAGAAAATCCTCACTCACATGGGAACTGCTCTCTCCACTTGGGCTCTGTATTAATCCCATTATATTGACCAAAAAAACCCCCAAAAGACATTAAAGCTGAGTGTTCAGTGGCTTAACCAAACCAAAGTTTATTTGTTGCTCACGTGAAGTCCAATATCGGTTAGGCTACCCTCTTGCATCTTTTTTTTTTTTTTTTTTGGAGGAAGATTAGCCCTCAGCTAACTACTGCCAGTCCTCCTCTTTTTGCTGAGGAAGCCTGGCTCTGAGCTAACATCCGTGCCCATCTTCCTCTAGTTTATACGTGGGACGCCTACCACAGCATGGCTGCCAAGCAGTGCCATGTCCGCACCCGGGATCCGAACCAGCGAACCCCGGGCCGCCGAGAAGCGGAACGTGCGAACTTAACCGCTGCGCCACCGGGCCGGCCCCCTACCCTCTTGCATCTTTAAGCTATGGCACTCATTACACATAACCTTGAGGTACCCAAGGCAGAAGAAGAAGAGAACTTAAGAATAAGGCAGGGGCTTTGTCCTGCCTCTGTCCCAAAGTGACAGATGTTACTTCAACTCATAATCCACTAGTCAGATATTTTCACATGATCCCAACCTAACTAGAAGTCTCTGAAATACCTGTAAGCATGTGGATATTTGCTGGAAAGGGAATGTCTGTCACAGACCTCTTCTGCTTTCTCAGACGCCTCCTGACTTCCCCACAGGAACTCCTAATGCTTTGCACAGCGTGATATAAAAACATTAATCTAGAGGAGAGATTTCCCTGTGCTTCAAGCAATTCTTCATGAACTATTATTCACCAATACAAAATTTTTTGTAATAAATTGACTGCAAAGAATCCAGTGTTTTATTTTATGAAAGAGACTGGAATGCCAAAATTTTCTGTATCAACAAAAAGACAGAGCTGTGTTCTTTCACAGACTGCCTAGGTGAGGCAGGGGTGATGTTCGTTTTTGGAAGCTATGTCTCTCAAGGATGTCTGAATGGACAGGCTCAGGGGACACATGTCCAAGATTTCTATCTGAATGATTTCTGGGTCTACTCTAATGAAGGGGCAAGTCCAGAAAATTTAAGACTTCAAGAGTAGAGATAGAGCTTTATTCATCTTAGTCCTTCATATTTAGTCCTGAATTTGGCAACTGCTGTGTTTTAAATTGTTTGGTTGACATGAAGTCTTCAGCTGCCTGCTAGAGAGTTCTAAAGCAGATCCTTAAACTCAGCATTTCCAGAATCAGTCCTTTTCTTCTGAATCTTGTTCTCCCTTTAGAGTTTCCAATTTTTATTCCAGATACCACCTGTCATATAGTCATTTGGGCTTAACGTTTCAGAGTGTCTATTGGGTCTTGTATATTCTTGACTCTTTATATAGTCAATCATATTCCAAGGATTGTTTCCACTGATTCATGCCTTTCTTTCCATTTTATGTCTCCAATCTGTCATTCACATATGAACTCGCAATTGAACTAATATGATGACTTCCTAGCATCCAAACTTCTCTCTTTCAATAGATAGTTCTGCCAGAATTGTTGTCTTAAGGCAGACTTTCGACCACATTTCTCTAAGTATGTTCCAATGGCACCCAAAATGAGGGTTTTTAATAGGTGCTACATGCAGGAAAACAGAGATGGAAGAGTTAGTTTAGTAAATAAGTTTATAAAATTTTGGCTAAACAAAGTGGAATAGGGTTTGCTTTTTACTGTTGCTGTGTTAATATATATTAGAAATTTCTAAAAATGCATTGCATATGCACAATTTCTCTAATATATTTAATAAAGAAATCTGTTTTCTTAGAAGTATTCTTTCAGAATTGGCATAGATCAGACTTTCAGAGATTCCTCATTAGCAGCAGAATCACATCCAGAGGGTTTAGTATTATATTCAAAGCTCTCTACAACAAGCTTAGCGGACATTTCTAGTCTGTTCCCTCACCAATAATTCAAAGCTCTCCACAGCAGGCTTAGTGGACATTTCTAGTCTATTCTCACAGCCTTTCTTCAACTATACTTTTTGCCTTACTCAACTTCTTGTGCATCTTCTACTCCTTGTCTTTGTTCTTACTGTTGTTTTTACACAGAACCTCTTGAACCCAGTTCACAGTTTCTCTTTGGAAAAACTGAACTCTTTTATCATGAACAAATCCCCTTCCTTCTATATTAAGATTCATTGAGATTCCCCTCTTCTTACATATCACAGTCAGAAGTAATCCCTACACAGAGTGTTTCCATGCCAGGATGGAAGAGTGCTACTTTAATGGAATATTTACTGTATACCCTACAGAGTGCTAGGTATTTACATATACTCTTTTATTTAATTGTCTAATCAACCCAATGAAAAAATATTAATAAATCTATTGTACAGATTAAAAAGTACTGAGACATACACAGTTAATGGCACGGGTGCAGGTTTTTTTCTCACCTATTAGCTAGGGAAACTGATTTAAAGAAGATATCACCATCTTGAAAACTTCCTTGAGTTGCTTACACTCTGTTCCATATCTCTTTATTTTTATTTTATTTTTGTAGTATTTAGTGTATTCTACCATGTATCCTAGTGATTTGTAGCTAGACGCCATTCTTGTTAGAATGCAAGGTCTATGAAGACAGATACTATACCTTGTTAGATGTACAAGTATTATAAATACATGTTATATTGATGAATACATTATTAACATGAATTTGGTCGATTCTGTTATATTAGCCACCCTTGCAATGTTTTATTTGCTTCTGTATGATGCTTTGTAGTTTCCTTCATTCAAGATCATGTTAAAATATCTTTGGGAACAAGACCATATTGTGTCACTTGTAATATATGTGTCCTCACAAAAGCCTGTACTGTGCTTCCGAGAGATGCTCTTTTGACACTCTTGCTCTGGAATAAGATTTAGAGTTTTAAGTTTATGAAGAAATTTACTTTAGAAAGTGACAATAAAACCTCACAGCTTATGTCAGTATACAAAAAAGAAGAAGTTTTCTAGGTCTGTACCAAAGTGGAAAAAATCAGCGAGAAATTAAAAGAGAAGTCAGCAGTAAAGCTGAGGCAGAGATTTTTAAATAGTTAATTGAAAGCATTTTTCCACGTGCCTTGCTCTGTAAGCAGAAGTTAAGGGGTTAAGTCTCAAGAAAGGCTCAAAAATACTTTTCTTTTGTAGGCTCAGGCATGACCATGAGCAGTTATGCATTACAGATTGCTCCCTAAATTATCATCTTGAGAGTAATATTTGCTTTTAAATACATATTTTAATGTAATTGCATTCTGTGACTGATGTTAGCTACCTGATAGACGCTGAAAAATAGGAATGTCTCATTTTTATCTTAAAAACTGGATGTCTTCCAAGGTCAAACTTGGGATTTAAGTCGTGTTTTAAAATAGACTAGATAGTAGCAGAAGAATTTACACTGATTTCTGGAGAGGAACTGCCCTCTTCTTGGTCAATAAACACTAAGGGTGTCTCGGAAATGATTTAGATTATTGAATAATGTGTTTGATCCTATTCACTTATTAGGAAAAATAAAGATAGATGGTTCAAAGTCCCCTTATTCTTTCCAGAGGCAAATGGAACCCAGATGTTTTCAACTCCTTCAAGTTTCAGAGGGCACGCCTCACTTCAAGCTAATGGAGCAATATTCCAAAACCCACCACTGTTGACCACAAGACCTCTAGTCTATCAGGTTCTTATCTCAAGACATTTTATGGAAAATCTTGAGAAACACATCAGTGGATTAAAATCTGTTGTCCTTATTGTTTTTGACCTGTCACAGTAATCTTGCAATAAAAGAATGCTCATCCTGTAGGTCAACTTTTATCATCTCAAGTCAGACTTTTCCAGAATAATGCTGATCTGAATTTCTGCCCTTGGTCTTTTTCTTAATTACTCAAAGCAGATTTAATACCTGGCTTTAATATTGTTATTACTTCCCCAGGGGTTTAACTACGCCCATGGGAATGCTTTAGATGATGTCTTCCATTCCCATTCCAAAGAATAAAAGTGTTTTCTATCACTCTCATCTAAGGTCTTCCTCTTCTACAACTATAACAACCTGTAACAAAGTAATTTTAAGCACTAAAATAATAAAGAGTCACAATTTCTATTATTAGACAGAGAGGATTATCACCTCACTCTCTCAAATCTTTTTATTTCAGAATTAGATAGTTCTTTACCCTTTCTCATTCAAAAGTCTCATTGATGTGTGTTCCTCCCAAATAAAGGAACAAATTGTCACACCCCTCTCCCCACCAAGTTCATTCATTTGTGCAAGAAAACATATATTGAACTCCTCTTCTTTAAAGGAATTGTTGAAAATTCAAGGGTCAGGAGAACTAGACATAGCCTTTATTTCTCATGGAGCTTGAGAGTGATGGATGTGAATCAAATAATAATATGTATGGTAACAGCTAGGTTTCTATAATATGAAAGAAGAGGATATGACGTTGTAAGACCAAAACTTATTGAGGAAATTACTCTGATAAGAAAGATGATTTAGAGTTCTCTAGGCAATAAAGAAAGTGGCATAGAGTGAGAATACCTAAAAGAAAAAAAGAGATAGACAGACAGAAAATGTATGTAGTGTGAGATGACAAGATGTATGAAACATTAAAGACTGAAAGGAAAGCAGTGTGACTGGAGCTTAGAGAGCAAGGGGAGGAGTGGAGTAAGATGGTGCTGGAAATTGGAGAGAATGGGACCATGCAAGGCCTGGTAGGAGATGATCAATGGTTTGATCTTTATCAAAGAGGAGTAGAAAGTCCTACAAGGGTTTTAAATTGAGGCATGTGTTAACTAGATTTGCATTTGAAAAACTAATCCCTCTAACTGCACCAGGTAGAGTAGATTACATGGAAGCTGCATGAGCATAGGAATATGGTTTCGTGGATTACAGTGGCAGTTTATAACAGTACTATGATAGGATAATGAAAAAAGGAAAGATAGTTGGAGGTGAAAGCCATGTAAGAGGTAAACTTGTCTGAATTGCTGATGATTTGGTTCTGAGAAGGGTGGGGCAGCTTGATGTCAGGAATAGTTCCTAGGTTTTTGGCTTAGAGAAGTAAATTGATGGTGGGGGAGTTTCCAAAAATAGAAATCAGTGGAATAGAACTAATATGTGAAAATGAGCATTGGATTACTCTTGGATATGTGAAGTTTGGAAAGATTTTGAGAGTTGGTATCAAGTAGAAAATTGACTTTGCGGGTTTTAACTTCAAAGCATAAATAAATCTGGATTAGAGATATAAACTGTATCATCATCAACCAACAGAGGTGATAGATTTCATAGATGAGGATAAAATTTTCTGGGGAAATAAGATAAAGTGACAAGAGAATTGGGCATAGGACTGAGCACTGAGGAAGAAAACCAGAATGTAATATGGCCAGTTATGGGAGGATGAGCCTCTGCAAAGAAGATGAAAGATCAGCCAAAGATTTGGGTGAATTTAGATTTTCACATCTAGAAGACAAAAAAAACAACTGTGTCTGTCTCATCTATCTGTCTACTTATCAATCTAGCTAAATAGATACATATATCTCAGTTACAGTGTTCCAAGTACTGTTCTAAATTCTTTATGAATGTTGTCTTAATTTTGAAGTAGCATCTTCATTATTTTCTACTCCTATTTCTACTTCCCTACTCCAACAGATTTTAGTCATCCAGGTATAAATATTTTAGACACAATGGGAATTGTATTAACTAGGATAAGCAAACTACTATGATAAACAATATCCAAATATCTGTGACTTATCATAATAAGTTTATGTCTCATTATGATATCTGATATAGGTAGGTCATAGGGATTTGTGTTGAAGAGTCATGCAGGCATCCAGGCTTCTTCCACCACGTGGCTCCCCACTCCTCTATGATAGTGGAGTCCTCACCATTCAGCTGGTGGAATGGGCAAACTTAATCACAAAGGACGTTTTAATGGAACCAGTTTGGGAGTAATCTATAGCATTTCTTCCCATTTCCCATGACGTGGTTACGTAAGTGCAAGGGAAGTGGAAAAATTGGTGTTACTAGGTGTCCAGAAGGAAAAGGAAACAAGTTTTGATGACCACAAAGCATGATTTTTGCCAGAAAAATCTAGCCAAAGTTAAAGAACCTCGTAACAGAGGTATGTTTGTTTTTATTTTTTTTTAAACCATGAGGTATTCTTGCTATAGAATTCAGTCCATCACATAAGGAGATGCACCTAGAATATTTCGTGAGAAAATTAGAAAACAAATATTCATCTCATTATTCTAGGACTTTCTTTGCTCCAGGATCTCAAATAATACTATAGATGTCTCTCCTGCAGTTGGCTCAGGTTTCTTAGAAAATAGACAAAAGAAAACAAATTTAAGTCATGGAAGTCAATTTACTTGAGAGTCTGCATTCTCTCCTTATGGGAACTTGGGAAGCATCTACATAGCAGCCTGGGGATGAATTCCATTGCACCTTTGATATTTTCCATGCCAATAGTCCATTCTTCCCTGCCTACCACCAGGACTCTCAAACTTATGCAAATTTGACCACTACAAGGGAGAACATCTTCTATACTGCTGATAGCTTGTCTTTTAAGCACAGTACCAGAGAACTGCACCACACAGTGCTTTACTGAGCAGATGTGAATACATTCTGGCTTACTCATTGCTCAAGGTTTTAGATGTACCCACAACAGAAGCAACACAGTACATCTTATCTTCCCTACACTAAATTACAAATTTTTAGTTATCCCTGCATCACCGTGACTACAATGCTTAAGAAACACAGACAGTTGGGTCCAGAATCGTGTGACAACCACATCAAGTAAAGCTGTTTCATTGGTTTTTGGGTCCCTTTTTCTTTTTAAGTTATTTTCATTTAAATATCTTTACTTAGATTAACACGAATGCATTTTGGTTGAGGAGAGAGAAAAAGCAGTGCAACTAATTGTTTTTTCAAAATGTTAAAAATATTTTGGAAAATAAAGATCTGTTTTTCTGTGAAGTTTATGATTAGATTTAGCTCTGTTTCTACAGAAGAGCAAGTTCAGAAAGGGGCAAGCGAGTTAAAATCTATGGTACAATGTTGAAATCCTCACAGGTAAATGCCTTAATATTGATTTTTTGTGCGGGTTTGAAGATCTGTCATGAAGATCTATTGACTTATGTGGCTTGAGATGAAGGTTACAGATACTTTTTCCAGATTGTATTTCTCTACACAAAGTTTTACAAAAATATAGCTGGTCTTGTTTTGAAAGATACATTAGGAGAGAAGAAGTGTATTTTCTAAGACTTGATATACAGAAACACTAAGTTCAACTTCTGACTTTATTTCTGTATTGTATGCAGGTTTATTTAGACTGAACAAGAGAAGCAAATGTAAGTGGAAGCTACAAAGATAAATCTAGGCAGGGGGAAATAGCCATGACTCAAAAGACCTAGGGTACTGTGTTATCCAGGGCAGCCCAGAGTCTAAGCACCTTCCACTCTCCAGCAGTGTGAAGGAATGAGGACAGTAGTTAGCTGTAAGCTGACTCCCTTATATCGGGCAGGTATCTAATATCTATTTGGGGGATATTTTAAGAACTGAGAATTCTTGAGACCACTTTGAAATACAGAGGGAATCTTTGGTGACTTCTGGAGCAAGCTCAGCCTGGATTTGCAGCATCCCAGAGCTCAGGGATCTGTACTAAGATTAGTTCCTTCTAGTTAGGGATCCTGGTGATATAGTGTTAGTTTACCTTGCCTACTGGTCACTGTTAAAAAAGCATCCTGTAGACAGGTTTGGGGATGGAAAGAAAAGATGTAAGATCTCATTTCTTTTTTTTAAGAAAGGCACTTAATTCTTTCATGGTATATTTTATCTATTCATATAATACTTGACTTGCAATTATTTCACTTTGCTATAAAAATTGACTAATGTAAAAATTTTCAGATAAAAGTTAAATAATTTATTGTTGCTATACTTTGATTTAAAAAAAGATGCTTAAAATTATATAAAATATCCCTGCAATGAAAGTTTTCAGTTTTTCTAATAGCAGTGAAAAAGAATATCATTGTACTCAGTTTTCAATTTGTTATAAGTACACAAAAATGTAGTGCCTGTAGCAGTTGAACTCTTTGAATTCTTTAAATGACTGTTGTCATTACTTAGATGTTACAACATTTTAAGAGTTAAGTAAAAACATAACGATTAAAAAAAAACCCTGATTTTGCTCTTGCCTTTTTGATAATGCTATCAATAAATATTTCTGTAATTATTCACTGAATGATAGAAAAACATTTTACAGCAGGACTTAGTGACCCATTTCAAACAATAAAAAAGGAAAAGCAGTAACTTACACTGGAGAAACCTAGCAGATTCTACTTTAATTAAGTGATCAGGGTTAATATCACTGGTACTGTCATGTTGATATCATGCATCTCCTAATATGATGCAATGAGAAAGGCACTTCACCTCTGTGTCATTCTTCCCCTAAACTCACAATTCCAGTTCAATCGTGTAATCGATCACACAAACTCAAATTGAGGGAAATTCTACAAAATACCCAACCATCATTCATCAAAACTGTCAAGTTCATTAAAAAAAGACAAAAAAACACCCAACAAGGAAAGACTGAGAAATTGTCAAAGATTGTATGAGTCCAAGAAGATATAAAGACTAAGTGCAATGTACTATCCTGGATTTGGATTAAATCCCAGATAGATAAATGACTTTAGTGAAAAAAATTATCAAGTATGAGTAAAGTCTATAGTTTAGTCAATAGAATTATGCACTGTTTAATTCTTAGTTTGGACGTGTACTGTGGTTATTTAAAATGTTAATGGGGGCTGGCCCCGTGGCCGAGTGGTTAAGTTCGCGCGCTCCGCTGCAGGCGGCCCAGTGTTTCGTTGGTTCGAATCCCGGGCGAGGACATGACACTGCTCATCAAACCACGCTGAGGCAGCGTCCCACATGCCACAACGAAGGACCCACAACGAAGAATAAACAACTATGTACTGAGGGGGCTTTGGGGAGAAAAAGGAAAAAATCAAATCTTTAAAAAAATTTTAGAAATTAAAAAAACTGTTTACGTTAGGGAAAGCTGGTTAAAGGACCTATGGGAACTCTCTGTATAATTTTGCAATTTTTCTATAAATATGATATTATTCCAAAGTAAAAAGTTAAAATTAGAAAAGAAGAAATTCTATTAAGAAATGCTATCTTGTACTGGAGAAATTTCTCCATGTTCATATTTTATGCAGACTAACTTGCTATGGGATTTTATCTACATGTAACTGGCTACGATTCTGATAGCGCATTAAGAAATCCCAGCATTTATGAAGTAGAAGCTACCTCAGAAATAATTCAACTCTCTACTTTTAATTCTCTAAACAGCCTTTTGAGTTAGCTATTTTTCATTGTGCCTGGCATACCGTAATTGTTCATGTTGGTTATTTTTAACATGAATTTAAGCAGACAAGTGCCCTCATTAAATTTCCTCTTTAGAAAGTTTGCTCTGGGTTTTTAAAGGGTCTGTTAATTTGAGGGGAGATGAGCTTAGAGATAGAGGGTCTTTCAAAGACCCTGGCAGAAGAGACCACTGGTGTATGAGAGGATGAGGGCATCAATCAAGGCTTTGCCACTGGAGCTGAAAAAGGGGGTTATGGAGATGGGACTGATGAATGGGACACATAAGATAAGGAATCAGAAATGCACCACCTCTGAAATCAGAAATTCAAAACCTCTTTGTTCTCCTTACTGCTCTTTTACCCTTTTGGGTCGACTACATCTGATTTTGGGCCACATTTAAAACTCCCATTCCTTAATGTTTATAAGGCCTTTTTTTTTTTTATCCCTCCATCCTAGATGCCACTGTCTGATATTCAACAATTCTTGGCAAAATTCTCAACTCCACTTTCACATTTGTTCCTACCTGATAAAGCCCCTCTAGATTAATGCAGCTGTCTACCTTCTCACCTAAACCTGGGCTGCTGGGAAGTCCTGGAGAAAATCATGAAACCATGCAAATTGGAACTGATACAAATGTTTGGATTTCTTCTCTTTGTCTCTCTCCTTCATAAGAACACTACCAGCCCCTTCTCTTCTCTAAGCCCAATTCATCCACCTCCACTCAGACCTGGAAGTTATGTATTAACTGTTTTTCATCATCAACATTTTCTATACTAGGCTTTTTTTGACGTATTGAAGTCTCTCTAAACCCTACTTCCAATCTTCCTTCAGCTCTTTATTTCCCATCAGTTACTACTTTGTCTCTCTCTTCTTTTTCCCAGCCAAGCTGTTGAATCATCCTGGTTATGTTAGTGTCCCTCAGGATTAGGTCTTAGGTCCTCTTTCTTCTCAGTCTATTTGGCATTTGTGGGCAACATTTTCCTCCCTGTAGCTTCCTAGCTGGACTGAGAACCTTACCTCTCTACAGTGATGCCTCAGAAGCACCAGCGTAGGTAGCCACAATGGAATTCTCCCATTGGCTTAGATTTCAGTGTGCATTGGGAGGGATCATGTTTTGTCCAGATTTCTGTCTAGTGTCCAGTGCTTGGCTCAGAGTGGGAACTTGATATATGTTTCCTGAATCACTTGAGTAAAGAAAATAAACAAATTTCAGTATTAAAGCCAGTGAGTAGTATTCATTTGTAATTTGATTGACAACAGGTGTAAGTTGCATGCATATTTTCTAGAACATCTCTTTGGTAAAGCAAGGCAAAGTTATATTCTTAATCTCACTTAGGGATGTTTTAGTCTTGTTCTTTCCTATGAGGATTGATTTAAGCATGTACCTGACTTTAAGACAGTACCATTTCTACTTGGAATCCTGTGACTATTCTAAAATTCCATCTCTATCTTTAATTTCAAAATAGGCTTAATTCTCTTATATCTTTACTTGCTCTTATTTGCTTGCTTTTACTTGCTTTGTCTTTACTTTCTCTAGTTATAGTCATTTTATCATTCTACCTGGTGCAAACAGTCCATCAGGTCTCTAACAAGAGAAGAATGACACAAAAAAATGGAAATCTATACTATGAACAGCTCCTATATCAACCCTTTCTGATTAACTCTCCCTTTCTTCTCGACGTATAACTCATCCTGACTGAATCAATCAAAAAGCTATTACTTTCATACATGGAAGTGCTGCTTTCAAAATCAATAAAAACAGTTCATTTTTAATATGCAATATATTACAAAAATGAAAATTCCCATTTACTTGAGGTGGAAATTTATGAAAAAAGTGTATGGTTGTTGGAAAACTTGTTGACTGCATATATATTTAATTCTTCATCACAGGCTTTATATTTTATGTCACTTAAGACTTTCATCACTATTAACTTTTTGTATGTATATATGTGTGCACATGATATATAATTTAGAACAAAACAATGTATTGCTTTATGGTGAATTGTTGCTCAAGTCTTATGCGTCTGAATCAGAAGCACTGAATGAATCAGCATCTTCTATAAAGCTCTAGGCACAATAGATAAGTCTACATTAAAAAATTGCATGGGCTATCCAAAGACATCTTCATAAAAAATTGTGTTAAGTTTTTCATGGGGACTTTAAAAACAGGGAGCTGCATAATTGATAAGTAATCATATCATTCACTAATAAAGACTAAATGGAAGCTCTGCTTTCTGTTTTAGAGTGATTAATTGTACATATGTATTCAGGGCTATCTATTTTCTGACATGCTTTCATCCCCATTCATCTGTACTTTTGCAATAATTATGCATATTTGCAATATTGAAGTAGAGATGATCAAAATCAATTTCTGATAAGATTCTTTTATTCTTTTTTAATTTCATTTGAAAATGTGTAATGTTGGTGTGAGATTATATAATCATATATAAAACAGGGTATTTTCTTAACAGAATACCTTAACATCAGACTATGTCAGTAAAATGAGTGTTATGTAATGTCGGTTATAATTTTGGTATTTGTTACATTTTGATTGTATCACTATTGTATCAGCTATTGTATTATTGTATCACCATTGCATATTGTATCAGCATTTTTTACTGACCATGCATGAACTTTGTCTTCTTTCTTTGAATGTGACTACACGGTCATGGAAGAAAAGTTTTTAGATTTTCAGAAGTTGACAATTTTCAGTGCAGTGTGTGTGCTTAGTAGAAGATAGAATTGAGTTTGTTCTATGGGTGATGGATGAAGTTTTACTGAGTTATGGAAAACTGCTTATTCTCTTAATGGCATTTCATCTATCAACTACTTTTGATCTGATTGATCACAAGATGTTGCTGACTCCATTTTTGTGGATTAACTGGGTTGAACGTGGTACCTGTGTGAAATTTCTCTAATAGAAAATTTCCCCTCTTGGGAGCAAGTTGCATTATATTATCTGTCGAAATGCTTTTCAATGTGAGTTCTTTACTGTCAACTTTCTTGTTCTCTCAACCATCTCTCTTCCGTATTAGCTGAAATAGAGCCTTATATTGTTAAATTATTTTTCTAAGTCATGAAAAACTTATATGTCTCCACATCTGCTTTCCTTCCTACAAGTTACAAATGGGAAAAATTTTTCTGAGAAAATGAGGTGAATTTCTGGTCCTTTATGGCAGAATAAGCTCTCGATAGCCCATCCTTCACATTGACTGCAACCAAAAACCTTGTAAAACTGCAATAAACAACTGAGGTCTCTGAAAAGTAAACAAAGGTGGGAGGATTATGAAAAGTAGTCAAAATGTGGAGAGACAACCTGCAGTGGTGTGAATTTCCTGTTGTTCTTCTCTCAAAAAAAAAGAGCAAAAAAAAAATCAACAACAACAAAACACTCAAGAAAAATACATGACCGAAACAGTAGAAACAACAAGCAGAGTTAGAACCATAAGGTTAGAATTATCAGAAAAAATATAAAAGAAGTAATTTTTAAATATCTTAACAAAACTCTAAAAAGGAATAAAAGCATAAGCAAGGAAGAAGATGCTATAAAAACAGACTGATAATTAATTTGTTTGCATTTACCTGTTTATATTCATCAATTCTTTTTCAAAAACATTTTTGCATCTCTTTTTGGGGTATATTTCTTATGTATATCACAAAATTGAGTATTGCTTTCCAATATTACTAGAGAATATTTTTAATAAATGATCATTTATTTTTGTTGATAAGGTAGATGTATTTTTCTAGTCATTTCTTAAAATAATTTTATCTGTGTTTAAAATTTCCCCCATTTCTTTACATAATATCTAATGGCTTTCCACTATGAGTGACAATAAAATTAGACTAGGTACTATTTCTAATTTCTCTACTTCTCCTGCACTATTTAATTTTTGGAATTGGACATTTCTTCATATTTTCCTTTGTACTATTTAGTATGTTTATATTATTATGGGTGAATTGTGAGCTTTAAAAATATTCTGTTACTCTCAGCCATTATATATGAGGCAATCAGAGAGCTAATGCTACTTTCTACATTCTTGCACTCTCTGTCTCCTAATTTTTATATTTGGATCATTTGTACATTGTCAGAATGGTCAGTAAAATGTATTTTTACATTTTCTACATTTATTTTCCCTTTAAATCTGTGGATGAATGCCTTTGTGGCTCACTTCTAGTCTTGCTGACAGTATTTCTCCTAATCCATGTTGGTTGACTGAAGTTTGTCCTCTGGTAAATTCCTCAAGAAGACCTTACTGTAACCCATGTTTTCTGGATTTATGGGTGTTCATAAATGTCGACTCTGTAGCTGAAGGCTATCTTGGGAGGATAAAGACAAAGCTATTGGCTTCTTTATCTCTCTGAATGACTTGTAGATATTTCCTCCCATATTCTAGTGTCAACTCTTGCTGTGGAAAACTCTGGTGCCCCATTGTTTTTCTTTTCTAATAAGTGAATTGACCTTTGTACTTAAGCTCCCATATAATGCTTTCTGCATCATTAAAGTCAAATTGTTACACAAGGATTTATCTTGGAGTTGAACTTTCTGATAATATACACACATATATAATATAACTATATATGCCTATGTGGTCTGCCTTGGCCTAACATAGAAAATATTTTCTTTTTCTGTTTGATCTTCTGTATTTCTCTTTCTTTGGAAGAAGGAGAAGATTCATTTTGTTCTCTTCTCTCATTACTCCTCTTTATGGCTCTTACTTCTTTGGAGTCCAATCTTCCTTGTTTTCTCTGTAATATAGTCTTTTCTAAAATGATTTTGTTTTTTAATCTTATTTTTTCCATAAATCCTATGGTTTTGATTTCACTTTCTGGCTATCTCTTCCCCGAGGTCTAGTATTTCACCTCATGGTCTCTTTATATGTGTTAGGTTGTTAGAGTTTATGTTGGCATGTATGAAATTTCGTTACATTTTTCATCTGTTTTGTGGCAATCTGTTTCTGATGATTAAGCAAATTGATATGTTTCTTTTTATCTTTGTTCTTATAGTATCTTTCATGGATGCTCAGTAAAAGCCTTTAGTGTTCCTAATATGGAAATATTGAATTTCCTTGGCTAGCTAATAGCAGGAGTTTCTTGCAGGAAGTGGGAAAGGGGTTGTAGAATTTGTCCCAACACTGTAGCTCAAGGGCCCTCTTATCATTTGCCACAATAATAGACTGTGGCCTCACATTTCAAGATATTATGAAGCCATTGCTCTTCTGATTCCCAGAACCCGAGCTGATTTGAGACAGTTTCCATCTGTAGGCTTGTCTTCTCCTCTTTCCCACTGCCCTGCTGCAAGTGATACAATCCTTGCCTTCCAGAATGATTCACTCAGTGTTAGAAGTTGTATTTTGCAGGTGTTTTCCGAGGTTTTCCACTTCTGGGTCCCAGTGAGCATTTTGTTGAGTATTCTCTCTTTAATTCCCTAAGGACACCTATCCTGTTAGGTGCAGCATTTCTGACTCTGGCTGGGGCCTTCTCTTTGTGGGTTCATATATTTGCTTGTGGATTTCTAGTGATCTACCCCGCTAGACTCCCTCTATCCTCCAATGTTTTCTTCTACCAAAGCTTGACTTCCCTGGGGTGCTTCTTGCTCAGTTCAGGATTGTTTGTGACAGCCTGTTACATGATTTGGAGTTAGGTATCTTTCTTTGTTTTGTGGTCTTGCTGAAAATAAAGTTTGCCATTTTCATTTTTCATGTTTTTAGGAGCAGTAGGATGATTTAGAATTAAGGTGCTACCATGGAAATGCACAAATCTTTGTGTGTGTTTAAATGATACAAATGTAACATTTAAATTTACCATTACTCTATATTCTTGTACATCTACCCCATTCCAGAAAATTTAGTTTGTTATCTGTTTCAGGTTTTATTCTTTAACATAATTATATGTGAAACAATATTTCAAAAAATAATAAATTAAAAATAATCCAGGCTCTTTTGCAGGGAAGTACTGAAGCCCAATATCTTCAGATTTTTTTGTCTTCATTTCTGAGTACTTCCCTGTAATATAAACTTGACTATATTACCTGCATAGGTGCAAAATTATTCCTAGCTCTTCAGGTTACATGCTACATGGCAGCCTCGGGAAGTCTAGTGAATGGACAGCAGATGTCACTGTTGGATGAAGTGAGCCGTTTTTGCTAATCCCACCTTCTCTCCTCTGCAAGTGTCTTTGCAGGGTCCAACTCCTGGGGTTTACTGATAGAGAGGAAATAAATTTAAATTAAACTCAGAACCCTGAGTCAGTTTCATAACTTGGCCTGGCACCTTAGGGCATGGGATGTCAGCCAGCTTTGCAATTAACTGAAATTTTTCATTTGAAATTAAAGCATACTTTTTCAGTTTACTCTAAAATGACTTGTGGTATTGGAATTCTGAATTCTTGTATCTTACTTGGTGCAATTATTTTCCATTTTTCAAACACATACCTGCAGTTTTAGCTCCAGCAGCATCCATCTGTTCAAACAGTGCTTTTATAAACTGATGTGACACTGGGAATCATGGCATATGGAAAAGCCATTTAGTACTAAGATGTAGAATTGAGTAAAGTCAGAGAACTCTTAGTATATGCATCTTCTAAAATTTACCTCCTAATATCTTTTACTATACAATGTTATACTTTGAAGGTGCCCATATTTCAATTCTTGTTCACACTGAAGTTTCAAATCTGGATACTTTTATTTTCCTGATAGCTTTCATTCTTTATAAGAAAAAAGAAGATAGCATTTCCTAAATGCTTCTAAGATGTTTAGGGCCCTACTTGTTTCTACTATCTTGCT
The DNA here is from genome assembly GCF_021613505.1 of Equus quagga. NCBI lineage: Eukaryota > Metazoa > Chordata > Mammalia > Perissodactyla > Equidae > Equus > Equus quagga. Next base: position 20,224,634 of record NC_060272.1, on the reverse strand, counting down.
AGGTCCACCTGCTGGCTTTTTGAGTAGGTTCTCACTTTCTGGGTCAGAAATTCTTCTGAGTTACACCTTATGGCCAACTAGTGTACTGCTACTAATTAACTAAGTTTGATTTTGGTTTCCAGTTTTCAACTTCATAATTTATTCCTACTCACCTATTTTTAATCTTGTTTTGGAATCCCTTCGTAGAAGAAACACCAATCAAAGTAGCATGACATTTTAATCTTAATTTTTAGCAGCCCTTAATTGAGAAGCTTAAATAATTCTTGCTGCCTGAGTTACCAGTATAGTGGCTGAAAGAATGACTGAGAAAAGTGACATATAAGACATTCTGCCTTTGGGGAACACTGCAGTTAAAATTATTGAGTGGATTTCTGTCACTATTTATTTTGATCCCAGTTCTGCCTTTACATTTTATTGGTTGGGAATGGGATGGGGAGGGGCTGAGTCTTTTTCGCCCCAAGTACTGAGCACAATGCTTGGCCAAGAGTAGAAACTCAATAGTTGTTGAATTAATGAAAGAATGATTGAGGTGATATAAGGTACTTGCGATACTTATTCCCGGCATTACTACTTTTAGAGTAATAATATGAAACAAAAAAAGTAGAATTTGAAAAAGAAAGAGATACTGATTAGTTGAGATATTAGGGTAGAGATTTAGTCATTCATTCATTAAATGAATTTTTACTGAGCACCTACCATGTGCGAGGCAGTGTCCAGAGTAGGGGATTCATCAGTGAGTCCCTCTCTTGTGGAGCTCAGAGTCTAATTTGGGAAAGGATCTGTTGAGTACTTTTTTGGTTTTGGTCTTTCTTTGAACATATAAAAAGCAATCAACTAAAGAATATCTCCAAAATAGATCACTTTTTTATTATAAGATATACCCCAGAAATTCGTAAAATGTATGTTAGAGGACAAAAACCAATGTAATTTTAAATACAACCGTTTATTCAACTTCACAATTTCTCTCTGGTGGTTAGGTTTGGGCAGACACAATGTGATAGGTGTCATACTTAAATCTGTATTGTAACAAACTGGCTTACAATGGAGTTCTAACATATGTTTAAGTACCATCAAATTGAAATGCTGCAAAGTCAAAGTCAATTATCCATGCAAAGGCGCAAATGCAATTTCAGTATGCCTTGTTAGTATACATGTCAGCTATGTTTTGGTTTTTCCTTTTTACACAGTTATAACCATCCAAGAGAGACATATGGATGTCAATGCTACGGCTTATTAAGGTGTTTGAGGAGGAAATATTAAGAATATGCACCAGATGGTAGTTAGCTCCATAAGAGCACAAATGATTACCAGGTAGTTGCTATTGTCTTCTCTCCTTGATAGTCATATATAACTCATTGCACTTGTGGAACCATTTTTTAAATACCACTATATTATCTTTGAAGAGCTCTTTGCATGTTGCTGCACATTTGTTGGGTGTTAACTGACTACTTCTGTTATCTCCAACTATAAAACAACCCGTTTAGGGTAGAAGGAAAAGACACCCATCTCCATGAGACCCAGAATTCTAACTGAAAACAAAATCTGATGCCACTTCCCAGTTTAACCTAGGGCCCTCATTCATGTGAGTGATCTCAATCAAACTATGAATCTTACAAATATTTTACTATTACTATAAAAATGATTAATTCATAAATCTAGTTGAGGGAGGAAAAGAGGAAAGCAAAAAATCTAAAACACAAAATCTACTTCAAAAAGCTACATCCGAAAAGTTCAGGAAATGAGTGGTAAAAGAAAAAAGAATATAATATGAGATATGCTATGTGGTTTAGGAGGTAGCGTCATACAAGGCAAACAACCTGAAAGATACTAAGAGTAGCAGCCTGCCGTAGTATGTGGTAGGAGAAATTAACCTGGGTAAAATCAATAACACCCCCATCATGGTGGACAGCCAAAGAATAATAGAAAGCAGTGAAATGTTTAGCATAACCACTTAAGCTGCTAAATTAGATTTGTGAAAATGGGAACGCCAAATGCCTTAAGACTAACTGCAGGTACAAAAGCAACAAATCAGAGGTCAATCTAATGGTATTTTTAAAGTAAAATTAATGTAACTGCATTGTAAGCAGTCTATGTTCTTTTTAGTGGTGGGAAGAAAAAGTTCTTGTGTTGTTCTGTGATAAACATGGGCATTCTTTGCTGCGCTGGATTCTCATGTCAGTGTCCAGCTTTCACTTTGCATTCAGATAACAGTGGTTCACCCTTTGGAGAATTTGATACCGTGTAAGGCGGATGCAGCTAGGGGAAGAGCCGCCGTTTAAATCACATGCGTAGGTAGAGTCACCTCAACTGAAAAAGTGTAAGTGCTGAGTCTGTAAGTGTGAGCATGAACAGCCTGTCCAGAGAGAAACTCAAAACTCTGTCACGACAAGTTTAGAGTTGGGCCCCTTCATTTCATAGATATTAGGATCAGCTGATTCTGTAAATTTTTACTAAAGCTCTCTCTTATATGATCTACCACCACAACTTTCATACTCTAAACTCTATTTCCCCTCACACCATAACATAGAACTTTTCCCTCATTACTAAAACTGCCAAGTTTTTTCATGGATTAATGCCCTTAGATGCTATTCCTTCAAGCCTAGAATGAAATTCTCAACTTTATTAAGGCAGCTAATGTTTATTTGTGTTCCCGTTTCCAAACCAAATGACCCACCTCAAAAAAGTAGTTTGCAAATTCCAAAGAAAGTGTTTGTTGCTTTATCTTCTGTGCCGTCAAAGCACTTGGTTCAGAATATGAGTAACTGGCAGAACAGACTGGATTCCAGTTCTCCAAATTATTCATTGAATGACCTGGACCACGTCACTAATATACTTGAGCCTCAGTTTCCTCTTCTATATAATTAGAATAAGAATACTAAACTCACAGGGTTTTACAAGGGTAAAGTGAGACGTTCGTAAAGTACCCAGTGCAGGGTCTGTATCCACACTATGCTGTGCACTCTATGTTTTACAGTACTGATGCTAATGAATATTTTTAGGACTTACCGTATGCCAAACACTCTTCTAAGTGAACTTATGTGTGATAATTCATTTAACAGTTACTGTTATTACCCCTGTTGTAAAAAATAGATTTAAAAAAACTTGCACAAGGTCACATGTCAGAAAATAGAAAAGATAGCATTTGACCCAAAGGATGTGGCTCCCAAGCTCACACTCCCACTGCCACCTTCCACTACTGCTACTTGTACCACTATTCCTACTCCTGCCACTCGTAGGACTATCCACACACTGCTTTAGTGCTTATCACATTGCTTTATATTTTATTGATTTATGTGTATTGCCCTACAACTAGTCTAAGAGCTCCTTGAGAGTGGTTTGTCTTTCCTGGCCATCTAGCATGCCTGGCCCATACTAAAAACTCATTAGATATTTACTGAAGAATGATTAATAAAGCTCAATAAAAAAGTGAAAATTTTAAGACTCATAAATGACCTAGAAGATCCTTTTTTTAATGACTGTACTGATCTCCATCACTCTATGGTTGTGTTTTATACTATGAATATATAAATCTCAAGAATTACTAAAATTGACTTACTTGTGTGTATGTATACATACGTGTGTGTGTGTGTGTGTGTGTGTGTGAAGGTATATATGTGTGTATGTACAGAGACAGAGAGAGAACAAGAAGACCTGTTCAGTATTTTGTGAATTCTAAGTAGAAAGGCCGACAACTAGTCTTCACTGTTAAAGTGTATATTGATGGTTTTATTCCCTTAAGCTCAGTAAGTTTACTTGGTTTTAGCACATCTGAAAGTTGTCAGAAGAAGCAAGCCTTCTGAATAACTAAATGGAATCTTGGTGACATTTTAAAGCATTAATGAAGACAAGCAGAGGATTCTTTCAGGTATTAATTTTCTGCCAACTAACCATATGGTTACGAACATTAACGCTATTTTTCATACAAGGGCCGTATAATTGACTATATAAAATGAGGAGGTAAAATTGCAATGTGGATTTTAAGCTCCCTCTCTCATAGTTTTCAAATGCTATGATGAGAGTTGCACTAACCCTATAATCAATGGAAAGTTTCCTGTTTCCTGTGGGGTGTTCTCTAGTGTATGCCCAAAGTAAAGAAAAGGAAAACATCAAAAATAGTTGTGGTGGTGAGAAATAATTCATTTTGGTCTAAAAATATATTTTGCTCAATGAATTAAGCCATGTCTCATGAACTCAACATTTCATTTATCTAATTAGAAATCTAAATAACATGTTTACTACTTCTAATAAAAAGGATTTCTATGTAAAATCTTTCCTTTATGGAACTGAGCACTTGAAGATGAGTGAGAAAAAATTGTTTCTCTTGAGGGAGAGAGCTTTTCTTCATTAAAACTTAGGACTAAATGAAGTATTTGATTTGAGTAACTCTAGGTATAATATAAGCAATTATGCAATTGAAAATAATAGACACTTTTGAATGTCTACTCTGTGGCATGTGCTCTACTATGTATTACCAATATAAATAGTAATCTTGTTATTTAATTTTAATAATAGCCACCATTTGTGATCATCATATTCATCAAAAGTGGAATATGCCAATAAATTATGGGATATCCAGATTATATTCATAAACATTATACAGTAATTAGAAAAAAAAAACTGTTGCTTCACACATCATAGATAGACCTCACTAACGTAATTCTGAGTCAAAGAAGCCAAACACAAAGGCATTGTCTGTGGTTCTGCAGGAGTTCAAAGCATACAAAAATTGAGAGAAGTCAGGATAGTGCTTATATTTATGGAGGAAGGGCATTGATGGTGAGAAGGGAGGCATGAATGCGGCTTCTGATTTGCTTGTGATGTTCTATTTTTTGATCTGGTTGAAAGTGACTCAAGTGTGTTCACTTTGTGAAAATTTATTAAGCTGTAACTCTCTACAAGTATACAAGTCAATAAAATTTTTACAACAAAGATGAAGTAAATGTAGGAAGTGAATCAGAAAAAAAGATGACTTTAGGAAACAATGGAGCATGTAATTAACATGGTCGATTTCAGTTGAGAATTAAGTTTAGTTGTGCATTAAGAAACAGCTATTAAATTTCATAATTAGAAGGTCATTGGTGACTTTCATTAGAACGTTTTCTGTGGAATGGTGGGGGTTGAAATCAGATTGCAATATGCTGAAGAATGGATGGGTGGGATGGTGATGTTAGGGAATGCCTTCTTCTTTCTTAAGATCTTTTTGCAAGGTGTAAAGAATTGCATTGGACAGACCCCACAGTATTTCTCAATATCTTGCTTTCTTCTTAACTAGCATTTTATTTAAATAGTTAGAGAAATGGATAACTTTTTCCTAACTTAAATACAATCACAACAAATGATTTTATTTCTATCTAGTATAGGCTGTGTGAGCTCTGGAGTAGATTGGCCAGTACAAAATGGAATGGTTTTATACATTTTTGGCATTTATCTAATAGACAATTGCTTAAAGTTTTGGGGAGGATTTTTTTTTATAGTCTTAGTTTCTGTTTAATGTATCTATCTATTTTCATCCTGACTTAAAACATACATTTTAAAATTTCCATTATGACTCAACCAGGGCAAATAAAATGTTCTCTCAGTAGCTGTAGCTATAACCAATGCCTAATAGATACTTCCCATTGTGCAAAAAATATGGTGGTCTTGCATCACAATGGGAGAGTCTATTAACCATTGGCTGTAGTTACTGAAAGCAGGTTTAGGAATGATTCTACTGATAATGAAATCATTATATAGAATAGAGATCCTGTAATGATGGGCTTTGGGTCAATTCAGCGTACGGATGAGTTTCATTTGCTACGTTCCTTAGCTATTTGTGGTTATTATATTTAAATGCCATAATACCATAAGGCAGCACCTATGCTTTTCAGATTACCACAATTCCTGGTGCTTTGTTATTTCTGCCTTCTAGGATAAAGTATAGAATAATGACAAAAAGGGTGGGGTCTGGAGCCAGCCCACCTTGGTTTGAATCCCAGTTCCATCAATTACTTTGCAATCTTGAGCAGTTACTTAATATTTCTGTACCTCTGGTTTCTCCACCTGAAACTGGGGTAGTATAATTTTGTGCCTATTAGTTAAAGGTATAAAGTCCAAAATTATAGAACTGGATAGTGCTTAGCATTGGAGTGATATGAAGATGTAGAAACCCTAATTCCTTGCTCCTGGGATCATAGAACCAGCACAGCCAATCTAGAAAGCAAGGTGGCAGAAGTTAATCTAGTTATGTACGTGTACGTGCTTTGATCTCAATTCTTATGCCCTGTGTATATATATCCCAAAGAAATTTTCTCACAGGTACCTAAGGGAACCTGTGGATCATGACACTTATTGGAACATTTGAAAAAAAGGGAACAAGTGGAACAAAAATTGGAACATCTGTGCTGGGTGGCAAAAATAGAAAGAAACCTGGATATTTATAACTGGAGGAATGGATAGATAAAATACAACAGATACACATGATGCAATACTTTGCAGCAGTTAGAAACAATAAATTAAATGCACGAATGGCAACATGGATGGAATTTAAAGGCCTATCATTGACTGAGAAAAGTTAGAAACAGTGAATTCTAGAGCATAACAGCATTTACATGAATGAAAAACAGATGTACAAAAATACATATTTTGCAAATCCCTAAACAAAAAGACATAAATTAGACACATTTAGAATCTTAACTTTAAGTGGGAGAGGCAGAAAGGAATGACAGGGAGAAGGGTACATGGATATATAGGAATAAATAAAACACAGAGAATAAGGATGATGATATACTGTGATGTGATGGAGTATTCTGAGTTCCTTCTGTTGCACCTCAGGCCCGAAAAGGGAATTAAGTAAAATTAAATGGAATATGGATCAGATAGTATTTTCCGCATAAAAGATGTGGTGAGGATTAAATGCGTTAATACTTTAAAAAGCACTTCCAATATTGCCTAGCACATAAGTACTCAGCAATGTTTGTTGTTCACTCATGTGTGTAACTTGGTTAGCTCCAGAAGGCATTTTAGTTGTGAAGCCAGGTATAAAAGAATGCTCACTTGGAAAAATATTTTAACTTTAAATTGCTTCTTTATCTCTTTTACCATGATGTTTATAAATCGTTAATGATAAGATATTTATAACATTCCTATTTCTTCTTACATCTTTGTTTAACCAGTTCTTTTCTCCTTATAGCTATAAGAATTTCAGATTCACACATGTAGTTGTAAATATCTTCAAACGCATTGCAAGAAGAAAAGGACACATTTGCTTAGAGCATAAGGGATTTTAGCCAATGTAAATGAATTAGAGGGTTTTAATTCACAAGGGTTCAAATTCATTTAGGCCTGTCATATCCTACAAAGGAAAATCATCAACCAGAAAGGGGCAGTCAGGCATGATATTAAACAGCTGAACATGTCAAAATAATCACTCTGTCGTTATGGAGTCCCATTCAGTACATCCCTGCTTGAGCTGTTGCCATTGTGTGGGATTTTCACCCTACTTGATAAATTGGTCTGTTTTTTCTAATATAATTATCATGAAGTTTTCTCTCAAATGCAAATTTAAACTAAATAAGTCCCCTGAATTACAATTCTTGAAATATTTCATTTAAATATTAAATACACTTAATTTGTAAAGTAGGTTTTCATAAGGAAAGAATGCTATTTTTTGCCCCTTACTGGTACAAGATAGAATTGTATGTACTTACCAAAGAATAACAGTTTTCTTCCTGTCAACCTTAAAAAGGAAACAGCCAGTTATTTTACCATCAAAATGAGTTTATTTGGGAATAACAAAACAATTGCAATTTGGGATGCGTATGCTATGGCAGATCATGGGTAAATCTAGAAAATAAAGAAGAGGAACGTTATTTTATAGAGAAAAAGGAGGAAATTGGGAGGGGTTGTTTTGGAAAGAAAGTCCATTGGGGAAAAGCAAGAATTCAGAGCAGTGATCGTTTCGCCTTGGCTGAGTTGCTAGAGTAGTCGATTTCTGTTTGGGATGCGATGTACAGTTCTTCCTGTAATTAACGATTCTTTCCTGTTGAGGACTTTCTGTTGAGGTCTGTAATTGATGATTTTTCCTGTTGAGGCTTCTTTCTGTTGGAGTCTGTAATTGACTGTCTTTCTTGTAACTGATCTCCGGTGGTAGTGCATGGGAGCTCCCACGTCTGGCCTCCTGACTCCGTTTTAAATAAAGTTTCCCTTTATTAATTTTCACATTTCCTAACTACCTGAACTTCTAAATAGAAATAATTAGACAACTGCAAGGTACATTCCTCATAGTGACATATGAAAGCCAGTGGTTTTTTTAAGCTCAGGAGTATGTTTCCAGAAAGGTTCATTTTCAGGTCCTTCAGCAGCCTGACACCAGTGACCTGAAAAATTCACTGAATTATTAATAAAGAACAACTTACTTTAACGTTTCCCATTAAAGTTAATAAAGAAAAGCAGAGAAAGAAGTAACAAACTTCTATTGTGTAATCAAAACCATATATTTGGAGTAGTATGTGATCAGAAAAGAGATTCACTGTCAGTTTTCACAGGACATCATTTTATCAAGGGACTTGGAAATAATTTGTTTTATCTCCACAAATTACGAGTAAGAGACAATGTAACAAGTTGCTTCTTAATGAAGTCTTTTAGTCTGAATACTAAAGAAAAGATTACAAACAGTCATTGAGACAGGGGTATATATTTGCTTTTGAATCACATTTATTTGTAGGATATATTTGCTCCAAAATATTTCTTGCAACTTGGGTATGTTTATTCTTTGTTGTTTGTTCTTTTTTTTTTCCAACCCAAAGCCCCAGTACATAGTTGTATATCCTAATTGTAGGTGATTCCAGTTCCTCTATGTAGGATGCCTCCTCAGCATGGCTTGATGGCAGTATGTAGGTCTGCACCCAGGATCTGAACTGGAGAACCTCCGGGCACTGAAGCTGAGTGCGTGAACTTAACCATTCAGCCATGGGGCCGAGCTTGTTGTTTATTCTTACTTGATGAATCAAAAGTCATCAACAGTCTAATATCCCACTGACTCTGGCACTCAAAAGTTTAGTTGATACAGTGCCTTCATGCATTAGTCATTATCCAAATTATTACGTAAGTGATAAAAGACTTGATGAATTTAAAAACTAATACTGATATTTTAAAAAAGAACAAAAAACACAAAGAAACAATGCATCTCTGAAGAAATGCACTGAGAGTTTAAATAACAACAAAATTCTGCAATGTGGTTATACACAAAATGAATGACTATAACATGTTACAAAAGCTTGAAATTAAATTTTTGAATAAAAACACTATTTCCCATATGTTAAAGTAACACATTAGCTTTTCATTTTTATCTTGATGGTTTTTATACTCTAAGAACATTGGTACTTTTTATGTTATCAAAGTAAAATATACTCAGAAGAAATTTGAAACTGTCAAGGAAAATATTAAAATAACCCATATTTTTAAAAACTATTTTTAATATTTATTTTCCCTGTGTTTTTTCCTTTTTTTCAAAATTTTTAAAATTAAATTAGAATTATACTATACAAACTCAATCACTATTCCCAAGGCTATATATCATGAAGGATTTCTAAATGTATACATGTCTTTAAACATATCATTCCGGTGATTGCATAATACTCTGTTGTGTCAGTGTTCCATAATTTAATCATTAGCAATAAATATTTATAGTGTTTTTAATTTTGTAAATATTTTCATATAAAAATTCCAGAATGGAAATTTCTATAATAATGGACATATGTTTTTTAGTTTCTTAATACTGTTACCTTTGTTTCACCTAAACTTTGTAAAGTCTGCAACTCCCCTAGCCATATTGAGTGCCTCTTTCATCACATCCTTGCCAGCATTATTATTTTAATGTTTTTATTGTTTTCATTTGCATTTCTGGAATTCCTGTTGAAATTCAATATTTTTGTCAAATGATCATTAGTTATAATTTTTCATTTTCTAAATTTTCACTTATGACAGCTGTAGACTCTCTATTCTTTGGAGGTTTTATATTTTTTTCTAATCAATTTTAATGAATTCCCTATAAGAGTGATATTAACTTTTTGTTTGTTATATTTGTAGAATACATCTTTATTTTTTTGCCTTTTATTTTGTTAACAATGTTTTTCACCTTCATATATCTGAGTTTAATTATCTGTGATGATTTTTTAGTTTTTATTGCTTGTACACTTAGAAAAGCTTTCCTTATTCTAAAATTAGAATTATATTCATTTATATGTTTTTATCCTATTTTAAAGGTTTCTATTTTTTACATTCAATTTTTCAATTTTTCTAGATTTAATCTTGCCATATAGTGTGAGAGAAAATATCTAAGATTTCCCTCCAAATATTTATTGTATTGTCTGTTTATTATTTTTTCACCCACTGATTTAAATTTCAAGACAAACATGTATGAAATTTAACATTAATAGATTTATTTATGAAATATATTTTAAATTATCTTCCTAAATATTCTTTTAACAATATCATACTGTTGTACTAATTGATGCTTTGGATTATGTAGTATTAATACATTACTGAACCAGCTCCTGTCATCACCACTACCACTTCTTTTCCTTCTTTTTCATTTTCTTTTCCTTTTCCTCTTTCTCTTTCTTTCTTCCTCTTCCTCCTCCACCTTCTCCCTTTTCTCATGCTCGTTCTCTTCCTCTTCCAATTTCCTTTATTTTCTCCTTTTCCTCTTCTTTTCTTCTTTCTTCCCTTTCTCCTACTTTAAGTTCTTAGCTTTTGTTAGTTTTTAGTTTGTTAAATAGCATGCAGCTCTGACATTATCTCCTTAAAAAATATATCTGTAAATAGACATATTTCTAAGGAGGACAAAAGCAGATACGAGATTTATTTAGAATATCCTATATCTTATTGTTTTCCTAACTCACTACTTAATGCACATGTAAGGACATATGAGTGGAAATCACTGCTTAGTAATGAACACTGTATACAGTACTAAATATTCCTTCAACTTGGAAAAAACGATGAAAACCATCTGTTATAATTAAACAATTGAGAAAATGCCCACAGCAGACATACTCCTTTTTCCAGCTCAATCTATTTTTCTGCTGCCAACACATCAGTTTAAAAAAAAAATCCCATCTTCAACAGCAGCACATCAGCATGTTCTGATCTTTGCTCCTTTTCCAAATCACGTTACCAGATATTAATTGTGCTCTGAACTTTCGTTTGATTATTTATCTATTCGCTCATTGTGCAGACATTTATTGAATGCCTTCTGTGCACCTAAGATATAGACCCTACTTTTTTGGGATGATGTTTGAATAGAGATGGGATGAGATGAGGAGAGACCAACCACAAATAACAGATATGTGCATAAAATCAATCCCAGTTGTAGCAAGCATTGTGATAGAAATCAAAATCACAAAGGCAGATGTGTGTGTGAGAGAGTGCTAGGGGTGAGGCTACTTTAGATAAGGTAATGAGGGATCACCTTCTAGTTGACACTTGATTTGTGACCCTGTGACTCCAGGGAGACATTTCCCTGAAGTAGGGCTGGAGGCTAGGGAGCTGGAGACTGTCCAAGCATGGAAGGGATTTTGTGAGCCAAAGAAGGTAGTTTGTTTTATTCTGAATGTAAGAAATCATGGCAGGATTTTAAGAGAAGGAAAGACATTGAGTTTGAATAAATTCATCTGGAGTTCATCTGTAGAAAATGGATAATAGCGGGAGCAGGATGATTGACTCAATAATGTGAGGTGAGATGTAATGGTGGCTTGGAATAAGATTATATCTTATTCCACGTGGAAATGAGGAGGACTTTGAAAATTTATGATCTGTTTTGAAGAAAATATTGACAGAATAGGTTGATAAAAGGAATGCAGGGAATGAAATAAGTAGGCAATTGGCATCTCAAGTAGTTTGCTTGAGCTATTGTATGGATGGTTGTGCAATTTACTGAGAAGGGGTAGACTAAGAGACAGAGGGATTTGAAGCAGGGTGGAGATTAGCTGTGCTGTTTTAGTTATGAAATGTCTAATAGCTGTGCAAGCAGAGGTCCTCAATAGGTAGTTGGATATGTGGTGTCTTAAATCAAAGGAGTTAGAGCCAGAGGTTAAAAAAAAAATGGCACATTTTTTAAAATCATCTATCATCATCATCATCAAGGAGATATTCAAAGCCATATGTCTGGATAGGTCCCCTAATGGAAGCATGTAGGTGGATAATAGGGACTAGAATTAAACCTTGATATATTACATTACATTTCAATATTTTATTTTATGTTTTTTCAACTAACATAAAGTATTTTTCCAGCTTTATTGAGTTATAATTGACATATAACATTATCTAATTTTAAGGTATATAATGTACCAATGTGATATGTGCATATCTTGCAAAATGATTAGCACGATAAGGTTAGTTAACACATCCATCAACTTTTGTAGTGAGAACTTTTAAAATCTATTCTCTTAGCAATTTTCACATATACAAAGAAGTATTGTTAACTGTAGTCCCCATGCTGTACATTACATCTCCAGAACTTACTCATCTTGTAACTGGAACTTTGTACCCTTTGAGAACCTTCACCCATTTCCCCCACACCCACCCCTTGCTCCTGGCAACCACGCATCTGTTCTCTGTTTCTTTGGGTTCAGTTGGGTTTGATTCCACATTCAACTTATATTGCAGGTTTATTTTAAAGCATGTTTTTTTTCCACTTCCCCAATGCTCTGCTGATTATCTTCACATGTATTAACCGCCTTGAAATTATGTTCTTCCCCTTCTATGCATATAGCTTATTCATGGGCACGGTGCTACATCAACCTCTGATTCAATTCAACAATTTTAGATGGAGACTCATTTCTGTGAGTGCTGTGGGTGTAATGTTTTCTGGTATTGGATAATGTGTGATAAACCTCTCCAAAGTCTATGATGAGCTCATGTGTCTCCGCCATTGAGAAATTTAGACATGATCATCGTTCTATTGCTCTTTAGTGGGGACTTGGTTAAAATATGTGTCATCCCAAATCCCCTGCGTTCAGTTTTCTGTTTCTTTGTCACGTGCTTTATACGCTTGCAGAAATTCCTATAGGCACACATGTAATGTGGTTGCAGTAGCAGTGTTTATTATCTCTTGAATCAACAGAGCCTGGATGCTTACTCTGTGTGATCAGAAACATTTTTGCATAAAGGAATTAGTAAATATGAATATGTTAAGCAATGATAATCATAAATCACTTACATAATGCTTTCCACTACAATTTCCCTACAGTTTCTTTTAACCTTCACAATAAAGCAGTCAGGTAGGTGAAGCAGAAATATTATAGTTGAGGTAACTGAAGCTAAAAGAGAATAGTGCAAGTACTGAGTCTCATGTTTATTAAAGAGCAGAGATATGATTGAAAAAGAAAAGTTTCCGAAGTTTAGTCCAAATCCCATTCAGATGTAAAACACTGTGAAAGAGAAAGCAAAATGCACTGATTTAAAAGCATATCACACTTATTAGAAAGAGTTCTAAAATAAAAATTAATATATTTGGTATCTAGGCCTGGTTCTGCCTCGTAGACTAGGTATATGTCACTGGAAAAGACACATCACATCCATAGGCCTCAGAGTTTTTCATCTGTAAATGAAGGAGAAATGGACTTCATTCAATCATTTATTTATTCAGCTGACAATTGATGTTGTGCTAAGCACAGTCTTCATCACCATAAAGCTGATGAAGACACACTGATTAGAATGAAATGTTATCAGTGCATTGAAAGAGGTGTACACCAAGATGCAATAATTATTTGTAGGTGGGACATTTAATCTTGACTCCAGTCATTCCTTCAAAAATGTTATGGACTGCTCTATGTTCCAAGAATTGTCCCAGATGCTGAAAATGGAAACGTGAATATTGAAAGATTGGAAAAGGGAAGAGTTAGCTCAGTGAAAAGAGAGTGATGAGAGGCTGGAACATGGCATACCAGGCAGAATAAGAAGAAGCAAGTACTAAGCAAGCTGGCAGGTGAGACTGGAAAAAGAGGTAGGAGTCTGTTCATGAAGGGCTCTCTTCTGTCTTGGGCAGTAGTAGATCCTTGATCCTAAAATCCAGGGGGAACTGGAGAAGTAAATAGGAAAATAGCCTGGTCAGATCTACATGTGAAAACAATCACACTGGCAGCATTATGAGGAATGGATTAGAGGAGCCAGCACTGGAGGCAGAGGTAGTTTAGGAGACTGCTCTAAGGCGCTACTCACCTTGTCTCTTTGGAGGACAATGTGGCAATATCCGCAAAGACTGAAAATGCTCATTCTCTTGAGCCAATTAATTCTATTTCCAGGTAACAATCCCACAAATATGTTCAAGTCTATTAAGGGGATTCTGTACTATTTGAAATAGCAAAACATCAGTAAACTGTTTTTCAGTGCTGCACTAATGATTACTTAAATAATGATATATCCATACTGTATAGGGATGAAAAATAATATGGTAGATGCATGTGTAATGAAACATGATAATCGAAAAGCTATGTTGTTGTATGAAAAAAAGCAAAGAGGAGCAGGAAACCTATTTATAATGAGTTGTTGGACAGATGAATAGTACCAGCATGAAAAGAATGAATGGAATGAGAAAATCTAGGCAAGGAGACAAAATAAGTTAGCAAAAAAAAGGGAAAATGACAAAAGAGAATTTGAAACAAACTTAAGAGTGAGCTTTATGAAGGGAAGAATTGATAAATGATGTCAGACACTACAGAGACACCAGTAAGGTAGGGCTGGAAAGTGTTCCATGAGATTTAGTAATAAGGAGGTCATAGGCAGCCTTGATAATTGAGGGCATAGGTAGCTTTGATAACTGTTCAAATAATTTAGGCTTGTAGAGTTCCTGGCTTTTCATTCTTTCAGCAGCTTAAAGAAGAGCTGAGCTTCTGGTCAAGATTTCCTTTAAATACAAACATATCCACCATTACCACCATACGGTATAAATGTAAAATAATCCCACATGAGTTTAATATATTTATGCCAACCAATCAAACTCTGCCATCCATCTTTGGGAATGAGCCAGACACTCTGCTCCTCCTCTGGAGTTGTGAATCCCATAAGGCTTTGGTAGATTGTCATTTTGTCTTCATTAGCCTTCTCTGTGGATGGGTGAGATTGGCCAAAGAAGCACCCAAGTGAAATAAGGATCCAGGTTCATGTATGTAGAGTTGTCCTCCATCTGAGCAACATGTTTGTCAAAATAATTTCTCTGGGGTCAATTCTGGGTCCTTTTTGGTGGTAATACCATGGTGGAGTTAAACATTGTTCCAAAAGCTATAATAGAGAGATGATGGTTGCTCTTGCTTGACTGGCTTTTTCATTCCAGGTACATATTTATGTTTTGTTTTTCTATATGGGCGTGTATAAGGACACCTTAGAAATTGAATTTGTGACTAAATTATTATGTCTGTTTCTGTAATATGGTTCAGTAATAAAAGAGCAAGATGTAGGAATGAATAAATATGATAGAATTCCTCAGCCATACACTTTGATGATGTTAATTTGCTGACAGCCAATGGCATGGGTTGAACTTCAGGTGATATTCTTGACCTTAGGGTACATAATCCTAGGACCAATCAATGGAAGCTGCCCTACTAAGGGCACACCCATGGGGCATTCCCCATGTGTAATACAAAGATTGATTCTGTGGCTATGCTATCGTATTTTTTTCCCTGAGGGAGCTGTCTTTTACTTTTAGCTCTTCTTGTGGCATGTAGTCCTGTCTAGCTGTGGTTTTAATTTGCATTTCCCTGATAACTAATGTGCATGTTAGCCATTTGGATATCCTCTTTTGTAAAGTTCTAGTTTAAAGTTTTTTAACCTTTTTTTCAATAAAAAGTTGATAAATTATTTAACAATAGCCATTGTCTATTTATTTTTACATTATTGACTTCAGGTTTAATTATTTCGTGGTCAGAGACCCTATTTTCTATGATTTTCTAATTTGGATATTTTTGAGACTTGCTGTATATTCCAGAATATGATCTGCTTTAGCAAATGTTCAAATGTGCACTTAAAAGTATGTGTATTATGTACTTATTTGCACAGTTCTAAATGTGGAGAATTAAGCCAAGTTGGCAAATAGTACATCTTATAAATCATCTCTATCATTGCTGATTTTTTGTCAGCTGTTTTTACTTAAGAAGGTGTGTTAAAATCTTCAGCTATGATTATGTATTTGTTTAGTTTTCCATTTACTTTTGCTTTCTGTATTTTGTGGTTCTGTTATTTGTTATACACAAATTTAAAATTGCTTTCTTTGTGTTGAATTGTCTCTTTTATCATCAAAAGGAAGCCAATTTATCTCTTGTAATATTCATTCCTTAAAGTCTACTCTGGTATTGCTATAGCCATTTTCTTTTGCATAATGTTTGCAAAGTATATCTTTTTTCATCATTTACTTTCATGCTTGTATTCTTATATGTGACATTTGTCTATTATAATATAAACAGCATATTTTTTAACCAGTCTGACAGTCTTTGTCTTTTGATTTAAGCATTTAGTTCATTTACATTTAAAGAAATTGTTATGTTTAGGTTTCAGTTTGTCAGCTTGCTATTTGTTTTCTATTTGTTCTATCTTTTCTTTCATCCTTTATTCATCATTTTTTGATTTCCATTGTATTAACTGAGCAGTTTTAGAATTGATTTTGTCTTTCTCAATTGGCTTTTTAGTTACTGATTTTTGTTATTAATTTGATAGTGAAACTTGATATCACCATACATTCTTGATTTATTATAGTCTATTTTAAAATAGTACTTTTACTGCTTCCCAAACAATTCAGGAAACTTTCTTCTATTTAATTTTATGTCCCTACCCCTCTAGCCTGTTGTGCTATTTTGTCATATATTTTATTTCTACACAAGTTTTAAACCCTACAGGGAAGCACAGCTTGCAATGACTAAAAAAAGCACATCATATTCCTCCTTAAAAATAAGTTAGTAAAATTGCATTCTGAAAATTCTTAGGAGACACAGCCAAAAAGATTAAAAAAATATACTGTCACTTTTCAGTGTGGTCAGAGGCGTACAGAACCCTGATTCTGGCAATCCTCACAATTGTAAAGCTGAAATTTATTATCCTACTAGTCAAGACCTTTTAAAATGTATTCTTCTAATTTATTCTAAGCCTAAAGATCCAATTTATTTCCCACTTTTCTACCTTTAAACATTTTAGTGAAGCTCAGATGTGATTATTCCTTTAAATGCATTGTATTTCTCTGCTTTTCTGCTTTTGTTTTTGCTGTTTCTTCTTCCTAGCCTTATGTTTTCATGTTTGAACCATATGTTTACTTTAAGTCCCAAATCTCTTTCTACTCCCTCCAGCAAGACTTACCTGACTCTTCCTCCTAGCATCTCCTTTTTGTCTGAAGTTTAACAGTAACTCTCTTCCATGTTTTTTCATTCATTACTTTGTATAATATTTATCCATGTGCATAATCTTCCTCACTAGATGTTAGTTCTTTGAGGTGAGATCCCAAATATGGTTTCTTGATATATTCTCAATATCATCTATCACAGCGCTTTACATAGAGTGAAAACAGAGTAAAGAATCATCAGTTGTAACATTGATCGCGTGCATGGTATACATTACGTTATACATACGTTGCCTGCATGGTATACATTAGTAAAAACAATGGTATTGCCACAGCGTTTTTAAATCAAAGCTAATTTTCAAGACTGTTTTGTCAATGGATTCTTATGTGGATACAAGGTGACTGTCGCTGAATGCTTCAGTAAGCAATGGGGGCTGTGTGCTGGGAGCAATATATCAGAGATTAATTGTCACTTGGTAAATAAATTAGAGAACAATCAAGGTTACACAAAAATTACACTACCTTAAGAATAAATGTTAGCTCGGAAGGCATAAGTGAACGGATAATCAGGTGGGAAGACATTATGGCAAAGGAATGGGTTTCCTTAAACAACTTTTATAACTAACAGAATTTTAACAAGATATTACCCCCGGTCAATAAAAATCTTCTGAAAAATAACGAAACCTGCAAGGGTGATCGTGGCGATTCTGCAGACACCACAGAGCTCTCAGCGGGCGGCTTGCACAGGCTCCTTACCTGCCTCTCCCACTATTTACAAACATAATTAAAATGAAAATGAATATGCTGCTTGACTGCTACTGTAACAAGGACTGTGAGAAGAATATTGTTTTAGTTTGCCAGGGTGACCTTTGTGAATTTCACTGTTGCTAGAAAACTCAGGCAGGTTGGACAGCATTCTCATTTCTTCGAGAAAGATTTGAAAGTGTTACATGGGCACCATTTCAAATTACTTTGGGAAGAAGTTTTGCTTTTTTGATTTGCATTTAGTTTGCTTTGTTTTGTTTTTATATTATAGCCTGTGATTAATTTATATTTATGGCAAATGAAGATGAATAAAGGGAGATTGAGTATAATTTCCCAGCAGTTGTTGACTGAAATTCAGAGGTGTTGCTCCGTTGATTGGTTAGTCATTGTGTATGTGACCACTAGGAATTACCCACTTTCTAGTTTTTCTTCATTATACTATAAACCAGGTCAAAAAAGCTGTTAGGTATATATTTTCAATCCCATTGTTATGCTAACATTTGAAAGATCATTTCAACCCAAGATCAAACTTTTTTTTTCGTCTAAAATAAACATTCTTCTAAAATAAAGCATCACGTTTTCTAACACATACAATTAAACATTTGGTTTGGAATGTTATGAATGTCCTTGTTTGTGAGAAAACTGGAAGATCAAGGAGACACACAAAGAAAACTGAGGATTCTTAATGTTAATCTATCAACTGTTTATTCTGGCTTGGAATTTTGGCTTTTTCCGAAGATCCCTCATATGGAAGTCAGGAAGCCTTTGAACCTGAAACCTTTGTTTTGACTTTTTGGAATGGCCTTCAGACACTTACTGGAGACCTATTGGTTCTACAAGATTCTAAATAGCCAGGTTATCTGATCTCAAAAGCAGAGTAGAAGCGGCAAATTAGAAGAGCGCTATGAGCGGCAGGCTTGCCAGTAGCAGACCAGCGCTCTGACGTCCTGACATCAAGAGAGATCAATCAAAGCTCCTGTATTACAGTTTAGCACAATTACTGATGGTCATGCTTATGCTTTTAGTTATCATGGAAAAATTAAGATATGTTCTGTATGCCAGGAAAATAAAAAACTTAAGAATAAAAAATAAGAAGTAGTTCATTTTAGAGATGCATTTCCATCAAAGGTTTAAGCTCTGTTATCTGGAATATCCATTTATGTGGAATACTCTGATGATGTTGAGATGACGATTTCCTTCTTTGCTTGATTAGCACTTGGTCAAGGCCTCATTGCTGGAGTTCTTTACAAGATTTGAAGTAGTCTCACATGCATTATCTCATTTGAGATCTGCAATAATCCTAGGAGGTAGACAAGGCACGTATTATTATGCTGATTGTGTAAATGGGATGATTGGAGTTCAGAATAGTCAGGGACTTTGTTCATGTCACAAAACAGTAAGAGGAAAACCAAAGATGAAGTCAAGTGTCCTGTTTATTACTCACTTCTCTCCCTTCCACTGCCTCCCTACCTCCATTTGGGAACTTGTTACACTGGAGCCTCAAAGGCCACACCCTTCCTACCCAGATAGTTTTAGAAAGTAGATTTTTTAGTGGGTTCTTTCAACATTATCATGTGTATAGAAGTTAGAATTTGTTAAAGAAATGTTATATAAAGTAATTTAAATACAGCCTCTGTATTGTGTAAACTTGTTTTTATATTTCATATCTGATTCCCACTACTCTAGAGATGTAAGGTGAACATAATTTCCTTTGTTGTAAATGCAATGCTGTAATCAAAAGAAGAAATTGAATTGACACTATCTGTATAAGCAAAATAACAGTTTTTGTATAAAATATTTTCATGATGATTTTAAACTGTATAATCACAAGCTGAAACCTTGAGATTTGTTTTTTAATGAAGGCCGTTGATCTGGTGTAAATTCTTGCATTCAAGGATTATTTACAAATTGAATGTGTTTGAGTGCCTATTGTATGCTAGATACTGGGACTGGTATGTTAAATATAAAAGGCATCTATTCTCTTAGGGCTGTCACCTATTCTCTTAGGGCTTTAAAGTATAGTACATTGGTTCTATAAGAAAATGTTATAAACAAGTATGATTAATATGTAATGGCATGAAATTATCCCTCTGTGAGAATAGCAATAATTATATCATCACCAACATACATTCATTACTATAAACGCTATATAATTATACATGGTGTATTTTATTCATATAAAATTAGTATTAAAATTGTTAAATATACAATTATTATTAATGTAATTTAATAGCACATGTATTGAATTTGATTGACAAGGATGTCAAAAAAATGCAAAGATAAGCAGAGAGAAAAACACACTCCACTTTCTTTCCTTTTCTGGCATAATACATAAAGATACAACCTGTGCAATTCATATACCAAATTGTAGTAATTAAAACTACCTCAGATGTAAACAGCATCTCTTTTCTCAAGGGATATGAAGATAACATCAGACTTTCCATCTATGGTGTGATTACATAAATATTATATATATATATATATATTTTTTTTTTTTTTTGTGGTGAGGAAGATTGGCCCTGAGGTAACATTTGTTGCCAATCTTCCTCTTTTCTCTTGAGGAAGATTGTTGCTGAGCTAACATCTGTACCAGTCTTCCTCTATTTTGTATGTGGGATGCTGCCATAGCATGGCTTGACAAGTGGTGTATAGATCCCTGACAAGGATCTGAACCCATGAACCCCAGGCTGCCAAAGCAGAGTGTGTGAACTTAGCCAATGTGCAACTGGCCTGGCCCTATAAATAATAATATTTTAATGTTGTGATTTGGGTGATTCAGATTTAAGGAACTAAGCCTATTTCTTTATAGCTATCTATGCAACAACAATTCTACTACTAAGACTACAAGTTAAACTGTATTTGGTTGCAAAACAATTAACAATTCTTAAACTTGAGTAAAGTGAGCAAAATGCCAAGAGAAACAGTCTGTATCTTTAAAGTGTCAGAGCTGTGGATTTGAATCTCAATGCCAAGATTTCCAGGCCGTGTGACAAATAGGCAATTTAACTTTTTCTCTAAACTTCAGTTTTCTCTTTGTTGAAATGGGTGGCTGTGAGAATTAGGAGTGGTAACATATGTAAAGGATGCAGTGCAGTGCCTTCCACGTAGTAAGCACTTGATGGCAACGACACGACAAAGACATATAAAGCAGGAGATGGGTTTTCCTTTTTTCTCTTTAAGATTTATATTACCTAGTGGTATTTGCTTGTAATTAATTTTTAATATGTTTAACACCTTTTTTTATATTTTCTTCCTTTGATTTGACACTGAGCTTCAGAAAATGATCATTATCCAGTAGCCCTGATGCACCGTGCCTTGTGCCATATGCCGTGCAGAGATGAAGGGGGATGTAGGGCACCGCTCACCTTCACAGAGCTGTCGCGGTGAGGCATTTCCCTTGACTGAGCAGCAACACGTGTGTTTCCATGAAGGGAGATGTTCAACAAAATTAAAAGATAGAAATATATGTCTACTGCAAATGAATGCATGATTTAAATTTCAAGTTTCCCACTTATCGAGCTGTACTCCTGAATTAATAAGATCTTTCCCAGTGTGGCTTACTTAACAAGAGTTGAGTCTACCAGAATAACAATGTTCTCTTTCATTATTGCTGTGGTCATTAGAAATGGTGGGAGAGAGTGTGGTTTTGTGGATGGAAATGTCACAACACCTAAGTTGTGTTTAGCATTCATTGTAAAAGCAGTGGAACCAGTGGCACACATTTTAGTCACCAACAATGCAGCCTAGTGAGGACACACTCATGATCATCATAGTGAGGACACACTCATGATCATCATAAACAATGGCTTTACCTGGCTAGTTGACTTTCACTGTGTTTATAAATCTCACTTACCCCCTTTCACAATCCTCCTAGCAATGGTATTATTGCAGTTTCCTCATCTCTAAGGTAAAGGGGCTGAACAAGGAAATTTCTACAGTTTGGTGGTCCCATTTCTCTTGCTTGGGAGATTGAAATTTCCTTGTTGTCAGAGACACAACCTGTTTTATTCATCTTTGCACATTTCATAAGGCTCAGTAATGATAAGTGAATGGCATTTAAAATATATCTTATTTTTCCGCTTAATGGTAGGTATACTTAATAATTAGCAGTATTCTTCACATAGGCTTATTTGAATGAGTGGGGTAGGTCGTATCTTGGATATTTTCATAAAATGTCATTTTTATGCAAAGTGCAAAGCTAGAAATAAAATATAAAAGAAGAAATTCTCTCGCTCTCTATTTTTCCCTAAGCTTATGAAACTGGCGTGTGTGTGTGTGTGGTGGTGGTGTGTGTGTATGTGTGTGTGTATGTTTATAAATTGTTTTGAATTCCCAGAAGAATTATATTGTGAACATTTTTTAAATAAGAAAAACATACTGCTTGGCAAATATTAATGAACTTGATATAATGTTCTTTTTTGGTTAAAATTGGATCATGAATTCTATTTTCTGTGTTCCATGCTACATGAACAGTAACACAAGAGAGTTAATTTCTCCATATCTTAGAGTTACTGCGGAATCATACTAAACAGCTGTCAATATCGATGTGTGGTTAGGAATTGTTTTTACTTTCTGATAAAAAGAAACTTAAATGCTGATTTATATTCACATGTCCAGTTGTGTTTATAATGCACACATATGTAATTTTATGTTATACACTAGGATCCTATAAGGGCTGTCTTTATCATTCTACCAGTAGCCAGTGAAAACCATCACTGTACTTCTTTAAAAGGGTTTTAAGATAATTAGATGGTTATGCAAAAAAAAAAAGGTTTAAGAAATTGGACCTTTAAACAATTTACTAAAGCTACTTGCTTTTCAATAACTTTCAAAGCATTTACTAGTAAATAAACCTCAAAAGCATGTCACTGCTCAATGTCATTTATTGTAACTAAAATTCTATTTGTGAAACAGAAGACTCATTATTGTAGTTTTGAGGAGACGTCACATTTGTGGCCATCTAAAGAGGTGAAGTTGCCTCTGCTTGCAGGAGTAATGAAACACTCTGGACACAAGGGAGCAGAGTTAACTGATGTATCCAGTTTTAAAGCATGTGTCATAAAGTAGCCTTAGCTTCAGAAGTGACTTGGGGAACATGTTTAGGATCAGAAGTAACATAGTGTTTCTGGTGAAAGTTTAAACATTGGAAATATATTGTTCGAGCATTTTTCTTGTCATAGTCTTTCCATCTTAGTATATTTTAAAATTTTCCATAAAATAACTTTCATTGATTGTCTGCCCTCTGTCTGAGAAAAACAGATGTTGACATGTGTTTTTGCTCTTTGCAATCTGAGCAAACGTTCATTTGAAGTGAACAATTGCTGCTGAAGGACACAGCTATGCTGGGTGCCTTCATTCTTGCATTCTAAATTCTCGTTAACCTACTTTGCTCAGCCTTTTCCTTCTGCAAATCCTTTTGGTTTTACTTCAAACCATCTTACTGCCATTCTACGTCTTAAATGTGTCACAATAATTCAAAACTAAACATACTTTTTTGCTACATGAAATCAAGCCTACATTATGGCCCTCGATTTCTTCTCTACTGGTTTGGCAATGCTGATTTCAATGGGAGCATACAATAGTCAAGAATTTTCGAGTGCTCAAATGAAACAATTGAGAACAGAATGATAATTTCATTCAAACTTATCAAAGTATAAATAGAAACCCAAGTTTTCTCATCACTTTTCATATCATTTTTGTAAGTACCAGGCTGAACTTGTCTGTGTGTGTGTGAGAGTGTGTGTGTGTGTGTGTGTGTATACTAACGCTGCTTGAGGGTTTATCCCACTATGCACACTGAATATTCCTTTTATGAAAACAGGCGAAAGCCTGGTTCCTTTTTTATTTACCTGATTTCAAAATATCTCATATATTTAATAGTAAGTCCCCACCTCACTTGAGAGCGTAAGTTGTAGTGCTGAACCTCAACAATCAAGCCACCTTAATTTTCAGCTAGGAAATAAGAAAATGACTAGAATATCTGTGATAATAAAATATCAAGTGATAGTTGATACCGTACAAAGTCCAAGAGCAGTCAGGAATGTGCAGAGAGAGTAAGCCAATTTAATAAAGGGGACAAGGAAATGCAATGACATAAATCCCAGAAGCAATTTTATAGTCAGTAAGGTGTTTACACAGAAACCAGGGAAATGCCTACAAGTTGAGAATGTTTCATTGAATTTCTCAACAGTATATGTCACTTTGGATCTATTGCCAAGATGTTGCCCATGAATTACTGGTGGGTTCAGAGGAATAAAAGGCACCAGTAAGAAAAGGCCAGTATCTTCTAAATTGCAAACTGAAAGTGAATATGCATTTATACCTATTGAAAACTATCATATGAACTAGCTCCTGAAAAGGCAAATCTTTATTATAATCTCTAATACTCACTTACCTCTCCCTTCTTCATTTATTCATCAGTGTGTCTGACATGTTTCTAACGCATCCTCTAAACTACAAATAAATGTTTTTCAGGGCATCACAGAAGCTTGTGTTGGGCCATCACAGATTTGCCTACATCCATTCAAAATCCAGCAAATATTTGTTGAATGCCTCTTATGTGCTGAGATAAAACAGAGAAGGAATCCTACAGTTTTAATTGAGAATTATCAATTGTTAATGATTCTTAATTAAACTCTGAGCACAGTCTATCAATCATATAAATCCACCTACTGCTCTGTTGTCAAGCCCACACTGTCTCATCTCTCCCAAAGGAAACAGTCAGGGGCTTTGCCTTGCCCAAGTCCTGATGCAAAGGGCTCTTCCTAGAGGATTTCGCTGAGCTTCATGGAGATTACAAGAATGACAGAATGGGGTACTTAGTATACTACAGCTTGCCAGTTCCATTTTTAATTACATAAAAGTCATCTGTTTAACAATCTGTTCTAGAATTTTGTCTGGAATCAACCTTGATTTCCATTTCAGCAATCGTCTTTCTTATGTTAAAAAAAAAAAAAAGAGGCTACTCATGTCTTCTTGAATTTCTGTCATTCTCCATTGGTACTTCAGAATTATACATGTATAGTCATGTGCTGCATAAGGATGTTTTGGTCAATGCTGAACATATACAATGGTGGACCACATATATGACAGTGGTCTCATAAAATTATTACCATAGAGCCTAGGTGTGTAGTAGGCTATACCATCGAGGTATGTGTAAGGACATGCTATGATGTTCGTGCAACGATGAAATCACCTAACGATGAATTTCTCAGAACGTATCCCTGTCGTTAAGCATCACATGACTGTATTTATTTGTTTTTTTACTTGGTTTTTAGTTGACAATGTTTTTGACCTGGAAACTTATCTTCCTTTAAATGAGTTAGGTAATAATTCGTAATCTCTGTTCCTTTGAGTTTCACTTTTTTTTTTTTACTATTATAAAAATGGTATTTTTTGAAGTCTGAAGATGATTATTCTAGGCCAAAATAAAAAAAATTTGAAAAGAGAATAAGAGTTAACTTTGGGATCATACAGCAGGCATTGAAACATGCCCATGTCACTTACAGGTAGCGTGACATTTGCAAGTTATTTATGATCTGTCTGCTTCTGTTCCCTTACCTGTAAAGTAGGGAAAATAATAGTACTTTATTCATAGAACTGTTGTAAAATTTAGGTAAGTAGATTCTTGTGAAGGGCTCAAAACAGTGCCTGGCTGATAGTAAACATTAAAAAAATCTTACATTGGGGCTGGCCCCGTGGCCGAGTGGTTAAGTTTGTGTGCTCCACTGCAGGCGGCCCAGTGTTTCATTGGTTCGAATCCTGGGCGCGGACATGGCACTGCTCATCAGACCACGCTGAGGCAGCATCCCACATGCCACAACTAGAAGGACCCACAACGAAGAATATACAACTATGTACCGGTGGGCTTTGGGGAGAAAAAGGAAAAATAAAATCTTTAAAAAAAAAAAAACTTACATAATATTTTTATTACTAAGAACATCAAATGTTGCACTTATGTTATTTCTATGTAAATGATTTAAAAATAATTTTGGTTGGTATCATCATTTTTGATACATGCCAGCTCATTTGGGCTTGTAAATTCATCAATAAGTTTGTACAGGTCTAGGCCACTGATACATATAACTTTTATCATATGTAAAATTCTCACCTCCATACACAGGTCCCTGTACAATAAATAAGCCACATCAGTTATCTGGTTGCAAGAGAGATAATGAGGGGTGTGGTGAAGAATTAAGGGCCTGAGTGAGGCCATAGATTCTACTACCTTCT
The DNA here is from genome assembly GCF_021613505.1 of Equus quagga. Lineage (NCBI taxonomy): Eukaryota > Metazoa > Chordata > Mammalia > Perissodactyla > Equidae > Equus > Equus quagga. The sequence goes on along the minus strand of NC_060272.1, from coordinate 20,198,341 downwards.
CGATATGTGATCTTGGACAGATTTCTTAACTTCTCTGTACATTACTATCTAGACTGAATTACGGTTATGTCTACCTCCTTGAGTTGTGTCACTGGAAGCCTTTTTAATCCCAAATTTTGCATTTCTCTTACAGACTCAGGGGCAGGAGACAATGTTCCTGTGCATTCCCCTTCACATCTTTCTTTTTCTCTTAAAGACCAGAAATAATAGCCTCACATCCCTGGGCTGTATAGATTTTCATGTCTGTGGGTCCCTGTCTTCTAATGTGTCTGATCAACCAGGAGGCCATTCTCCATGCTCTCACCGTGCTCTGCAGGAAAGGTACTAGATCAATTCTCTCCACCAGGACTCCAGTTCAAGGTCCTGCTTGCAACCATCTTCCCTCTGGCCCAGGCTATCATTAAGATTTAAGGGTAAGGAGGCCATTCCCATTGCCAGAATGCAAGAGATTCTGCTTATTCAGGACAAAAACATACTCAGGGGACAAGGAGGACATGCCATATTTTAGTCTTTGGCACTAACAGAGCTAGACTCATAAATATTTGATTTATTTCTGCTAATCCTGCACAACTGAACTTTTAAAAATAACAAAAATATTCTATTATCAAATATAACACATACAATAAAAGTGCAGAAAACCAAATATATAGCTAAGTGAATCACCACAAAATGAAAACCTGTGTAACTACTCCCTAGGTCATGGAACAGAACATTACTGGTACCCGAAGTCTCCCCTTTTCCCCTTCCAGCCATGACCTCTTTCGCTAAATTCTATTCTTAATTCTAATACTATAGTTTTATCTGTTTTAAAACCTCGTATAAGTGGAATACACACAACATCTTCTTTTTTGTCTGGCTTCTTTCATTGAATATTATGTTTGTGGGATTCACCCATCAGCACGTCTGATGGTTCCAGTTGCTAGATATTTTCACCAATGTATGGTATTGTCAATTTACCTGTGTCACTGGGTATGGAGAGCTCTCATTTTAGACGTAATTTTTATTTCCCTGTCTACTTATAGAGTGAAGCACCTCCTCATATGTTCATTGTCTATATGGAAAACTCCTTTTGTACAATGCCTGTTCAAGTCTTTGGTTTATTTTCTATTGGGTTTTCTGTCTTTTCTTCATAGGTTTGTAAGCAATCTTTCCATTCTGGATGTGTGACCTTTATTAGTCATATGTAATATAGATGGATCTTCTCCTGCTGTGATTTGGTTTTATGCTCTCTTCATGGTCACTTTTAATAAAGAGACGTTTTAATTTAAATGTGGTCAAATGTATCAATAATTTTCTTTATTGTTAAATTTTTTTATGCCTTGTTTAAAAGTTCTTTCCCTACTCAAGGCTGTGAATTTATTCTCACATATTATCTTCTAGAAGCTTTATCATTTTGCCTTCACTTATTTTTACAATATTTTATGTATGCTATGAGATAACGGAATTCTTTTTCTCTGTATGGATATCCAATTGCCAAAGCACAATTTATTGAAAAGATTGTCATTCTCCATTGCTCTCTTGGCAAACTTTGTCACAAATCATTTAGTGCCCATATAGGACTGAATCTGCTTATAGACCCACTGTTCCATTCCCTTGTTCTGTTTTTCTATCCCTGCTCACATGCTATCCTATATTAACTGCCATAGATACAGAATAACTTTTGAAAAAACTCTTTTCATCTTCCTCAGCAAGACTATCTTGACCATGGCATTTCCATATAACTTTCAGGAAGCAATTTCCCACACACACACACACACACCCTGTTAGAAGCATTATGGAGATTACACTGAATTTCTGGAATTAATTTTAGGAGAATCAGCATTTTCAAAATGTTGAGCCTTTTAATCCGTAAACAAGATGTATTATTCTATTTATTTAGATCTTCTTTAATTTTTCTTTTCTTTTTAAGATTGGCACCTGAGCTAACATCTGTTGCCAATGTTTTTTTTCTTTCTCCTGAAAGTCCCCCAGTGAGTAGTTGTATATTCTAGTTGTAGGTCCTTCTAGTTGTGCTATGTGGGATGATGTGGACTAAGCCTGCCCCAGGTAGAGAAGCCCAAGGTGACCTGGCCTACATGCCGATCTATATGACCCGGTGGATTTTTATGGGTGAATTAGGGCTGCCCCAGGGAGAGAAGCCCAGGGCATCCTCACCTACATGACGATCTATATGACCAGATTCGTATCTAGAGTTATATGACCATACAATAACCAGACCCCATCTGCACTGAAACCATTTAATGACTTTTTACATCATCTTTTCTTTTTCCAGTAAAAATAAGTCATGTACCCATGCCTTATAAATTTAGCACTAACTCTCAACTCAGGGAAGCAGCAGCAGCAGCTCTTTACTGCCCATGGGTCCTGTCCCCATGCTATTCCATACTGTTCTCTAAATAAAAGAGCACTACTGCCAGACCTTGAGAGTCCAAGAAATCTTTCTTTTGACTCTTCAGCTTGCCATCCCCGCATCATGGGACGCTCCTAAGAATGTCTTGTTGAGCAGTGCAAGGTGTGCCCCCAGGATCCAAACTGGTGAAACCCTGGGCCACTGAAGGGGAGGGCATGAAGTTCACCACTCAGCCACGGAGCTAGCCCCTCTTCTTTAATTTCTTAAAGCCACCTCAACCACCTCACCACTTGCATCATAGGATCGCCTGTTATTTTAGGTCTAGACACATTGTGCTAAATACAGTCTCATTAATAAAAATGGAACCCAATGTCCCTGCAAAGATACTACAGTGAGAAAATTGAAAATGGGAGTGATTTACTTTCCTTCTTAGTTCAAGAGCATGTTTTTCCCTTAGTATGCTAAAGTTCAGTTTAATTTAATAAATGGTGCCTTGTGGGGGTATGTGTGTCTGGGAGTGAGTTAGTATGTTTCTGATGTTTGGTACTATCTTGTTTTATAGGAATTTGAATTTGGCCTCCTGTTGCTTTCTTTTCTTTCACTACCAAAATTCCAAGGGACATCTTCCTCTTCCAAGGGGCCTCTCCATCCCAGAAGCAGTGCATTCCTGAGACAACCTTCAATGATGCTGGACACTTGCTGGGCATCTTCTGTGTATTCTCAGTGTTTTCACTAATTCCTTTATGGGATGCCCCTGGCTGATATTATCTGTATCTTCCACCGATAGGAATAGGACCCTGCTGCAGTCTCTTCGAATCATGTAATACTCTTGGCTCTGTTTTGGTGTGGTCTCTGGTGGTGGCTCTGCTCATTTCAGATGTTTGTTTCCCTTCCTATATGGAAATTGAAATTTTTTTTTAATTTTTATTTTTTTCGGATGAACATCATATTTCAAATTCCGTATACATTACATCATGTTCACCACCCGAACACTAATTATAGTGCATCCCCTCACATGTGACCCTAATCACCCCTTTTGCCCTCCCCCCTCCCCCCTTCCCCAATGGTAAGCACCAGTCCAATCTCCAACTCTATGTGGTTTTTTTTTTTTTTTGTCGTTTTTATCTTCTACTTATGAGTGAGATCATATGGTATTTGACTTTCTCCCTCTGACTTATTTCGCTCAGCATAATACCCTCAAGGTCCATCCATGTTGTCATCAACTCAAAATGGATTAAAGACTTGAATGTAAGACCTGAAACCATGAGACTTCTAGAAGAAAACATAGGCAGTATGCTCTATGACATTGGTCTGAGCAGCATATTTTCAAGTCCCATGTCTGACCAGGCAAGGGAAACAAAAGAAAAAATGAACAAATGGGACTACATCAAACTAAAAAGCTTCTGCACAGGAAAGGAAACCATCAACAAAACGAAAAGACAACCTAACAATTGGGAGAAGATATTTGCAAACCACATATCAGATAGGGGGTTAATATCCAAAATATACAAAGAACTAATACAGCTCAACAACAAAAAAACCAACAATCCAATTAGAAAATGGGCAAAAGACCTGGACAGAGATTTCTCCAAAGAAGATGTACAGATGGCCAACAGGCATATGAAAAGATGCTCAACATCAATAGCTATCAGGGAAATGCAAATCAAAACTACAATGAGGTATCACCTCACTCCGGTCAGAATGGCTATAATTAACAAGACAGGAAACAGCAAATGTTGGAGAGGGTGTGGAGAGAAGGGAACCCTTGTTCACTGCTGGTGGCAGTGCAAACTGGTGCAGCCACTATGGAAAGCAGTTTGGAGTATCCTCAGAAAATTAAGGATAGATCTACCATATGATCCAGCTATTCCACTGCTGGGTATTTATCCAAAGAACTTGAAAACACAAAGGCATAAAGATACTTGCACCCCTATGTTCACTGTGGCATTATACACAATAGCCAAGACTTGGAAGCAACCTAGGTGCCCATCAAGGGACGAATGGATAAAGAAGATGTGGTATTTATACACGATGGACTACTATTCATCTATAAGAAATGATGGAAATTGAAATTTATAACATTTTTTGTTTGTTTTTCTAGTTTTCAGTGGGCATGGGAATTGCTTTTTGTTTTATCTTATTTGATTTTCTTTGCTATTTTTGTTGATTTGTTTGAATTTTGGATGAAGAACACTGTGATTTGGTTTCAGGTGGTGTGGTGGTTCATTTTTTGTGTCATTGTGACTGAACTAAAAATTGCCCAGATAGCTGGTAAAAAATTATTTTTGGGTGTGTCTGTGAGGATGTTTCCAGAAGACATATCTGTCAGTTCACTAATTCTCTATTCAGCTGTGTCTAATCTGTTGTTAAAGCAATCCACTGAGTCTTTATGTGTTTTTCCATGATAGAATTACTTTTACAATCAACATGTTCTATCTAATCTTACAGTTTCCTGTTCTTTGCCAAAATTTCCATTCTTTCTTAAATTTTTTTAAATATTAAGGACAGTTGTGTTAACCTAACACTATTGAACTCCTTTGAGTTTGCTTCCATTGTGTGTTCTTTCCGCTCATTTTATTTTTATCTCCTTTTTTGGGGACCTGATCAATTTCCTTTTGCCAGTTATTTATTTAGAAAGTTTTTGAAATGGTTTGAGGCCTCTGGAAAATTCTGTCATCCTCTAGACGAGATTTGTATTTGTGTGTGGAAGACACATAAGGATGTAAGCAGTCCAGAATCTTCTTAATCTACTACCATGGGATCAGATAATTAAAGATGGTCTTCAATCCCTGCAAGGACTGTGTAGTTCAAGTGATCCCAAACCAAGCATTGGGTTAGTTTTTTCCTCTCCTCATTGGCTATATAATTCCATTTTTATCCTCCATTTCTGAGAGGCAGCCAAAAGTACTATTCAGCTGCTCAACTATTTATCTCCTTTTAGGAACTCAGCAAAGGCCTCCAGGAGAAAAGTGGCCCAAAGACCAGGCTTACATATTTGAGTTTCTGTCTTTTTCCTCATCTTGGTCTATCTAATATTGTTTACTACATTAATACTCTGGTGCCTTATAGCAGGTTTAAAAAACAATTAGTCTAGTTTTTCTATTTTTTTTCTTGGCAGGAAAGTTGGTTTGAATTTGATGGTTCACCATTACCAGGAGTAGGAGTCCAAGAAATGAAGTCCAACACGTAATTGCATGACATGAGCAACACATAAATGGGAAAAGGCTTAAATTGGATTCTGTGACATATGAAACTTATATAATTTGTCTCAAACTTGGTTCCATAATTTTGAGTATATTGGTCAGGTAGCTCAGTTTTTCTTATATAGACTGACATCTAGAAAGGATGTTACTTGTTCATTTGACTTGAATTTTTTTAAAAATATAATATATCGATAATGACTAAGGTCACATTCTATAATGAAAACGTTATTTTTTTCCAGTCCTGGCATGAGAAAAATTAAGACCACCCATCCAGGCATCATAGAACTGAGTATATGACTGGGCTGTCCATTCAAAGGGCCTCATCCATCTAAGAATAGAGATTGTTTCAAAGATAGGCACGTGACCCAAGTGGAGTCAAACAGAATCTTCCCTGAACCTTTTCTACTAGAGGTAGCAAGAACTTCAGTAAAAGACATAGTTTTATCCAGTATGCTCAGGAAATTCTAATTTGGACAATATTTGATTATTTCTCTTTAACCTAGACTTTATATCTGTATCTCTGCTGTGATTGCTAGTTGCATTTTACCTATAGGATCAGTTCTCTTTGACCAGAAAAATTTAATTCCATTTCTTGAAGAATCTCGTTGTTCTCAAGTGCATCAAAATAGAATTTTGTTCGTAACGCTATTGAACATTCAACAAGTCAAGCTTAATTCAGGAAATTACCATTTAATTTTGTGTTGCCTAACATCACATGGCCTACAAACACATTCAAATTCAGAAGGTGAGAAGGTAAAAACATCTTTTCAAAAGATATTTTTAAAATTAGTTAATGTGTATGCAATTACATTATCAATTTCAACCTCAAAGAGGGAGAAATGGGATCATTTTGTTGAGATGTTCTTGTCTTGATTTCTTTAAAAAGTTACTTCACAATTACATTTTTCTTGGTTGGCTTGCTCACATCTTTCCCTTTCCCTTGGGCTCAAGGATGTTGTTTACTTGGAGCTCTGTAATGTTTTCCCATTTCAGATAGATTAGATGTACACTGAAACCTTTACCAAGAAGCAAAATGAATACCCAGACAGCATGATCAATAAATAATGTCCCCTTTTCTTATCTATTTACTGTGAAAATCCATCCCAGCCTCCTTGTTTAGTTAACCAAAAAGCCGTCCCCAGATTATCAATCCACCATGTTTGCAAGAATTTACTTCTAACATTTTCATTATATTTTATATTTATGTATAAATGAAATGATATGATCATAGCAACACAAATTTTGATTAAATCCCTGCTCTTTATTCTATTGGGGCAAGATTGGACAAATTATAGTTTCTCTAAATCCCACTTTCTGCATCTGCAAAATAGGAAGATTCAGGAAGTTATTTTGAAAATTAAATGATAGGCCCATGAATGTATATCTAAATGTAAGTTATTTTTACTGAACTGAAACTGGTCAGCAATCTTTATAAAACAGGCTTAATTCTCAAGAGCTTATATTCTTGAAGATGAAATCAGATCTAATGTTTTCAAGAATGTAGTCCATGAATAAAAGTTATAAAGACAATAATAACAACCATCTGTTCCAGTCTGGTGGGAACATGCTTAGGTACACTGTTGCTATTCTTGTGTCATCATTTTCATTTCTTTTACTCTCAAAAGAAAACTCTCAAAAGCATGCACTTATGTGAAAGGTGTGGCTTTTTCAATGCACACGGTACAACTGCTGATGTGCACATCTGAGTTTTTGAAAATGAGAACTATATCTGCATTGAAAAGAAGAGGCATTAAGAGATATTACTACTAGCTTTACATTTTTGAGATTCAAGTATTTTTCAAATAGAAATATACTATTCTTTAAGCCTTCAGGTAAGACTCACATTTTTTTGAGTTTTATCCAAATTAGAATATTACTATAATATTTTTATTGCTTATTTTACCTAAAATTACAGTCACTGTTTGAAAGATTATAAGAATTTCTAGTTTTTTTCTGTGGCATTGTGCTTGCTTAGATCTTAAATGACTTCGAATATGTATTGTTTCCCTGATGGAGTGTGCTATAATCCATTTTCTTTGAAACACAGAGAGATGTGTTGTCTGAGTGTCTTGCTGGTTGGACAGAATCCTCTGGGGAGCACATTGATAGTAACCAAAGCGAGATGTTTAGCATATTCTCAGACACTGGAAGGGAGCAAGAATGTTAAGGAGCAGTGTATCCTGGTATTTAGCATGCTGCTGAAACTTAGAGGAACCAAACATTTTATAATTTTTGAATTTGAGCAATCTAGAAAAATTTATCCAATGCTAGGCAGTGTTACACTTTACCATTTGGGGATGTTCTCAGGTTAACCATATCCTATTCAGGCCACTGAGAAAGCTGGACATGAGGAATGGATGGCAACTACACAGTGTCGAGGCAAAGTAAATGGGTAGTCTACCTTAGTTCTGTTAGGATTCACCACCCCCAGAACAGGGCCTTCCATCTCCTATGCTTTTAGTAGACATCTTCCTTGGATCTCAAAATATAACTTCCATTTGATCATGTTCAGCTTTGCAATTTCAGAATTAAAAGCATAGCTTGCTTATTTTAAGCAAGGGCATTGAAAATGAAGTTTTCAGTACTATTATATGATTTATGCTCAACCCCCTTGAAAGCATTTCTTGCTTATACACAGGGAAGTTACTTGGAAAAGCAGTGGTCTTGGGAAAATTAACTACTTATATGCTTGCATTATTGAGGAAGAGATTTTGTTTTATCTTGTAAAGTTTATTGTATTCTGTGGCTTTGTGCTAACCGATATCTAGGGCCAAGAGTTGGTTGAAGACCAATGGTGATAATTCAATATGTGATAGCAGTTAACATGTCATAATTCTACTAGTAATTAAGTAGTTTTCTTTAATAATATTATCTTAGATTTTTTCCAATCCCTGTGTTGCCTATTTTTCGAGAGCCATTTTGATCACAATCCATGTGAAAATATGAATAAAGAAAAGATATTGATATTAATAATGAAATGCTGAGAGATCGATTTACACCAAATTTTTAGGGAAAATATGGCCATTGTGGTGATTGAAAGTAAAAGCATTTAATACTTGGTATAAAGAAAAATGAATTTAAATTTAAAAGGTCTTATAAAAATTCATTTAATTTAGGTTTGATCATATTTTATTTTTATGCCTATAATAAAGACATTGTAATGAAGGTATATGGTCTTTTAAAGTAATCAGTTTTTACTTACTGCAATTATGAGCAGTTGAAAGTAAAATTAATTTATAGGTTCATTTAGGAATTGAATTCTAAGGACACATGCTTTCACTACCAAAGGCATCTTGGCAAAGTTACTCAGCATTCAGATTGAATCATGATGATCTTGAATTCACATGGTCAGCTTAATAATCAAAATATGAAATAAACATGAAAATATGCATACTCAAATTCAATTGATATATAGATAGATATCCATTCTATGAAAGCATTTCCAACATTTAATCCACCTGATTTGAGTTATCTTCACTTGGTTGGTTTTGACATCCATTTTATACTTTTGTGGCATTTGGAACATAGGTCTTAAGTTTTTGCATAGCTAGAGACAATAGTATAACATTCCAAAATAAATTGTGGACAAAAAAGAATAAACCTTTCTGTGCCCCTTTGTCTGCAGTCCTCTCTAAAATTTTGCACTGTTATTAGAGGAGGCAATTTTTCTTTTTTTGCCTTCTCTCTTTGTGAATGCTTTCTGAAAACTCTGGAGTAACTGACCAAAAAACTGATTTTGCTGCTTTGAGGAACTTACAGGTCGGAGGTACCTGTGTATTCCCTAAGGGCACAGGCAAGGAAGGGTTAAAAAAAGGAATACTTTTGCAGAGCAAGAATCAGAAGTTTGTGACATGGTAAACTGTTGTCATTACCTCCATGATTCTGCCCCAGTGAAAGTAATTCATTTTCACTTTGATTCGCAATCAGAAATTTTAGTCTTGTCACCAAGAGGAATTAAAATACTCTCTTTTTACACCAAAACTCAGACCAGAACACAGAATTCCCGGAACTGGGCAGGAATCAGTAAACCATAGTGTCCTACTAAGAGAAAGAAATATCAGTGTGGAGTGATAAGCAAAGCAGACACCACCAACATTTTCTTGGGTATCTGGGAGGGGAAAAAAGTCTTCATGGTAATGTGTGATGAAGAAAGCACCACATACTGGTATCCTAAATAAGCACCTGAAAATAGAGTAAGAATGTGTTCAAAGAATAATTGAAGTACCAGTCCAAGTAAGCAATGTTGTATGTAAGGGAAACAAGAAAAAAGACAAGAATGGAACACGTAAAAGACAATTGAAAAACTTAGAAAGGGACAAAACAGAGACAATTTCACTGGCTAATGCTTCTCTCAATTTCTGCAAAAGCAAACATAAGCCCTTTCTCTATTGGGTTAGTGTGGGCTGAGAGCTCCTCCTTGTACCTGCACCCTAAGCCATGCAGAGGCAGAATCTACCTGATGGATGTAAGGGTGACTCCCATGCAACCAGAGTTGTCTGCTGTATTGTAACTTAGTAACAAAGAGTAAAGCAGTTAAGAACGTTGAAATTGAACAGTGGGAAGCCCTGGAGTGTTTAACACACTTTAAATGTAACAGAAAAAAATTAGAAAGTCTGACATAGCAGATAAGCAGCTAGGTTTTGCTCCAATATACAGAACATTGGAAATTTGCAATCCTATCCAGATTTTTTTCAATGTAAGGATGTTTATTCTCGTCAGTTAAAAAATTAGAGTTGAGGAGCTGGCCCCATAGTGTAGGTGGTTAAGTTTGGTGTGGTCCGCTTCATCTGCTCTGGTTTGTAGGTTCGGATCTTGGGTGCAGACCTACAGCACTCGTCAGCCAGGCTGCGGTGGTGACCAACATACAAAATAAAGGAAGATTGGCACAGTTGTTAGCTCAGGGCTCATCTTTCTCAAGCAAAAAAGGGAGAAAGATTGGCAACAGATGTTAGCTTGTGGAAACTCTTCCTCAGGAAAAAAAAAAAATTGAGAGAGTCCAATTCTATATGCAGAGGTTTAGATCCAAACATAACATTTGACAAATTATAGGTTGTCAGTATCTCAAATCCAGTAAGGCTAAATTGTACATTAAATGGATGCATAAAAACGTTTGCTTCAATCAGTTTAAGTATTTCATCTTGATTTCAATGGTGCACTTCATATCTATATTTTGCTACTATTTTTGCTATAATTAAGTTCTCTCCTTTCCTTGGTTATTAGGCAAGTAGAAAAAAATAAAAGAAACAACAGCTCTCTTTCACATTTACTGTGAACAATAAAGCAATATGTCATGAGCAATCTTGATCCATACTGATGATATTCCACCTCAGAATTCAGGCAATATGACCACAGAATGGGAGAAAATTACTATCACTAAATCTGATCAGTGAGAAGATTAAAAACAAGCCTCTTGTAATCTCTTACTGCTGCCAGAAGTGGATTAAAAAATTGAAAGGCTCTCCGGTCACTTCATTAGGAGTGTCGTGAAGTATAAACCATAAATATCATTAGAATTTTGAACAACAAAGTGATAATTTAGCTGAGCTGTTCTTCTCGTAGAGCACATACTTCTCATGACTCCCTTAATATATAAGCAGTTTTGACTTTATTTTCTCAAATCTTTGATTTTTCTTATGTACTTAGTAATGACAGGATAGCTGGTTATGTAAATATGACTGCTTATCTAAGAAGGTATATATGTCTCTATTCATACCATCATAGAGTCATAGTTTAAAACAAAGTTGATATTAGAAAGAATAGAGTCACAAATTCAACAAGAGTTCCCTTTATGTACAAATCCTACAAAGGAAAACAAACCTCCAATGAGCAAAGATTTCCCCTCCCTGGCTTCTGTGCCTCCATCAAGAGGAATGAAGAGGGAGCCCCAGAAATTTCTTGTACTTCACAAAATAGTGAGGACCTTACATCAGCATCAGCCTTGTGACCATCGGGACCGATCTAATTCTGCCTTTTATTAAAAGCTAAATTTGTTACAACCAGAAGCTAAAAACCCACTCTTGGTGAACCCACACTCCCCTGCCCAGCCCTCTCCCACCAGAGAGACTGCCTTAGCTGTTCCTTCCCTTCTGTCTAGAACCCTCTCAGTTCGGGGTTTCCTCCACTTATATCCTCAAGCTTTATGAGTCTCTACACCAATGTCACATTCTCGGTGATGTCTTACATAAGCATACTTTTAAAAAAACTAATCCCCTCTCCTCTCAGTGTGCGCTATCCTCCTCTCATCCTTTGTTTTTTATCTATAGCATATATCACTATTTACATATATGTGTGTATATGTAACATACACATATATATGTAACTCATTTATTTCTATCTTCTTACTAGAATATAAGCTCCAGGAAGGCAGGAACATTGCCTATTTCATTCACTGCTGTATCTCCTGTGCTTAGAACAGTGCTTAGCCTATAATATATAATCAAGAAACATTTGTTAAACGAAGGAATAAAAGACAGTGATATTGGAATATTTCTTGAGTTTATATCACTTTTGGGAAAGTTTGCTCTTAATGCCTCTGTAATAATTACTAGTAGCTAGTGAAAACAAAGTCACCCTCAAATGATGACTACAGTTTTGGATTCTCACAGAAACTAAAAGTAGCCTGATAAACGCTTATAACTATGAAGGACCCTCAGAGGTCTATAATGAGCACTTATATAATATGTGAAGGAAAGGCATTTTCCTTTCTAATTTTGTCTCTTGGAGAAATTCCTAGTCCAGTTCAACCCTGTAAAGGGCAAACTCTAGCCCACCGAATCTGTGTTTTATAACTATGTTAGGTTTATTGTTCACTGTGAAAAATGTGCAAACGGTATAAAATAGTATTCTGTCTTCTTTGTACTCAAAATGATGGCATAGTCTGAAGCAATCATCAGAACTAAAATTGGAAAAAAATACCAAAATAATTTAAGTGAGCAAATAACTAAATATATAGAAATGGTGGAAGTATATTTTTTTGATAGTCTTTGGTTCCTAAAACTATTTCTGTGAAATATGAAATTGTTTCCTAAACAAGCTATAGTTGGTTTTATCTGGAAAAGTTGTACCACTCTGATAAGCAATTAGCACTCTCTAAAGTTAAGAAATTGTGTGTTTTTAAAAAGTAAATAGGTATTGATTTCCATTTGGCTTGAAGAGGTTTTGAAACTCGATTTGTCTAGCACCACAGTGCCTTGCTATTACTTTTGTCTCACACTAGACTCTGATTTCTCTCCTACTGCGGATTCATATCCAGTAGTCTTGATCTTTAAATGTATCAAATGTAGTGGAAAGCATTTTACTTCCAAAGAGAACTTCCTTGATCTAGAAAGGTCTTACTATCAAAGATTTCTGCATTTTTCAGTGGGCTTTTAACCATTTCAGATTATGAAAATGAAGGGAGAGTCACACATACATACACTCTCTCGCACAGATGTAGTAGAGGAACGTTCTTTGATTAATTTATGAGTTTCATAGCACATAGACTTGGAAAATGATTAAGTTGACTGCATGATCAGCTCATTTGTTAATCAGCCTTGTTTTATCACACAGAATTTTTTTGTGTTTGTGTGAGGAAGATTGGCCCTGAGCTAATATCTGTTGCCAGTCCTCCTCTATTTTTTGTATGTGGGATGCCACCGAAGTATGGCTTGATGAGTGGTGTGTAGGTCCGCACCCAGGATCTGCACCTGCAAACCCCAGGCCTCGGAAGCAGAGTGCATGAACTTAGCCACTATGCCACCAGGCTGGCCCCCACACAGAACATTTTTATATTGTCATAGCATATATAGTTTTGGATGTTATGAATTTTATTTTAATAAATTTAATCATAATACTTAATCAAGTATTAATTCTTGAATTTGTCTTATTAAGCACTTTCTTGTGATCTATTTAATATGATAGAGTAAATTTGTATTTATGCTAGTGTGCAATTTTGTTTGTTTGTTTTTGTGGTGAGGAAGATTTGCCCTGAGCTAACATCTGTTGCCAATCTTCCTCTTTTCTTTTTTTGCTTGAGGAAGATCAGCCCTGAGCTAAAATCTGTGCCAATCCTCCTCTACTTTTTGTATGTTAGATAACTCCATAGCATGGCTGATGAGTGGAGTAGATCCGTGCCCAGGATCTGAACCCATGAACCTGGGCCACCAAAGCAGAAGATGCAGAATTTAACCACTTGGCCACGGAGTCAACCCCTACTGTTGTGCAATTTTATGCCATATATGACTATTAAACCATAAATATTCACTCTGCAATATGTGTACATTTCTTGCTAGAGGAAATATTCTTAGCAGTTTTCACAGGCTACTCTATATACATCAATATGTGACAGGTTTTCACTTATTACACACTAAATAATGGCCAGGTTAGCTCATATATATTAAAGAGAAAAGGGAAATATTCATTCACACTACGCTATGTATTCTGCACAATGTCATCACTTGTCTTCTAACTGATAACAATAGAAACATTGAAATTTTCTGGAAAAAGAAAATTAATTTAATCATTGTTTTCGTTACTCTTTTCAGAATAATATATGCATGTGGCTTAAAATTCAAGTGATACTAATGTGCTTATACAAAAATGTCTTCATTTTCAACAATTTTAGCTGTTTTTCATATTTATAGCTATTTTTCACATACGTGTACATAAATATGAAAAACAGCCAAAATATATGTATTAATTTTTATAAACTTTTCTTCTTGTTGTATTTATTTTGGAAAGCATCAGCCAGCTCTATATGGTACATGTTTTGAAGTACAGTTTTTTTGAAGAGCTCTTCCAGCTTTCTTATGATTACTTTGCCACTAATGTTTCACTAATGCCACTAATGTTACTGCTAGACTTACCTCTGTCTGTATATTAGACTTTACAACTTTTAGGCAGTATTTGATTTGACCTTTTTTAAATACAACTTGCTAATCTCTGCTCTTTAATAGCATTTTTACCATTAATTTTAATGTAACATTGATATAGTTAAGTCTAAAATTATAATTTTCCTTTTTTTTTACTGAGAAAGATTCGCCCTCAGCTAATGTCTGTGCCAATTTTCCTCTATTTTGTATGTGGGTCGCCACCACTGTGTGTGCACCACCAAATGGTGTAGGTCCACACCTGGGAACTGAACCCCAGCTGCTGAAGCAAAACGTGTCAAACTTAACCAGTAGACCATAGGGCTGGCCCCTATAATTCTCCTATTGATTTTCCCTTTTTCATTTGTTCTTTGTTACTCTTCCTTATTTTCATCTTATCTGCACTATTAGCTTTTTATCCATACATCTTTTTTAAAAATATGGTTTCAGTCTAATTTTTGCACTGAGAACAAATAGTGCCTATTTTTATTCAACATACTCTTTACATTTGTGTTCAAATTATTAATAACAAAAAGAAAAGAAAAACAAAAATGGAAAATCAAACCAATACATTTTATGTTTTTGACCATCTGCAAGTTCTGAGAAGGGAGCAGTTTTATGTCATTACACATTTTAATGGAGATTAAGTAAAAAGCTAGAATTCTGAAGAATTCAAAGCTATATTAAAGCATATAACTAGCAATCAAGATTTTTGAGCTCAACATCTTTAATATGCACTCTATGCTATCATGTAAGTGTTTTAATGACTAATTATAATCATAAATAATCAATAAGAATTCTGGATATCCTTTTTCAACAGTATATGCCAATAAGTATAAAAATTTCTTTCTATAGTAAAATTAATTTTATGAAAAGAATGACTACTTTGAACCCCAAAACAAAAACTGAAGGGAGTAGAACAACACTTCATGCTGAGCATAACTTAAAATGATTGACTTGGTTGAAGGTACACTAATGGTTTCACTAGTATTTTTCGAAATATTGTTAGATTCCTTGGTTCTTAATCAATAATGAAATATTAGTTGTATATTAAATATTGATGTGTATTCGATTTTGTTTCCATTGGAAGAGAGAAGTGGGAGCCAAATTATCTTGAATAGGCATTAAATTCACTAAAATATATATATTTACAATTAAATAACAACTCCTAAAGACCATTTGACTCTTTCTATTAGCATATACGCTAATATCAAATGGTCTTTAGGAGTTGTGTTGTTTAATTTTGATAATACTCTTCCATTAATATTTTTTATAATATTTCGTATGCCATATAGTAGTTTAAAATACCATTATCTCTTTTAAAGAAATATCCCATAAATATTGGCCTTTAGCATGGAAAGTGCAGTTTATGTATGCGATTTTAACAACCTCTTGAATAGTGTATAGATGTATGGGCATATGTGTTTGTATAAACAATCTAAAAGGAAAAAATTTTAAATCTTCTTACTTGTTCTCTTTTGCTAAACCTTACGTAACTCTAAGATGTGAACCTACCATTAGGAGCACAAATTCGTGTAGAATATACTATGAAGCTCTGTTGCCTCGTGTCCTCAATGGCTAACTGATAATTAAGCTATGGTCATGTTGGTCACAAATGCCCATTAGGGATTTTTCAGTTTTAAAATGGAGAGGTTGCTGTGATACATGTTTACGGCCAGTAACATATCTTAGGTTTACTTAGAATCAGTAATAACCAAAAGAAATTTGTATGAGATAGAGAGTGTTTTGGATATTCCTTGGACCCTAAGTAAAAATGAAAAAATAGAACTATATTTTTTCTCTTTTTTTTGACATTGGCTAGAACTCATTTATACTGTGGCAAATTTTGCCAGTTTGAGCAGTATTAGTTTTCTATTTGCTGCTGTAACAATTTGCAACAAACTTGATGGCTTAAAAAAAGAAGTTTAAGGGTCAGCTCTGTGGCCGAGTGGTTAAATTTCTTCATGTTCCACTCCTGCAGCTCGGGTTTGTGAGTTCTGATCCCAGCTGTGAACCTACTCCACTCATTAGCCATGCTGTGGAGGTGTCCCACATACAAAATAGATGAAGATTGGCACAGATGTTAGCTCAGGGCTAATCTTCCTGAAGCAAAAAAAAAGAGGAAAATTGGCAACAGATGTTAGCTCAGGGCAAATCTTTCTCACCAAAACAAGACAAAGCAAAATAAAAAAACAAGTTTATTGTCTTATAGTCCTGTAGTTAAGAAAGTTCAGCATGAGCATTACTGGGCTAAAATCAAGGTGTTGGCAGGGCTTCATTTCTTTCTGGAAGCTCAAGGGGATAATTCATTTTCTTGCCTTTTCCTGCTTATCCAGGCCCCCACATTTCTTGTCTCATTATTTTCTCCATCTTCAAAGCCAGCAGTGCTGCAACTCTGTTCCTTCTTTAGTTGTCTCCTTTCTTTCTCTGGCTCTACCTATCTCTTCCACTTTTAAGGAACCTTGTGATTACTTTGGGCTTCCCAGGATGACCCAGTTTAATCTCCTTATTTTAAAATCAGCTGATTAGCAACCACCACTTCATCTGAACCTTAATTCACCTTTACCACACAACCTAACATATTCACAGGTTCTGAGGATTAGGATGGAGACATTCTTGGGAATTATTATTCTGCCTACTACAAGTAAGTTTGAAGTTTGTTGTCAAGAGAAAAGGTAGTGTCTGCTAATCCATTCAGGAATTTCATATTTCTTTCTTTCTCTTTTTAAGCTAGATACACCATTCCAATAATATTCTTAGATTTGGGTCAATCCATGATATATTTTTTTTCTTTAGCACAAAAGCTTTTGCCATAATAAATAACTGATTTATTTCAGAACTCTTTTGATTATGTAGCAGTGGTGGGGGAGATTCTGTGAAGCTGATTTTAGTCCATAGGATTAAGCTACTCAAAGAAAAATAAGATATGAATGAATTGGGCATATTTTAAAAGCTTAAACACATTGGGGCTGGCCCCGTGGCCGAGTGGTTAAGTTCGCGCGCTCCGCTGCAGGCGGCCCAGTGTTTCGTTGGTTGGAATCCTGGGCGCGGACATGGCACTGCTCGTCAGACCACGCTGAGGCAGCGTCCCACATGCCACAACCAGAAGGACCCACAACGAAGAATATACAACTATGTACTGGGGGACTTTGGGGAGAAAAAGGAAAAAAATAAAATCTTTAAAAAAAAAAAAAAGGTTAAACACATCTAAATATGTTTTTACTTTCTTCGCTTGTAAGTACCTCAAAGACACAACTGTGTCTTATTCACATCTGTATACCCATGGATTTACAAGCACAAAGTGGATCCTAATAATTGTGTGTTTAGTAAATGAAAGCAGCTATTAAAATATTTGTATAAATGCTTTGACATCAACAATTAAATAATAAAATGTTAGAGTCTGTTGTTTTTCTAAAAAGTAAGACAGCGGTTTGTATCTTTTAATTCTACCACATTTTTTAGTACATCTGCTAGAATTTCCAGAATCAGAAAGCCCCAAAATTATAACAATAAATTTTGAAAGCCAGTGAATTCCTGTGGGAGTCAGATAATCATTTAATTATTGGTTTGTGTCATTTGTAGAATTGTAAAATATGCTTTTTCTATAAATAAGGGGAAATGAGGTGTTAAAAATAGATACATGACAATAGTGAGCACTGAAATAGCACTCAGTTTGTTGCATTACAGAATAAATTAAGAAAGAGAATGCTCTTCTATTTTTTCAATTAATTTTTAATTTAGTGCCTATTTTTGCAGAGAACAGCTGTATACTGTCATAAGATACTATTCCATGAACTCGCAGAATGTTAATATTATGCTGAATAAAATATTTGACTTGTGTTTCACTTAACTTAGACTCGCCCAGTGCTTAACATAGTATCTAGCAACCAACAGTGTCTTGGAATTGTTTTCGAATGACCAAGGAAATGAAAGTGTTACGTTTTCCAAGTGCTTCAACATTGAGGGGAAAAATTATATGTCCACATTCATTTTTCAATTTCCTTTATTTGCTTAGAGACTTCTGGTATGGATCTGAGGCCATTTTTTGATGTTGTCTTAAATCAAATTACATCCTGAATGATCAGAAAAAGCCGTAAAATAAATAGAAGATAAGCAAAAGGATCCTAAAAATATTTTTCCAAATATAAATTTTATTCATTTTACATATAATTTTCTTCATCTGTCAAGGAAAAATAAGGCTAGCCATATAAAATTGTTAGAAGGAAAAGTAATGGTCAAATGTGTGTTCACTAGAAGTATATAAAATACTAAATGAATAATGTGAGTGCATCATACAGACTTGAACATTTTACACCAGAAAGGTGCCTTGATTTTATTCCAAGCAAATGAGAATTGCATGTATTTTAATACGATTTTTGGCTGATTCAGCCAATATTTGGATTTCATTCTTGATGTGTCTATGACATCTTGATTGAAACATAGATCTTTTTGTCCTTAACAATGTTCCTTTGTTGGGAACATGCACACCCATGCACATACAGCAAATTACAATCTATTCTAGACAAGGATAGAAGGACACACACGTCACAGAATCACATTGGTCATACAGAATAGGAGCAGAGGTGGCATCTCTCCCAGCAACTCTGATTCCCAGAATATCTGACAGAGAGGTGGGACAGTAGCATAGCAGATGACACACATCCAAGTTGGGGTCGTGACAGATGTGGAAAAGCTACTTTTATGCTCATTACATTCCTTTTTCACTTAGGCATTACATTACTATTGAGGAATAATTTATGCAAACAATCTCTGCACTTAATGCACTTATTTAAGAGAAAGTTTACAGATACTGGGCACTCCTAGTTTTTGAACCAAATATAGCATTGGTGACTCTCCATCCTCATCTGGGGAGAAAAGAAGAGTAAACGCTTGAGTTTCCCTCCACACTATCCATCTGCCCATAGTTTCCCAAAGTACTGGAACAGCCATTTGCCTGCTGTAGCTACTTTGAGCCCATTATTTTGATGACATTGAAATACATGAATAGCTTGGTCTGCCTGTGACCTGGAGGCTAATGCTTGCCTCCAGTGCTCCTGGGTACCTTCACTTCTGTGGTGGTGGCAGATTCGGGCTTGCCTTGGGCATCATAAGCTATTCAACAGGCTAACAGACACCTACAAAGTAAAAAGCAAATACTTTAACTTTACGTACAAAAGGCATAATTTTATATGAGAATATCCTCAATAGAATTATGGAGGGGATTATGAGTTAATAGTAAATATTTGCGTTTGTATATTAAAAATATGAAAAATAAAAGACAACACACAGAACTATTGCCACAGTCCTCAAATGAGTGTGTTCAATCTTACTGTTGCCAATCACTGTCTTACTTAGTCTGTTACTTAATACAATTTATAACTTATTCTGAAATTGTCCTATATTGGTAAGTGGTTGCAGACCTGGCTTACCACTCACTACTTCAAAACTGCTCTATTTATGAAAAAGGAACCCTCATACACTGTTGGCGGGAATGCAAACTGGTGCAGCCACTATGGAAAACAGTGTGGAGATTTCTCAAAAAATTAAAAATAGAAATACCCTATGACCCAGCCATCCCACTACTGGGTATCTATCCAAAGAAGTTGAAATCAGCAATTCCAAAAGTCCCATGCACTCCTATGTTCATCGCAGCATTATTTACAATAGCCAAGACGTGGAAGCAACTTAACTGCCCATCAAATGATGATTGGATAAAGAAGATATGGTGTATATATACAGTGGAATACTACTCAGCCATAAAAAAGGATAAAATTGCCCCATTCATAACAACATGGATGGACCTTGAGGGTATTATGTTAAGTGAAATAAGCCAGATAGAGAAAGATGAACTCTGTATGAATCCACTCATAAGTGGAAGTTAAACATATAGACAAAGTGAACTGGTTGGTGGTTACCAGGGGAAAGGAGGGGTGGGGGAAGGGCACAAAGGGTGAGGTGGTGCACCTACAACATGACTAACAATAATGTACAACTGAAATTTCATAAGGTCGTCAACTATCATAATCTTAATAAAAAGTTAAATAAAAAAAACCCTGCTCTATTTATCTAGTATCCTCAAACCAGTTTAGTCAATGTTGGATTCATAGTCCTCATTTTACATGAAGTCTTTGAAATTTTTCCCAACATGTGCATGTTTAGTATTTACCTAGTGAGTAGAGTTGACTCAGTTATTGAGAATAAGTGCTAGGAACTTTGTGAAGTGTTTTTGAAGTTTAATTGATTTAATTCCTATAGACATCCTGTGAAGTGACATAATTATACCCATTTCACAGATGGAAAAAAAAATAACTTCAGAAAGTGAATGATTTACCCAAGATCATATATGTAATGATAGAGTCAGAATTTAAGTCTGTATATGTCTGACCCAAAGCCCATACTCACAAACATCAAGTTATAGTGCCTAATAAATTAATGAATGACTATTTTCAGCCTCAGCAAGGGAATCATTTTCTCTCCTTCTTTGACTTGCTTGTACAGTCCTTTAAACCCATCCTTTTCTGCTCATGCTAACCCGTAGATGACCTCATTTTTGTTTCATGTGTTTTTTGTTTTTAAACATCAATATTGTCACTGCTGTTCCATCTGGATCCATAAATATACCTCAATGATTTCTGCTTCTCTGCCCTCTGGTCATTCATTTCCAGTCAGAATATGCTTATTCACAATAACTCTTGCATCGTTGCGCAGATCTCGCTCCATCTCACAACATGCTTCCCACATTAAGGTTCTATGCACTCTAACTGAAAAGGATGCTTTCCTCCTTTCTCTCTTGGTTAAGTCTTCAAAAAGCTTTTTAAAATATCGATATGAACTAAAATAAACTTTCTCAGCATATAGAACTGTTTCCATTCTTAACATTGTTTAAAATTTCAGTCGCATGAAATAGTGTCATGACTCTTTCTCTCTTTTTAGGGTAATATATATTAAAATTCTTGCTTCAGGTAAAATATTCTTTTCAATCTCACCTCCAAATAGGTGTTTATCTACTTAAGTGCTTTCGAGATAAAACTGTAGGCATATTTCAAATGGCCAAAGGCATACTTATCAGTGGGATTTTCCCTCTTACCTCAACTGATTTAATCTGCTGTAATATACCTAAATTATACATCTATTGCATTAGCAAAGAACCTAATACCTTTATATATTTTATGGCTATGGGTATAAAAATTATAATTGTGAACATTAGCATTTCATTTTCACAAAGCAGCTGCCAGTTTGTGCTCCCCAAGGATTTTATTAAATTTGTGAGTAGAGTTGAAAGTCATCATGGTTACTGAGATCTATTCCCTGTCATCATACATCAGAAATATTCCTTCTAAAATGATACTGTCAGTGGCAAAGGTATGTAGGAACTAATCTCTAGCCTTTCGTATGGTACTGTACTCATCATTTTTGGTCTCATTTTTGTGTTCCTTTTGTTTCATAAGCCCCCTTGTGGCCAGAATATGGGCTCTGCACTCCATTATTTATTGTCTGCTCTCTGTGCTATTTTTGATTTTTAAATAAATTCTAATTAAAATTAACTTTTTTTTTTATAATTTTCCTAAGACTACCCAGGACTCAAGAAGAAAAGGCAGAGAAAAGCCTTGAAAGAGTGATTTTTTATTCTTTCCTCTTCCACTTCCAACACCTCCTATAAAAAAAAAGTCTTCTGTTTACACAGAGAAAGACAACAGAGTTCAAAAGGAGAAAAAGACGTACCTGAAAGTTTTGTTAGTTTTCTTCTCATCCCTTGCTCATGCCCAGATGATGGAGAAAGTCCAAGCCATTGTCTTGGGTTCATAAGCAGGTGAGGGGTGCACTGTCACAGAATTCCACATTGGAAGTGGTCAGTGAAGCTTATCCTGGGGCCTGGCTTGCTTCTGGTCATGTGGTCCAGCTTATGAGGTAGAAATAAGGAGCTTAAAATATTGGACCAATGGTGTCAAGACATACACAGTGTGTGTGAGGAGTGAGTGGTCTTGTACCCTTTCTTCTGTCTATGAGCCACTTCCATCCTCTTTTCTAGTATATGTATACCTATGATAGTGTTTCATTTTTATTTTTATTGTAGATAATTACCTCTTTATATACAACTAAAGTTCAATGTGATGCTTGATGTTCCAGCTGATGTACAGTTAACCCATTCTTATTCTTTTTCTTTACCTTAGGCACTTTATAAGGTGAACTAATACTATCTTTATCTATCTAGTCTGTCTACCTAGCTACCCAGCTAGCTAGCTGGCTATCTGTCTATCTGTATATTGCACATACACACACACCTGTGTGTATGTGCATATATACATTTGCATATGCAACCTGGGAAAAGCTGCATAAAAGTCAGTTTTGTGATTTTTTTGGTTCTTGGGCCAGTTGGAATGAAACTCGGTGCCTAAAAATATTTTTTTAAAAAACTGATGCAATAAAAATCATGGTTCATGGATAGGTTTGGATGATGCCAAATTATAAAAAGCATTCCCACAGCATTTCTGAGCAGGAGGTGGAATCATAACAAAAATTGTTGCTTTTAGAGAAAGGCAAGAAGTGTGAGGAACTGACAATATTTTCCCAGTGCACCTGTCCTTTCCTCTTAAGTGTTCTAAACTCTGGTTTTTCCAAAAAAAGTAGTGTATATTATTGTGGAAACAAATTTTTATTCAGATATTTTATTTATAATAAATGCAAATTATTTATTAATAATGTAGTTTCCATTTTCATTCTATACATTTTTCTGTATGTATGTACATTGTGACAATATGTATGAGACAGTAAAATCCTAAGTCCAGAACCAGACTGATTGACCTAAAAAAAAAATTAACTCTTTGAGCAAATTAGAATTCCCAAAATTTTCACTAAGGTAAACAGAGACACTATCTTAAAGGTATCTTGTGAAGTAATGATTTTCTTTCTTTCTTTCTTTTTATTTAGCTGAGCATCAAGCCAAGTGGGTTTGTAATTGATTAAATAATCATAGAAGCTACAGGCTCTGAGTGCTATAGAGCCATATAGATAATGAAGTCAAACTATCTTATAAAGATATTATTCTATTTTATAATTGAATTATATTGATACTTCATTTTCTATACGCATTCCTACTCTGAGTGTAGCCAAAGCCAAACTTAAGATCTAATGAGACGATATTGTCTCAAAAACTCTTCACTTTTATCAGGATTAATGAAAAATCATTTTTGGTGAAAACCAATGTAAGTAGCAGACATTACAGGGATGACTAGACTTATGGCTTACTATATTTTTGGAGCTGAAGTAGTATAACTCTCTGTCCATAAAAAAGTTTCCTTCTATTAACATGTTTCAGAACTATGTGACTAGAAAATTCAAATGGCTAGATGTTTAGTGATTTGTTTTGTTTCCATGGGTGTGTAGCAATTTTGACAGATCATTCTAAGAATTTAAAATCCTTCAAGTATTTATTTGAACTATCAGCATATAGCCCGCCAGTCTTCACAGCTGGCTCTCAGCGTTTTGGTACCTTGAGCAGAATTGCCAGGATTTTGCAATCATCAAGTAAATTAAGTTGTGGAATAGGTCTTTGTTGAAATCATGAAGGACTCATGTGAAGATAATTGAGAGTCATTTCTAGTATTTTATGTCTGATATTAATAAACATATACTTCCCTTTTAGGAGAAAAATGAAATAAAGGACCTATCGAGTTAAAAATGGCAGAGAAAACTTTTTGGTAGTTTTAATTTCTACAAGTGTCATTTTTTACCTAGAGGGTAAATTGCATATTTGTTAAGAAATTGGTCACAGCATATTAATGGCACACATTTATAGTGCTTAAAATGTGCAGAGCGATTTCACAAACATTTTATTCTCAAAATGTCTCTGTAAGGTTGGTGGCTAGGGATTATTGTAGTTATTTGACAGTTTAAAGGAATGAATCTCATTGCATGTAACTTATTTTATCTTTAAACATGTCCTATCATTGTATAGACTCTTCTCGAGGCAATTTTCCACAGTTTCTCGTACCACAGGTACTAAATCCACCCGTTCATTTGACAACCTAATGAATGAACGATCAAGAACAGTGAATGGGCTTACCTGAACTCATGAGTAATGGGTGTGGAAGATCCAGCACAGGACACAACAAGGGTCACTGTTCAGAGAAAGACCATCCACCCTCCTCCCTGAAATACAGATGTCCCTTGTCCCCTCTTCTCTAATACCCCAATATATAAAACACTTGTCATCAAAATGGACACAACTAAGAACAAATGAAACTGTAGATGAACTAATTCTCCAAATTGCTTTTGAAATACAGATTTTAGTGGAAAAATAATAAATGTCAGTAATGATAGATGTCGATGTGGAGAAAACAACTATGCATTGCTGGCTGATTCTTAATAACAACAGAGATGCTTTGCTGACTTTCTGCTTTAAGCCATGTTTCAAAATGAAACACTATGATGATTAACATTTTAAAAATATCTTATCCCTGTTTGTGTTTAGGGGAAAAAAATCTCAATAGGAAAAAAAATGAACTTCTTATGACTCATTAAATCAATAGGACTACTATAAATCATACACCTGTTATAGGGAGATAGTTTAATATAGAAACAGCAGGCCCAGCTGTTTGACTATCATGTAGCATATGGGGCTCCGTAATTGGACTCAAATGCTATCTGCTAAATCATCTACACTTGTGTTAGAGTGTTGCGCTTCTGTAGGGAAGGACAATGAAGTTCTTGAATTGCTACTAGGCTGAGTAATATTCTTCTAAGTTCAGGTGAATATCTCCTCAGTGAACGTCTACTTGTTGAATTCAGTGGGTTTCCTTTAAAGTAGAATCTAAAACGGATTTAGTTCGCTATGCTATTTATTATGTGCTTTATTTGGCTTTGGGTTTCAGCCTGACATTTGCTTCACATTTTTTGTTTGCTTGCTTTTCATACCCAGGATTTCTACCTTAGACATTGTTCATGTGGAATCCAATCTTGTCAGTTTAGTAACCCCTGTGAATATTTGCGGTGAGAGTGGGATGGGGAGAAACAAAGGGAAAACCAAGCAAAATGATTTAGTTTGCAAATTGTTATAATAAAAAAGCGAGTCCCTCTAATAAGAGCTGGCACGTCATGTCCCAGCATTTAGGATGTGAGAAACCTACCAACAGAGCTTGAAGAAAGTCAAGAGTCACATCCCAGGATGTTGGTGGCTAGTAATTCATATACGATAGAATGTGTCCCAATATGATTATACTTTTTTTCCTGCACATGGATTCACTAATATAACTCTTCATCAGAATTAGCTGTTTTTGTTTTGTTTTATTTAAATTCAGACTTCTGAATCTCATTCCAAACTTCCTTATATGATCCAGAAATCTGTATATTTATCTAATTTCCCCAGGGAATTTTTACTTAGCTAGATCAGCATAAGCATTTGAAAATTATCACACAGGATGGGCAGGGGCCAAGGAGAGAAAGGGGAGGGAGGAAAAAGAAAGGACATATCGTTGCTTAAGCCTCTACACTATAACAAACATATGCTAGGTAAGGAATTTGCCCCTAGCTCATCTAGTCCTCAAAACTGATGTTCAGTGAAATTAAACAGCACACACAAAGTTATAGAATGCAAACAACCTATAAGCGATGTTTTGGCCTGTTGTTAGATTCACTCCTGACCTTTTCTTCTACTCTGTGCCATGAAGTGGTGGGGGAGTCATCTGCAGGCTTCATAATCCAGGCTCCTGCCAAGGAGGAAGGGAGGAGCCAGGCTTTTTCTCTCACTTGTAGTGCCTTGGGTAGCTTCTCTGGGTCTGGCTCCATCTAAATCACCTCCAGAGCTCCAGCTTTTTGGGGGCAGACTCAGTGTGTGCAGCTCTTGATAAGTGACCCCAGCTCCTAAACTCTGGTTCCTCCATTTGTTTCTCCATATTAGGAGAGAGAGCAGTTTCTTAGGCTATTAATCTGTAGATTGACTCACCATCCACTGTTTGGTTTCGCAGGTTTTTCTTCACCTGTATAACCAATTCCCTGTAATAAGTTCCCTTCACTTTAAATACTTAGAGTAGTTGCTCTTTTCCTGGATGGATCTTGACTGATACAATCTAAAACATCAACTTGAAGTTTCCGCAGGGATGTAGTAAAACAGATGAGGCATGCCAATCTCCCTCACATTAAATATCAAATGTGACAGCTTCAAACACCCAATACAGTCTATAGAAAATTAACCATGAATCCATTGCTTACTGAAGGAAATTGAAAGAAAAGCTACTAAGAAAATTAGTTGTCACCATAGAGATTATAGGCCATATCAGAGAGCAGAAAATGCACCAGACCGCCTGAGAAACTCCACTAAAACTAGAAATACATCCAATTTAAATATTGTATGGCAAGCATGCAATATAAGTTTGCTGATGAACATAAAGACAGCAGCAAGAATATGGGACAGAAAGAAAACAAGTGTCTTAACTTGTTAACTTGTTGCAAGACTTTACTAGAATTAAAAGAATAATGTTTTAATATAAGAATAGACATAATTGAAGCCCTCAGTTGGGGACTCCATCAATTGCTGTTACAGTAATCACTATTAAGTTCACCATCCTCCCCTTTTCCCTTCTGTTGCATTCGTTCAGGTAATACCTTATTATTTCTCAGGCCATCTCTCTACTTGTTTTCGATCCTACCTCCTTCTCGATAACCTTAGACTCTTTCAAATTACAAACAAATATGCTTCCCATCCTAATTCCCCTGCCCAACCCATCCATGTTCACCTACTGCCATCTCATTGCTCCCAAAAGTTCCTGAAAGTGTTGTGCATAAGTACCATCTCCATCTTCTAGCCTCCTCTCACTTACTCCACAACCCTCTACAGTCAGTTTTCTGCCCCATCATTCCACCAAAATCATTCTTATTAAGGTCACCAGTGACCTCTATGCTGCTAAATCTAGTAGATATTCTTAGCATTCAATTCTCAGGCTTATCAACAGCTTCTGACCCCTACAGCTTTGTTGACTTTTGGCACATTGTCTTCTCTTAGCTTCTATGACACCATGGCTTACTGCTTTCCATCTTACTCCACTGGCCACTTCTTACCATTCCAACTGCAGACTCAAGTACTTTACTCAGCCCTTACGTGATGTGCTTCCTCAGGGCTTGTCTTTCAAACCTCTTTCTTTTTTAACTGGTGTTCTCTACCTGAGGAATCTTGGATTTCACTACCATCTGCGTGTCTTTGATTCCCAAATATCTAACTCAAACTCTGACGTTGACTTTGAGCTCTAGACTGGAGGTCACATTGGTATGGAAAACTCAACACTCCATCTCTTCTCTGTACTCGTATAAGTTTCTTTCAGTATTCTCCAACCCAGTGAGTAGCGTCTCCCCATTTTCCAGTTTCACATAATGTAAAACAACCTCTACCTCTCCCTGATCTCACATAGCCAATCTATCATTAGGATTTTGTTGATTTTGTCTCTTATTTCCGTACTGTACATCTAAGTCCTCTCCTATATGTGTCCTCCGCCACCAAAGCAGAAACGGGTACATGTCATCTATCCACTTTAACAATCCAATGACGTCCCTTTCCTCTTCCTTGAGTACAATGGGAAGACACTAAGTGGCCAACACACCAAGCAGGTTCACATTGTCTGCTTCTCTCAGGCTTCGCGATCCATGATTTCTCCCTTATTCTCTGCCCATCTGTAGCTTTGCATACCTCAGTTCCTTGACCAGGCCACAGCTCCTCTGCCACACCCCTTTGTCCATCTTCTTCTTTCTCTCTGGGCTGATCTTTACCTCCTGCCTCTGTTAAGTCATGCTTTAATCTACCTCCAATATTACCTCTTAGGGGAAACAGGCTTTTTTTCATCTGCACAGTCTAATTATTTTCTCTCTTTTTTTACCTCTCATTGAACCATATTAATTTCCTTCAGGTCACTTATCAGTAATTATATGTTCCTCAGTGGGATTATTTGTTTAATATGTCTCTACCCCAAAAACCTGTAAGTTTCATAACAGTAAGTTGCTTATCTTGTATTGTTCAACATCTGGCGGAACATCCGGTACATAGCAGAGATGCAATAAATATTTGTACAATAAATGAATGAACTTTAGAGTTAGAAGAACTATTAAAGGCATATAATACAATTCCTTCCTCAAAGCTTGAATCTCAATGTCAGTCATGAGGTTCAACACATACAGTATATCCGATCTTGTCATTTTGGTAAAATCCTCTCATGTTCTTCCCAAGGAAATTTACCATATGCTTTTCTGCCAAACCAAATGGATATGCTATGCTCATTCCCACAGAACATCTGAGAAGGACAGACAGTTACTGCATATTTTTATTTTCTTAGTTGGAGGTTGAAAAAGTATGCATGTAATATATTCAGGCTCATTTTCAGACAATATTTATATCTTCTAAATAATCAGTACTCTAGCTTTTCTCCCCTTTCCCCTAAATTTTTCAGTAGCAATATAAACAAAGGAAGGTTCTGAATAGTAAATTTAATAAAGTTGTAGAGGATATAGCTGCCTGATCTTTAAGCTGAAATAGATTTCCTGCCCCACTTTGAATGGTGAGCTTGGCGGTGGAGGGCCGAGTCTACAGTTACTTCAGCAGAAATTGCCAACGAGACAAACCAGGCTGGTAGAAACAATGCTAAAATTCACAACACACGAAACAAGGGAATTTTACCACAGCCCGCCATAATTTTTGTGACCTCTGGCCTTGATTTCTTCATTTGGAAAATAAGACCATTGTTTTCCAATATCCAAAAATTCTGAACAACCCAAATGTCCATTAATATATAAATGAACAAATAAATTCTGGTATGTTCATAAACTTGAATATTATATAGCAAAGAAGATGAAGGAATTATAGCCCAAAAAAACCCCCAACTTGGATAATTCTAGTATTTGTAATGCTAAGCTAACACAACAAGAAACAAAATATTACATACAATATAACCTCATTTATATAAATTTTATAATTTTTATATCACAAAACCAAACTGTTATATAAGGATGAATCCATGTATAGTAAAATAAAAGGGAAATCAGGAAATTGTTATAAAAATTATGATAATGTTAAGAAACTTGTTTCTACTACTCCAAGAGTAGGCATTTTGAAAGAGAATGGATTAAACTGGGGGCTTCTGGGGTACAGACAAATATTCTATTTCTTGGGCTAAGAGATAGTTACCTACATGTTCACTTTATACTTATGTTAAATTACACACATTGTTTTCTTCACTTTCCTGTTTACATATCTTATTCATGATAAAATGTTGATTTTTTAAAGAAAAGTTCATACAGGGGCTGACCCGGTGGCACAGTGGTTAAGCGCGCACGTTCTGATTCTCGGCGGCCCGCGGTTCACTGGTTCAGATCCCGGGTGCGGACATGGCACTGCTTGGCACGCCATGCTGTGCTAGGCGTCCTACATATAAAGTAGAGGAAGATGGGCATGGATGTTAGCTGAGGGCCAGCCTTCCTCAGCCAAAAGAGGAGGACTGGCAGTAGTTAGCTCAGGGCTAAACTTCCTCAAAAAAAGAAAAAAAGAGAGAAAAAGAAAAATTCATAAAATGTTAGACCTTCAGTGAATTTTTGCAAGTCTAACATATGAATTTGTAAGGAGTCTGTTAATTATTATTTGCTTTGGTCAGTTTTTAAATATCAGATCATACAATACAAGCAGAAGTCTGTTTATCCTATTTCTGTAGACACGTACGTATAATAGTCTTCATATTCTGTTCTGGTAAACTTTACCTCCTAAATCTGAGATAAAAAAAAAAAAAAAACAGAGGGCTACTCAGCTGAATTCAGTCAAGAATTGCAGTTTGACCCACAAAATAGTGGCTTATACAATATTTAAATACTTTTTAGTTTGTGACCAACATTCAAAGAATTGGGAAATTTGACATAAAAAATCCAGATGGCTTTTGTGTTAAAAATTTTTAGAGATGAGCTAAGACTAGAACCTTATTCCCAGATGGCAAGAACCTGCTCCCTCTTCAGATAGAGCCTAGAACTTTCAGTTCCTCCAGCCCCAACTCTCCTGTCACTCCTTGCCAGTGAGAGTGTCAGTTTCCATTCAGCATTGTGGTGGATTGTTGGTCTACATACTATTTTGTTTTCTTGTTTGTTTTCTTGTTTTGTTTTGGTTTTGAACACAGAGAATTTGACCATTTGTTAACGACCTGTCCCAATAGACATTTTAGTTGGGATCACTACCCCAAACTTCTGTGTGTGCCAGTTCTGCCCCTCGTATTCATCATGGTTCTTATCACTCTTTATTTCTCTGCTTTTGGAGAAAGCCATCTATTTGTACATTTTTAGAAATCATCTCATCCAGGAAATGAGATTAGTGATTTTTGAACTGAAAAATAAGCCATTTATTTAGAAGTCTGTCTTTGCAGTGTGCTATGGAAAATGAGTATTAAAAAGTTTGACTTCTTCAAAAAATTTTCTTAAATTATATCCTTACCAAGGCAGATGTTTCTGTCTGAAGAAAATCTTAACCAACAATATTCTCCAAAGCTACCTGATTTAGTGAAAAGCTTTTGTCTTCCCCGCAGAGAGCTGAGCTCAAGTCTTCTATTCAGCTCTTAATCTTACAGCATTTATTCTCTTTCAAAACTTTCCAATTTACCAATTCGTTGGATTTTGTTTATCACCTTTTCTACAAAAGCCCATTTGTTCATTGACAGTTTCATTCTAAGTTAAATCCAAAGCAAGGCTGATTAATGAATATTCACACTGGCCCCAAGGGTTCTTGTTAGCTTGATAGTTCTATCACATCAACCATATGTAAAATCTATCTTCCAGTTAAATGTGGCTGCTTTTGCTATGTCAGAGATTATTTATTACTCTGTCCTCTATTAGTCTTGATTAACAGGAAGTTTTTGATCAAGCAAGGCCTTCTCCTCTCTGACTGCTTATACATCAAACATTTTTTTGCTAGGGGTTTGACATATTAATGGTTTTATACAATTGCTATTTATTTGTTTCGTGTTCCTTGTATAATATGGTGCAAAATAAATAAAACTGAGCTGGGCAAAGATCTTATTTTAGAAGATAGTATTTCAAAAGAACAATTCTGCATTTACAAAAGGTAATTTGATGACTAGTTATTGGCCAAAATAAACAGCATACTCCGGTTCAAGTTACAGCAAATATTACAAAATGAACAATTCTTAAAGGGCTTCCTTGGTTCCTCTTCTATGTCCATTGTAAAAGTCATTCATTTTAAAAACAGAAGTTGATTTCATGCTGTTTGAATCAAAGTGTGAGAAGAAAATTACGGTAAGCTTTAGTCTTACTGTAAAATGGATTTTACTTTCAACTTCATTTTGTTCTTCACACTTAATATTTAGCAACCTTTCCACTGAGCTTCTTTCTACTTCTCTCTCAATGTGGATGTCATAACATGTCTCAAACACAGCTCCTCATTTCCCCTAAACCTGCTTCTACACCAGTCTTGAACATCTCCATATATGGCATGAGTATTTACACAGTTGCTCAGACCAAAAATCTTTTAGACAAAGATCTGTCAGAGTCCTTTCTTTTTATTAGTTCATCTAAAAGTACCTTCAGTATGTATCCAACATTTGACAATCCTCTCCAACTTTTCTGTTGCACACTGAATGTTTGTGTCTCCCCCACAAATTCATATGTTGGAGCGCTAACCCTTAATGTGATGATATTTAGAGACGAGATCTTTAGGAGATACTTAGGGTTGGATTAGGTTATACAGACAGGGCCCTCATGATGGGACTGGTGGCCTTATAAGAAGAAGAGAGAGAGATCTCTTTCTCCTTCTGCCATATGAAGACACAGTGAGAAGGCATCTATCTGTCTGCAAGCCGGGAAGACTGCTGTCATTAGAACCTGACCATACTGGCACCTTGATCTCTGACTTCTAGTCAATAGAACTGTGAAGAAATAAGCGCCTATTGTTTAAACTCAGTCTATGGTATTTGTTATGGCAACCAGAACAGAATGAAATTTGTTATAATGCTCTAGTCTAATTCTCCACCACCTCTCACTTAGAACCCTGCAGTAGCCCTCTAAGTTACCTTTCTGCTTCCTTTTCATCTTTTGGCAGGAAGTATTTCAAGGAGTAGTCAAAATGGCATTTTCTAAAATGTAACTCAGTTCATGCCATTTCTCTGCTCAGTTGTCCCAATGACTTCCCATTATGCTCAGCATATAATCAAACTCCCTTTTCTATAAGGACTTTTGTGTTCTAGCTGTTGCCTAACTCTGTCCTCAGTTTCTAGCTCTCTCATGGTGCATGTGAACTCGTACCCACATACGCATGGACATAGATCATCCTTACTTCTCTACAATCTCCCTGGCTTTCTTGCTGTTCCTCTAAATTACCAGATGTATTTCTGCCTTAGGGCCTGTGTATTTGCTGTTTCCTCTGCTGGTAAAACTACTCCCTGGAATATTCATGAGACTTGCTCTCTCACTTTATTCAGATAACAGTTTGAAAGTTGCCTCTCAGGAAATCTTCCCTGACAACTTTATTTAAAATGACACCTCATAGGCCCCACTCCCATTATATGCAGATATTAATCCGGATTTATTTTCTTCATAGCATGTATTATTTCCTGACGTTATAGTATATGTTTATTTGTTTGCTTTATAGCTTCTCTACTGTCATGTAAACTCCATAAGATATGAGACTTAAATTCTTTACCAAATTGCTGGGGCCTAGAACGGTGCCTGGCTGACACAGAGGGTCCTTTATAAATATGTATTCAATAAAGATTACATAAATCTGGGCAACCTATAAGCCCGATTATTAAAAAGCCCATAGCATGAACCATGACCTTACATGAAAATTAGGTGGAAATATAATTGGGTGAAAATTAGGGGAAATCCAATATGGCCCTCCAACCATAGTGGATTTAAAAACCCTCATTTGCTAATAATCAAAAGGATAGTAAACCTCAGGTCTGTGACCCCAGGTATGTGCAATTAGAAATTTTGTTTTTCAAGAGAGAAATTGATTTAAAATTCAACTCGTTTTGTTCCCTGTCTGTTGTTGGAATAATAGGAGCTGACACATGTTGAAGACAGCATTTCCTGGTACTATTGTAAACACTTCACATGCATTTATATGTTAAATTGGAATTGGACGATTGTGAATATTTACCTGTATAATCTCATTTAATTCCCTGAAAGCTCTCTGAGATAGGTACTATGCTTATCACCAGTTTTTGTGTGAAGAAACTGAGGCATAGATATGTGCAATAATTTGACCTGGGATACAGTCAGTGATAAAATAAGAACTAAATATATGCAGTTTGATTCCAGTGTCCATAAGGTTAAACGCTGTATCTACTTCCTCTGTATCCAAAATAATCAAGCAATTAATCAGCTAGAATAATTTATCCAGAGCAGTTTAAGACCTATAATACTATTTTCGTTCACTGACTATTTACTACTGGAGTTTTTACTAGCCTCATAGCTACCATCTTTCTGTTCTTACACAGAATGAGATGAATATATTTCTACAATCTAAATTCACTTAGTTCAGTTATTATTTGAATGAAATAACAGGGTTTACACAGTCAAAAGCAATATAATTACAAATCTTTTCTCCAGTTAATAACATAATGAATTGTTGGATTGTTAAATAACGTACTTAGAAAAGGAAGACACATACAGAGAAAACATTTGACGTTCACCCGACAGTCATGCCTTTAGAGACCTACTATGTCTTAGTCTCTGGAGATACAATGAGAAATTAGATACAGTTTCTTCTGTGAATGAAATCACCATTTAGTAAAGATAACAGCCACATCAGTAGATAATCCCAATAAATTCAGTTTAACTGCAAACCTGGTGAAAACCTAGATCATGGAGAATCCTGTATATTTTGCTAAAGACAAAGTTTGAACTTTACTCTGGAAACGAGTGGTGTCTAATGTGGGGTGTGTGAATACCAATAGGCGCTTAAGGTGATCCACTGAAGTATGAGAAGGAAGTATTAGAATTATTGTTGACATTTATTTTGACAATATCCTCTTTAATATCTGTTTTTGGTTCTCTTTTATCATATACCTATAAAAGAGGTGATTGGGATCAGGAAAGAAAATGTTAGAAATGTCATTTACTTTAATTTCTAACATTATTTAAAAATTTCTGTTTTTGATATTTACTGTACAAGTTTTATATGAATATAATACATAGGAGAGTACTTTAAAACATTTCATGATATAGATGTACAATTAAAAAATTTAACTACTGCTATTTGCTATGGAGAAACAGAAAGGTTACAAGCATTAGAGCTCCTGAGGAATATTGGAGTAAAGCTCCAATAAAAGGTAGATTACCCTAGAGTGGGCCTGATGTCAAGGGCACTGGAGGAAGCTATTGGAGTATTTCAGCAGAGAGATGATGAGCAACTTCACTAGGAAAAAAATGGTAGGGAAAGGACTTGACAACTGTATTGTATGTAAATTGGCATGATTTTGTGACTGATTAAATATGATACAGTGATGAAGGGAGGATTCAGTAATGACTCCCAGATTTCAAATTTAGGAAGTTGAAGAGAAATTAGAAATACTAAACAAATGGGGAGTACAAAGAAGAAAAACCTCCTTCTCTGGTAGGAAGATAATAAAGTCATTTAGACATAATGATTTTGGAGTATTCAGCTAAGAATGTTTAAAATTTAGAGACAAGGTCTATTTTGTTATTACGTATTTGGCGATCATTACCAAAGCAGGAGAGTACTAGAGGGAACCAGCCCCGTGGATCATATGTGATATAAAGAGCAGTGGTTCAAGATAGATTTCGTAGAAATGTCAATATTTAAGGGACAGAAGAAGGAGACACCCTTGGAGAAAGTCAAAGAACAAAGAGTCAAAGAGTGTGAGGAGAACAAATGTGCCCCTAAGCACTGTCCATGGAGCAGGGAGTCCTACCTAAAGTCCTGCGAGGACTATGGCCCTGCTGTCAGACTATCCCTGTAATGGAAACGCATTTATTGGGCTCTCTTTTTCTGACACCGCTAAATATTCAACATACAAATCCATGTTGCCCACTTTTATATGCAGAGAAAAGGTCAGCTTACCTCCAGTGATAGGGGTTTATGGCTCATTGGGAAATAGATAAGACTGGGAAGCCATGTCAGCATCCTTCAGAGAAGACTGAAAGATAGTTCCCTGAGACATGATGGTGTTCCAATATTGCACGTGCAACCCCCAAAATAATTTTTGAAAAACTATGTATCCTCCTCTCTCATTTGAAATTGACACCTTAAAATGTATTGCAAATTTAAATATTTGCAAAGAATGTACTTTCTGGATACTTTTATTGTATACATGATTTACATCAAAACATTGGAACTGCAGTTTAGTGCTTCCAATCGGTAAACAATATCATGGGAAAGCAGCCCTCACTGTCAAACGCAACAGTAAATTAGATGATATATCAGAAAAAGTCCAATTTCATTTTCTTTGGTGCAAATAAATAAGTTAACATACCTCCTTGTATTAACCACCAGGTATTCTGAATTCTAATTCTAAGGTAGATAGTTCAAAACAATGCTAGATAAAGTATAAATGTTTTCATGATGTTTTGCTCCAATGGGTCTCACTCTCAGGAGTTTTACACTCCAGGACAATGAATTTTAGAAGATGGGTAGAGGTTTGTCTTTCTTTTGTAAAGAAGGGGAAAGCGTATTTTAAAAGAGTTGAAATAAGGAGAACTCTGAACACACAGATACATTCTTAGCTAAATTAATTTTTGGAAAGCATACAGATGGAGAAATTGAGGATCTGGAAACTGATTGCCTTAAATTTATTCATGCTTATATAGCATCTGTTCAGTCTTTATTTTCCCACAGAGTGCTCTGCTCCAGGAGACTCAGCTGTAGTCATCCAAGAGATACACGAGTAGCCCGTGGCCTGCTTTGTTCCTCTGTCTCCACTTTTCTTTCTACCTGCTACTTCCTCCCCTGCTACTGCCCAACTGGTCCCCTTCCTCTAGGTCATCTTAAACTCAATCAGTCTGATGGGGTTGAATTATGAGCTGGGCTATTTGAGTTTTGTCCACCCGCTACCCTGCAAATTCATCTGTTGAAACCCTAACCTCCAGTGTGACTCTCTTTGGAGATAGGGGCCTGTAAGGAGGTGATAATGGTTAAATGAGGTCATAAGGGTGGGGCTCTTATCCAATAGGGCTGGTGGATCTGTAGGAAAATAACTTTCTATTGTTTAAGCCACCCACAGCAGGCTTAGCAAACTAATACAGATTTTGGTACCAAGAAGTGGGGTGCTGCTGTAACAAATACCTGAAAATGTGGAAGCAGCTCTGTGACTGGGTAATGAGTGGAGGCTGGAGGAGTTTTGAGGTATATGCTAAAAATAATGACATTAAGGCAGATTCTGGTAGAAATATGGATGTTAAAGATCATTCTGGTAATGTCTCCGATGGAAATGAGGAGCTTGTTATTGGAAACTAGAAGAAAGGCAACCTTATAAAGTAGTAAATAACTTGGCTGAACTGTGTTCTAGTGTTTTGTGAAAGATAGAATTACTGTTGATAAAATCAGATATTAAGCTGAGAAGATTTCTAAGCAAAGCATTGAAGGAATAGCTTGGTTCCTCCTAAGTGCTTATGGTAAAATGGAAGAGGAGAGGGATGAATTGAAGAAGGAATCAGTAAGCAAAGAGGAACTAGAACTTAAAGATTTTGAAAATTCTCAATCTATCCATATTGCGAAAAATGAGGAAGCTTCTGGAGAGAACACCAAGGTGTTGTTTTGACAGTAATTTCATAAAGAGTTTATCCATGATGTTAATCAGCCATCTAAGTAGAATCTGGGAATTGAGGTGGGATTATTCCAGCAGAGGCACTGCTAGTTTTAGCTAAAGGAGATGGAGAAAGTGGGATGAAATGCAGGAAGGCTTTTGGATTTCTTGGATTCTACAGGATGGGACTATAAAGTTGTTAGGCTGTGAATGCATGCTATTCTTGTTGAAAAGGAAAGAATGACCTTAAAGGCAATTCAGAGATCATCAAGGCCTCAGTTTCACAGCTCCATTTGCTGGAGCCTTGGAGGTGGGATCCCATCTGGCAGAACCTCAAGGGTGGAAAATTAACTTTCTGTTGTTTAGGATACCCAGTCTGTGGTATTGTGTTATGGCAGCCTGAATAGATGAATGCAGCCATGTAATGTGCGGGCCGGGTACATGGACATTATGTGAGCTGCCTCATTAGAGAGGAAACTCAGGGGTTCCTTTCTAACTGCCAGGCATAGTATGGCATGACTTTATTACCTTGGTCATAGCTAACAGGGCCAGGCACCTCTCTACAGGGATTGCCTTGGCTAAAAATAGCTGCCTTGCTAAGGTCCCTTCCCAGCATAGCCCCCACTTAATGACTGATTTACTTGATGATTTAGGGTCCAGCTCCCTTGCCCCAACTCAGAAGATTCTGGATGATCATCTGAGCTTTGGACTCCCCATTAGTTGGCTGAGACCTCTGTTGAGATTGCATTGCATCTTGACTTTTTCCCTCTTCTTCCTCACCTGCCCCTCCAGGTGGTGATCCCAGAGCATGCCCTAGGAAACCTGCTGCATGCTAATCTCCATCTCAGAGTTTGCTTCCTGGGTATCACAAAATTCAAAGCACTGGCACCCAAGTCGTTTTTTCCAGATTCTGTTGTATGTGTGTACATGGTAGGAGAGACCCAAACAGAAAATATGTACTACATTTTATTGTCATTTTTCTATTTGTATATCTTTCTATATTTAATGATGAGATTTTAGTAGGCAAGAAGTATACATAACTCAAATATCTATCCACAGCATTTAGGACTTTATCAAGTGATAATAGTTCTTGGCAAATGTTTTCTGAATAAACCCCACAGTTGTTTCACCATTTTTCCAAAGTTTAGATTAACTTTAAGATAAAAATTAATACAAAAATTTGCATAGACAACCAGGAACTTTAAGTTGCATAAACTTTGCTTGAATTCTCTGAGGGCTATTTTATTTTTAATCTTTAATAAAAAATCTTTCAAACAGAATTACGTTGCATGTTATGATATATTTATGAAGTTGAGAGGACATCTCAGCCCTTTAATATTCCCTACTTAGGGCAAGTGGTGTTTGAATATACGTGTGTTTAAAACAAAATTAGTAGCTGCATAATGTGACAGATTACTTATTTATGATATACATTTATTATAATTGCACAAATCACAGCTATATAAATTAATATATGAAACAAACAAAAATTAATATTTACTTGAAACTTTTCCTAATAATGAAAGATTTGCAAAAGGATTTGCTGATTGGTCCAATACGGAACTCTGTAATTCTTGAAGATTTGCTTTCTGCTTATGTGGGAATGCAGAGACAGCATATCTATAAAGTCAAGAACTACAGTGTATTGTTTCGCTAAATGTAACTGAGTGAGCTTTGTCTAGGGCTCCTATGCTTTATCCATGAAGTGTGATTAAATGCTATCTAAGCACTTTTTCTACTTGAAAATTCTATGGCCATTTCAAATGAACCACTTCTGATCTTACTTCTTGTTGAAATAGTAAGACAGACAAACTAAAGGATAGATTATAATAAAGACACTGGTGAGATATCATTCATGTTTTCCAAATAGAAGCCGAACTTAGGTTATCCTCATTTATACCCAGCTTCCCAGGCCTATACTTTAAGGTTTATTCATTCTCTTTCATTTATTCACCAAGTATTTATTTAGCACCTATGTTGTATCAGGCACTCTTCAGGTGTTTGGTGGAACATCAGAGAACAAAACTAACAACAATCCTGCTCTCATGGAGATTACAGTCTACTTTGGTGATATGGTGAACATAATAAACATATAAACTAGATTGTAGGTGATGAGGACTAGGAATTTAAAAGAAGTGGAGCAAAAAAAAGAGGATATTGAGAGTGTTGTGGTGGAAATTGTGGCAGGTTGCAATATCAAATAGAGTGATCAGAGTAGTTCGTGGAGAAGCTGAGATTTGAGCAATGTTTAAATAAATGAGGAAGTTCGCCATGCTGATACTTGGGAAAGAGAGCCCCGAGCAGAAGGGACATCCAGAGCAAAGTTGGAAAGGCTGGGATGTGTCTTGAATGTTTAGGGAAGTGTAAGGATACAGTGTGGCTGAAGCAGATTTAGTAAGGACAGAAGGAGAAGAGAGTCAGAAATCAAAAGCGGGATTGGTGGTGAAGAAATAGATCCTGTATGGCACTGAGGGCCTTTGAAGGTCTTGGATTTTATTCTGAGTGAAGTGAGTAGCCACTGGAAGATTTTGAGCAGATTATAGGAGAGTGACATAGTCTTCCTTGCCTTTTAAAATGATCACTCTGGCTGCTTTGATAAGAATAGCTTAACAGTGGGAGTGTTATGGGTAGATATAACCCCTTAGGAGGTTATTGACATGTATCACCATGTGACCAGGTGAAAGATGATGGCAGGTGGTACTAGGTGTTAGCAATGGAAATGGTGAGAAGTGATGGGCTTCAGGATATATTGAAAAGATACTGGCAAGAGGACTCTCTATGGGGTTGGATATGGGATATGAGAGAATGAGAGGATTTAAGGCTCAGTCTAAATTTTTGGTTTGAACAACAGAAATGGTGGAGTTGGCACCAGATAAGATGGAGAATGCTGTGGTTTTGGGTTGGAAGAGATTGGTACATGATAAAATGGAAGTGCTTATTGTCTATCTAAAGAGATATGGTAAGCAGGCAGTTGATACATGAGACTAGAGTTCATGAGCATGATCTAGGCTGGATATATATATTTGACATGTTTCTGGCATATATGTGTTATTCAAAACCTTGAAAAAGAGTAGGTTACCAAGGAAGTGAGTATAAATAGAGAAGTGAAAAGAACACAGGCAGGACTCTTGGGAGCTCTAACATTGAAAGGTAGGTGAACAGTGGAGAAGTAAGCATGTTAAAGCTGGGAAGGAACAACTAATGAGGTGGGAAGAAAACCAAATGAGTGTGTTTTCCTTGAAGGCAAATGAAGACAGGGTATCAGAGGAAAAAATGATTAGCTGTGTAAAATCTTGCTAGGAATTCACTTAAGAAGATGCCTGAAATTGACTATTTAATTTAACACCAAGGGAAATAGCTGGTAAGTTGATCAGAGAAGTTTAGGAGGTGTGAGGGGAGTGAAGCCAGGTTAGAGTGGTTTTGGGGAAGAAAGAGAATAGAGGAATTGGATAGTGCAAGTCTGGTCAAATTTCCCAAAGATTTTTCCCAAAAAGGGGAGCAAGAAAATGGATGGAAGCTGATAGAGGAAGTGGATCAAGAAAAGCTTCTGTTGTCGTGTTAAGTCTTTTGTTTTGCTTTTTTATTTTTTAAGTTAGGGAAAGTAACAGCATGTTTATGTGCCAATGGGAATTGTCAATAGAGAATGGAGAACTAATGATGGAAGAGAGAGTAGAGGAGACAGAGGACTCCTGGATTGGTGGAGTGAGGAGTTTACAGGTCTTTCTGTATAGTAATGATTTAACTGTTGAAAATTATAAAATAACAATAAAAGAACCAACAATCATTTAAAGTCACTATAAATTGTCCTAAGAGCATAAACAAGAACAGAAATATTAATTTAAGATATTCTACTAAATTTCCATAAAAGCAGCCAGAGTTGATACCGGTTTTAGTTTATTAGGTCTGCCATAACAAAATACCACAGACTGGGTGGCTTAAATAATGGAAATGTATTTTCTCAGAGTTCTGGGTGCTAGAAATCTAAGATCAAGGTGTTGGCAGGTTTGGTTTCTTCTGAGGCCTGTTTCCTCGTTTTGCAGATGGCTGCCTTCCCCCTGTGTCCTCACATGAACTTTCCTCTGTGAACTCATATGTCCGTGTCCTCATCTCTTCTTATAAAGGCACCAGTCATATTGGATTAGGGCCCCTCATATGACCTCATATGTCCGTGTCCTCATCTCTTCTTATAAAGGTACGAGTCAGATTGGATTAGGGCGCCTCATATGACCTCATTTTATCTTAATCACCTTTTCACTTGCCCTAGGTCCAAATACAGTCACATTCTGAGGTACTTGGTGTTAGGACTGCAATATAGAATTTGGGGGCATAATTGAGCCCATACTGGAGATATTTGAGCCATAACCTGCTTCATAGCTCTGCCTGAGGGGGCTGAGTTTATCTGGAACAGAGCATGGAGAATTCCTTGTCTAAATTCGTTGTTGACTTCCTTGTTGAAAACATTGGAGATGTTGGTGGACAGCAATTAAGATGAGGTCTTTAGCTCCATAACACAAGCCAAATGGCAGAAAACCAGAAGAGTCCTCTTGGGATCACAGTTAACTCTGGGGGGCAGTAAAGCTGTGAGCATGTGCTAGGCTGCACCGACTCAGGATTAATCAGAAAAGGGTGTGAGGTGATCTTTAAAGCATTTCCCAAACCTCACACAGACCCATCAACTGGAAGTCTCACTGGCTCACAAGCCTTATACAACCTCTGACAAAACAGTGACTGAATAATAAGCAACTCTGATCCAGGGGTGACTCCTAAGAAGCCAGGCTTAAAAATAAAATCACACTCATCTCTGACAAA
This sequence comes from Equus quagga, assembly GCF_021613505.1. NCBI lineage: Eukaryota > Metazoa > Chordata > Mammalia > Perissodactyla > Equidae > Equus > Equus quagga. The sequence continues at coordinate 20,156,400 of NC_060272.1, read as the reverse complement.
CTCTGGAAAACCATGTCCTTGTCCAGTGCAGCATCCGCTCAGAAGTGATGTCAGAGCTGAGCTGCCAGATATTGGAGTAGTCAGTCTAGACAAGTCAAAATGAAAATAATGATAAAGTCTGTATTCATTTATTGTGTTAGTCTATGCAAGAGACCAGAAAGAAGATGCTGGCTCCCACAATCTTCTATTTTTTTCCCCACTGAATGGCACTGGACAATGGTCAGGCTTATCAGTGCAGATGTGGGGGAACTATCTCACCCCTGAGGGAACTTTGAACAAAATCTCTTGCCCTTTTATGAACCCTGGGACAGGAGGGCAGGGAGAGAGGGGATGGCTAGGAGTGGAAAAGTACCGAGTACTGAGTGAGAGTGGAGCAAAGTGTCTTCAAGGTTTCCTCTCGTCTCCCTGATAAGGAGGTTTGGGCAGAGGCACTGGGGAAGGGCACTCCATGAAGACTACTCTGAATGGAGGCCCCTGGGCTAGGAACGCAGCTATGCATAAGAGCATGCTGGTTAGCAGTCCTGAGTCCTTGACTGCAACTCTCCTTGAAGACTGTCCTGCATTGGCTGTGCACCAAATCTGGCAGAGGGAGGGCAGCTTACCTCCATGAAGCTTGCCAGGGGAAGCCTTTTAATTGCCTATCCTTGGGCCTTAAAGATCACTCATAGGATTTTGGCCAGGAGCTTGACTCCTCATCAGTCAAGAAAGAAAATCATCAAGCTACTAGCTACTGTCATTGAAAGTAGGACAAAAAAATGTAAATGCTCTGAACTGTGATATCAGCCTTTATGACATATATCTATCCAACAATAAAGGGCAAAAATCTAACTTGCAAGGAAACTTATGCACAACCTTTCACCCATAAGTGGCTTGTTATAACTGAGGGGTAACGCCTAAAGAGCCAGGCTAAAAGATAAAAACAAATGGAAAAACAAAATCATATGAGCTGGAACACATCCAAGAGGCTACACATTGTTGGGAAAATGGACTTTTGAGAATTAGCTCAGCCAAATTATTAAACAAATGACCAAGCAGACAACAAGAAACCCTGTGGTAAGGGGGAGGAGTAACCATATTTGCTACAATATATTATTTAACATATGTAATTTTAAAAAATTATGAGACATGCAAAGAAACAGGAAAGTGTGACTCATACACAAGAACAAAAACGGCTGATAGAAACTGCCAGTGAAGGGGCCCACTTGGTGGGCTTAGCAGGCAAAGACTTCAAAGCAGCTATTATAAATATTATTATTATATTTATAATATAATAATACTAATATAAATATTAGTATTATAAATACATTCAAAATATGGTCAGAGAACTATAAGAACCATGCTTTAAGAATTAAAAGAACATATGATGACAGTGTTTCATAAGATAGAAAATATTAATAAAGAAGCAAAAATTATTTAAATAAATAACAACAATAAAGAAGAAAATTATTAAAAAGAAACAAATGGAAAAGGAGTTGAAAAATATAATAAGCAATATGAAAAATTCAGTAAAAGGGCTCTAACTATAGATTTCATCAGAAGAAAGAATCAATGAACTTGAAAATCAATCAATCAATAGAAATCATACAATCTGAAGAACAGAGGGAAAAAAGTGTGAAGAAAACTGAACAGAATCTCAGAGAAATGTGGGAGACCATTACGCATATCAATATACCCATAGTGGGAGTATCAGAGAAACAAGGTAGAGGGAAAAAGACAGAAAAAATTATTTGAAGAAATAAGTGTTGAAAACAGAAGGGATTACAGCTGACCTTTAAGGACGCTTAAGAATTGTGAATTTAAAATGGGATCAGTCAGTATGGTTGTGTGTTATTCTCCAGCCACACTCCCTTATGGGGGTCTGTTTATGGAATGAGGAATGAGCCAGACTGAACCAGAGTTGCAGGTGTGACAAGCAAACAGGAAAAGGTGAGATGGGGCAAGGAAGGTATATAAGAGTGATGATGACAAACCATGGAATTTAAACTGGGTAAGATGAGAAGGAAGAGCATCAAGGGAGTGAGGGAAAGGGAAAGATGATAGTATCAATGAATTGAAGGTTTTCGTATGCCAAATAGATTTGAGGTGTCTATTAGTGAAAGGTACTCATTACATTGTGATTATGTATATCATATAATTACAGCTCTGTGCATATGTTGTTGTTATTGGTAATGACAAGGTCTGAAATTTGTCATGGGAGGGAGTGACTAACGGAGATATCCTTGGAATGGAGCATTTAGGAAACTAAGAATACAAAATATTGTAAAAATCATGTATATATACACATATAGAAATTGCTACAAGTTAAATCAGGCATTCTAATGGTCAGGGTAGGAGTGAACTTGGAACTAAAATTTTTGAGAAATACATAAGAATGATCCTGGATGTGCGTAGCTGACAGCAATAATGTATTTCTTTCCCAACAGATGACTGTTGAGTCTGACATGCCATTTAAAACAGCTAAATTAATGTTCCGTTTTTGTTCAGGCTGTGTGCTTAAAATTTGACTTCTTCAACTGGAATGGTAATTCTCAGTGCATAACATAATGTGGCCCCTTTGGCTTGAACTGTGGAGAATTGGCAGCTGTGCTTAGTTTAATCCCCTTTGGCTTCAACTTCCCCGTGACTCTGGGCATATTTTTCTTAGTTCTACCCCATACAATAGTTCCTGTGCAAGTTTAATCTATATTTTATAATCCATTCTTTATCTTAAATTCTTATTTCTATCCTGAATTGTTTTACTGATATATTAGCCAAGATTCTTAACTGCATATGGGAGAATATACTTCATCCTGCTTAAGAATAACCTGTTTTTTAGAGGGATAATTAATTAGTAGGGTTACAAAAACGAGACCCATGACAGACCCACATTGAGTAGAGCTGGTCTGCTGCAGGAACAGCTGCCTCTACATGATTGGCAAGCTAAACAATCAGAAGCTCCCATCACAGCTGATGTCTCAAAAACTAGGCAGGAAACTGCTAAATCTGATGGTGGATAACTACTTCTGCCAAGCAAGAGAGTATCTTTTACTTTGTCAAATGATTCAATTCTGTATGGAGATCTTCCACAAGGATATCTGACTGGTGAAACCTGAATTATATCTGAATCCCTAGCAGCGAGGGATTCTGAGCTTTATAGTTTTTGCTTTTAAACCCCTACAAGCTGGAAAGTTGTTAAGAAGGATGTTGAGAGTGTTAAACTCCAGTATCCAGTATCAACGGGCTGTACGATTTTGGCCTTTACTGTAATTTGATGTATAGTAAGAGGATTACATATCGTAACCAAATTTGATCATGACGAAGACTTTATCTACATAAGTCGCCAAAATCTTTCTGTGATACATTCTTGCATCTTCCTAAGGGAGTTTTAAAAAGAAAATCTTCTTTGAAGATGACTGCATCTGTCAGAAAATTACAACTGTGGACTTGCTCAACTTGAAAGGGCTAGCGAGAATAATTTTATCATGATCACTATCATCACTCACAGTATTTGATTTGGTTAATTAACCACCCCATCTCATCCCTTCATGATTCTGAACCTATTTGGAAATATGTAACAGGAGCTAGAATGAGAACAAATCATCCTCTTTATTATAGGTGCAAAGGTGGATTAGAAAATATGGCTTGGATTTCTAAGAAAATCTTTTTCCTTTTTCTTTTTCCCTCCATAGAATTTTTACCAAAAAATCACTAATAGAGCAACTGAATAACTGAAAACTTCACTGCACAAGGCATAGCCTGTTCTCTTTGGTTTATTGTACGGAAAATGAAAGATGGGACAGTAGAATGTTTAGGGTTCATATGTGGGCAATTTCCAAAACAGAGATCCAAGAATGGTAGATCGACAAAGAAGGAGAAGCCACACATCCACATGAAGGTTTAAGGACATTAACCTTCCCAATTGAAGAACATGAGCAAATAGATATCAGACTCTTATTTCACCAGTCAGATCCCCCCTACCAAAGGTAGAAGCCAATGAGCAGTAAGGAGAAGGGGGCATCTTCTGCCCTAAACATTTCTGGAGCCATTTTATAGGCTTGAGAGAAACTTTGGAGAAGGAGAGGATAATTTATCACACTGTCATTATCACTACCCACATCACCATCATGACCATGATTATGATTGTCCCCATCATCACCATGACCCACCAACATTGCTATTCCAAACATCTGCAGAGTATCTACTATGTATAGACCACTCTTCGTGTCACTTAAGATCCAAATGATTTTAAAATGAAAACTGAGGATGATTATAATTAATGTCAATAGAGATGATGTATTGTTGAGAGGGATAGCATTTGGGGAGGGTGAATGATAAGCAAAAACTGAAGAATCTAGAATAATTAAAGAAGCCTTCATGGAAGTAGGTCATATTTGGGCCTTAGAAGAATTATCAATACAGGGATTCAAAGTATAGTCTTACTGCAGAAATAAAGGATAAGAAAAACCGTGATTTGCTTTGTTACAGAAGTGTGAATATCCAGTTTAAAATTTCACCAATCTTTCAAGAAACAGGGTTGATCTTTCAGTAAAAATGATTCCTAATTACCTATCTATGAGTATAACACTAAATGAGTAATCTTCTTAAAACTTTCCTCTTAGAATCTAGTCTTCTTTATACCATTGTGTTCTTCCAAAAAATATTTCATCAATCTTAATTTACTACAAGTTCAAGAAAGAAGTTTTGTTGGAAGTAAATCAGTCATCCTGTTTTTGTATTCTCTAAGTCCTACCATGCGAAACCCTTGCATCAAATGCTTATTTGCTTCCTTGTGTTGTCTTTTGAGAACCAAGAAGCATATTGGGAGTTTCAGTTATATACTATATGGTGTCTTATAATTCTGGGCAATCTTGAGAACAAAGTTGAAATTATTTGTCCAAAGGAAAACAAATTATTTCAAACTTCTAGTCAGTTCTTCTTCCAAGTGAATACTGATTTCCATGAAGGAAATTCATTTTTATTTTACTTCACTCCCCCTAAAAACCTTTATCTTTTTACCTAAATAAAGAGAGTTCTTCCAATTTATTCTGCTGATTAGTCACACAGTTATGCATTTTATTAGAAAATCCTTCAAAAAGAAGGATGTTTTGCTCCTCAAGTATTTGTAAATGCAGGTTTGCCCTCTATCCGAAAGTACAGTGTTCCTATGAAAGCTTTCATAAGCTGAAATGGTGTAAAGCGAAGAAGCTATTACCACTAATTTATACGGGAAAAATTTTTGAATGTTCCCAGACCCGAAGATAACATACCAAAATAAATCGAGATAAAGCACAGATACTCACAGACACAGTTCAAAGCAGTGGCAGCTTGATGCTGAGATGCGGAGTGTGGTGCCGGGGAAGGAGCTTGGCTGTGCCACTTTGCTGCTCAGGATGCGCGCTGCCCTTATAACTGCTCACTGCAAAACAAAGGCTGAATGCTATTTTTGCTTTTCACCTTTTTTGGTAAAAGCTAAAATCCTCTTTCATTTCTTTCATTTAGCGAAAACAGGTACTAATGTAGATCTTTTGTAAAAGCGAAGTGGTGTAAAGCGAACTTTCGGATAGCAGGGGAACCTGTATGCCGCAGAGTTAGTGAAGACAATTTTTCATTGTTGGAAGGAAAGGAAAAAAATACACTTTTATCTTCCCAATAAGTGGCAAATAACAGCAAGCAGACTGCTGTCATTTTAGTACGTCTGTGTGTGTATTTTTGCATGGATTTTCTTAAATGCCCACTTAATGTTTTGAAATCACTGATGTTTTTATAAAACAATGAGGAGTAACTTTCAAAGGCACTTATGAAGTCTATTCTTATCTCATTAAATGAAATGGAGTTAGGTGACTTTACATTTACCTCCCTAGTACAAAGGGAATTCAATTTTCAAGCAAGAACCCGCAGTGATACCATAGATCTGTGCCATATTTCCTTTTTCCTTTTCTTTTTTCCATTTAGGGACCGTGGTGCTATATGAACCCAGAATGAAGAGAAAGGAAGCAAACTCATGCTAACAATATAGTTACAGCAAAATTAGTTTAGATAATCCCTAATCATTATCTTATTTGTTTAGTAGAGTATATTACAAAAACAGCACTAATTAGATTGTCTCAGATCTAATGTAGACCATCAACAGGGAAATGGTTACCGATCATGAAAATGCACCTAGAATTTTCTAATAATAACAAATTTCTTCCTCTATTGTATTTTTTCTCATCTTTTTTACTTTCTTTTTACCTCATATATATTTTTCTCCATATTTGGTACCATCATCAGGAGAGCATACAATATCTTCCACATATTGTGACATATAATATGATGACATTATTTTATTATTATTATTATTATGGTAATTACTTCTAAACTTATAAAGCCATAAAGTCAATAAATGGTTTAAAAAATGTTGCATATGTACAGATATTATTCTGCAGTAGTTGTATTTTAAGCCTTTTAACTCATTTTTTAAAAAGAGCTTTAGTTTCTAGTTAACATTTGTTCAGCAAACATTGAGGAATGACGTATTGTGATATCAACTTTTTTCTAACCTTCTCCCTTAATATTTAGCACAGTATTCTAGTAGGACATAGTAGATGCTCAAGATAAATTTTGAATCACAGAATTTTAAATCTACAATAGAATTTACTAATCTAAGTTGTTTTGGGGAGCAGGGAACTGAAACAGAAAAGTTAAGTGATCTGTCCAATAGCCTGCAGCCAGTTATAGACAGTGATAAGGCTGGAAGTCAAGCCTTATGACAAATGTCCTAACCCATTCAGTCAACTTCTTATTAAAAATGTGATGACATATTAGAAGGAAACTTGCAATGGCATTCTACTTGAAATTAACCTGGGCATGAAAGAAGTCTAATGTGTAGTTCTTAACTACAGATTAAAGATATACAGAATTAAAGAGATGCAAAATTATGTCTATTAAACCACTAGAGATCAAAACCGAGTGATTTTATATCTCTATCTATAAGCTCACAAAGGTATTTTGAAACAAATTTCTAAAAATGGCACCCTCTTTTCCTTCTACTTTTATCTTTCATAGAAAATATGATAGAGGGGCCAGCCCGGTGGTGCAGAGGTTAAGTGCGCACATTCCAGTTCGGTGGCCCAGGGTTCGCAGGTTTGGATCCCAGGTGCGGACATGGCACCACTCGAAAAGCCATGCTGTGGTAGGCATCCCACATATAAAGTAGGGGAAGATGGTTATGGATGTTAGCTAAGGGCCAGTCTTCCTCAGCAAAAAGAGAAGGATTGGCAGCAGTTAGCTCAGGGCTAATCTTCCTAAAAAAAAAAAAAAGAAAATATGATAGAATGATATTTTCTTATGAATCATTAATTGAAATATGTTAATTCAATTTATATCCCAGAAACACACCTGTATATAGTAAAGGCCTTAGGTATTGGATAACTTTATACTACACAAGTAAAGACTTTACACAAAGTAGCGTAAAAGACAAGTAAAGACAAGTAAAAACCTAAATGATCAAGGTTTAGCCTTATTTTCCTCATAAGTGTAACTAAAATAATAATAATACATCTGAGAGGTTTTTTTGTTGTTGAATTATATATAATATATAATAATATTTTGTTAGTAGTACAGTCATCTCTTGGTATCCACAGGGGATTGGTCCCAGCAACTCCCATGGATACCAAAGTCCATGGACGCTTAAGTCCCTTATGTAAAATGGCATAGCACAATGAATACAGTCAGCACTCCGTATGTGAAGGGCTGATTGTATATATAATAATCACATATGATATATATTCTATGTTATATCATTATATATTATTATATATTATCTGTGTATTAACAAAATTATCATATTATATTATAAATATGACATTTGATTATATTAATTGTATATTCAAAATTGATTTGCCTAAACTGTGATAAAATCTTAGATATTTATAGAATTCTTTTGATACATCCCATCAAAGCACTCCATAGGAATTAAAACAAAAATGAGTTGAAGGACAGATTTCAGTATGAGAATATTAAGAGTACAGTCAAGAGAGCAAAGAAGCTTCTCACATGCTCTTTGTGAGCATCTTTCCAGAAAGCCAAGGCATCTATTGCCAATATATTTTGTGTAAGTCTTGAGAACACAGGATGTTCATTTTCACTTGGCAGAGTTTCTGTTTTATACACTGACTTTTCTGACTCTTACAAAAATATTTCATGACCTTTCCACTATTGACTTTTTAAAACATTAATTTTACAATATTAATTTTTGCCTGAATAAGTGGTTAAAAAATTTTAAATGTAGTTAATAAGGTATTTTTCCTATATGATATCAAGCAGCTCATAACGATTTTTTCTCAGTTTCGTTGTTAAGTTGACCAATGCTTTGGTCATTATACTGACAAAATAAATGACAAAAAATCCCACCATGTATTTCTTGGTCTTTAAATCTTTCCTTAAGAAGAAAATACAACACCATTACAATTGTTAGCGTAATAAAGAAGGGAGCTCTCACACACTGCTGCTGGGAGTGCAAACTGGTGCAGCCACCATGGAAAACAGTATGGAGATTCCTCAAAAAATTAAGAATAGAAATACCATATGATCCAGCTATCCCACTGCTGGGTATTTATCCAAAGAACTTGAAAACACAAATGCATAAAGATACATGCACCCCTATGTTCATTGCAACATTATTCACAATAGCCAAGACTTGGAAGCAACCTAGATGCCCATCAAGAGACAAATGGATAAAGAAGATGTGTGGTATCTATACACAATGGAATACTACTCAACCATAAGAAACCATGAAATCTGGCCATTTGTGACAACATGGATGGACCTTGAGGGTGTTATGCTAGTGAAATAAGTCAGAGGGATAAAGTCAAATACTGTATCTCACTCATAAGTAGAAGATAAAAACAACAACAAACCAACACATAGCAATGGAGGTTGCATTGGTGGTTACCACAGGGGACATAGGGAGGGAGGAGGTGAAAGGGGTGATTAGGCACGTGTGTGGTGATGGATTGTAATGAGTCTTTGGGTGCTGAACACGATGTAATCTACACAGAAATCAAACTATAATGATGTACACCTGAAATTTATAGAATGTTATAAACCAATGTTACAGCAATAAAAAATAAATATGTAAATAAAAAGACTTTCAATTAAAACAGTTTGTAATAGATTTCTTTTTATATGACTAAGATAACGTCTCTTTTCTCTTTCTCTCTTATTATGTGTCAAATGAAAATAGCTATAGAAATTTTCAGCAAATTTGGAGAAAATTGTTGGTATGGTCTGAAAAATACGGGCCACAGAAAATTCATGGAGGAGTGCATCATCAATAATCATTTCAAGAACAGCTAAAACTGAGTACTGATTCTCACCTAAATTGGCAGAGTATAACTGAGATAATCTGATCGAAAATGTATACCTAATATATAGCTGATCAAATATATCGATATTTTTATACATTTATGTATGTTATTTTTTATTTTTTCTATCATTTTTTTGTGTCCAGGAAGACAACTCCTTGCTCCCCTACCCAAGTCACTTTCTGTTTGTTTAAATGGCTTTAACTCTTAGCACTTATCACTACCTGACCTTATTTATTTATTTTTTTAAGTTTTCTTGAATCCCCAAAGTCTGGAACAGAGCCTAGCATTTAATATGCATTAAATGAATATTTGTTGAATAAATACAGATGGAGAGAAAGTAAACAAGCCTGGTTTTAAAATCTGAGCTCCAAATAAAAAGCCATGAGGGAAGCAGGAATTACAGATGTTTATGTACCATGGAGCTTTTTTGCATATTCTCAATTCTGCATAGTTGTTTTCTTGGGGAATTACCGGTAATGATGATTAATGGTTCTTTTATGAAATGCAAGGTGCAGGAGATAGCCCAAAGTGAGCCAGACTATTGATATTATATAAAATAATATTTTATAATATTTTAGCAATTAATTGGCTCTGAAGCTATCAAATATAATGGAATAATTACAATTTTGGGTGCTAGTTTGAAATCTTAGCTAAGAATTTGTTATGACCAAAAAATGTATAAAAACAGCAGCCAGGCTCTATTTTTATGATAGAAGTGAAGAGAAAAAGGAAATTAAAAATGAGGAATTTTTTAGCCAGAAAATATTATGTCTGGAAGAATTTGAAAACAAATTCAGTGGTAGCTTGCATTTTTTTAATACAAATTATCCATGATAAGCTCTAAGTGGAAAGGAGAGAAATCTAACCATGAAACTCTTCATGATTGTGAAATTTGTCTTCCTGGACCATGAAAATGACAGGAAAAATTAAAAAGGCATTTAAATAATGAAATTACTGAGAAAGCAACATAGGGTCCCTGATGAAAATGACTAACAGGAAGTTGGCATGTAGTAATGTGTCCATATTTGCAAGTTTGGTGATTTTCTAGTACGTGGCCCTTTTTCATTCCAACTGTGTTGGAATTCATGCATGTGACATTCACAGAGATTGTTTTAGGTTCAACATATCTGAATTGTAATAACAAATGTAATTCTTTTGTTTTGGGATAAGGCAATTTAAAGCCTACATCTTTTCTACTCAAAAAAAGCAAGAAGGAATAGCATATTTAGGCAACTTCAGTTTTACTTATCAGAGATAGCTTTGACAAACTGTTTTTGTGGTGGTATCTACCTTAGCGGGAATATAATAACTCTTATTTTGATAAGGGGCAAGAGGAGGAAGAAATCTTGAGTCTGAATATGTCGCAAAACGTGGAGACTGAGTTGCGATCAGTGCCAAGTGCCTGACTCCAACAGGTGGAATGAGAGTAATGGGCCTGGAAGACAACTGAGGGAGGACAGAAGCAAACATCACCGATTTTCCAATTTAATTTAGATATTTCACACAAACAATTTTTCCAGTGTTTAATTTTAAGCTTCAAACGGATGTTTTTCATGATGTTTTAAGTAGAGTTTGTGAAATATAATTTGATCATTTCTTCATAAATTAGAGTACCCCTTTCCAAATTGTTTTATGCAAACCGCAGTGTCCTAGGGAATACTTATAGAGTACCCAGAGAAAATATGTCTTCGTGATCAAATAGCTTGGAGAAATACCAATGCCATTTTTCTCTTGGAGTGTAACAGTGCTTAACTGGTCTCTAAGAATTCAGAAAGAAAGGAAATTTGCTTAACTTTATTTAGCTTCATGTTTTTAAAATGCATTTGATTATAGAACTCATTGTTTTGTGGAAAATATTTTGGAAGGTATTAAATTTTTAAGGAGCACAGTTTGGGAATTAAAACAATCATTATTAATAATCCTCTATGGCAGTGCTTCTGAAACTTTAATATGCATATGAATCTCCTAGGGAACTTGCTAGAATGTAGGTTCTGATTCAGCATTTGTTGGGGCTGGGAATGAGATTCTGTGTTTCTAACCAGGTCCCAGCTGATTTCCAGGCTGCTGGTCTGGAACCCACATTTTGATCAGTGTGGCTCTATAGCATTGTGGTTCTTTAGTTCCACACAGATTATAGAGATGTGGAAAGATCTATGCTTTTACATCAGTGGTTTCAGCCCTTTAGGCAGAAGAGGTGAAACAAATCATTAGAATGGGATTCTCTTCATTTTAGCCCAGATTGGCATCAGGATAGCAAAGGGAAGGTAAAACAGTACACACAGCCCCTCCCATAGCCAAATTAATAAAAAGAGTTAATGAAGAAGAATCTGTTCTACAATTTAGAGACCACTCTCCAGCCCAGACATATGAAAAGGGAGATGTGGAAAGAGAAGATTCCTGATAGAGCTCTTTGGAGAGACTGATGCATCCGTTCTATTCCTTCTTTGAGGTAGACGTGGGGGTCCATTCATATGGTCCCAAGCCAAGTGACAATTAAAATGGAAACAATCAATTTTGAAATATATTCCCTGAAGTTGGGAGACACTGAGGGCTTCTGCCAGACTCATTCTTGAGAACAATAAAACAGAATGTAAACTAGATCTAATCCATGCGTGGATTTAGGCTTAAGTGACAGGCCTATTAGAATTGGCCTGCACTCCTGGAATCTATTGGTGTGTGAGTATTTCCCATAACCTGTCTTGGAGTGAAAACCTGTCATGGAGCGAAAACCAAGCAAGACTGTTTTGGGTCGTTTCCGATGTGATTGCCTGTAGAACAGGAGATGTCAGCAGAAAGAGGCAGGTGATATGTCACTGGATTCTCAGAGTTGAGGAAGAAGTTGCAAAGGACTACCCCGAATGAACCCAGGTACCTCTATCTGAGTCAAGGGCACTATCGGAGACAAAGGCCCTGTAGGAACTCTCACGGGTCCTGAGAAGGGTAAGATACCGCCCTCCCTCCCAACATTTACCCTCTAGGTTTCCAGCTTAAAGCAGGTTTGAAAGGGGAAAAAATTTTAACTGTAAATTATCGTTTTGCTTATTATTAGTATCTTGGGCTGGACCTCTTGGTTTCTGAATTTAAATTTAAACTCTACTTAAATTTAAACTGTTACTCAAATGACTGTAGGAGTCTCTAATTAAAATGAGCAGGAAAGCCACAGTCATCTCAAAGAATTCATTCAAAATCATGTGAAACTGAGGCCTACTGAATCAAGTTTTAATTCAGGGGTGGTGGAAGATGAAATTAAGTTGTATTTTTTTCTCTCTCTCTCTCGTTTTTTTAAAATCTTGGGAGTCAGGTGTGTTCAACAGACTGGTCACAAAGGATTAATACTGATCCAGTCTCCCCGACCGGTGTCAGAACTCACCTCTTGCTATAGTCAGTGTCTCTGCCACTCACTTTAATTTGTTACTTCTAATCAAGAGAGGGCTCAGAACACAAGTGATCTGGCCATTAGGGAGCTGAGAAAAGACAAGAAGGGCCCTTCTTTGCATAAAAATATAAGAATTTCAACTCATAAACTTTACCTTCGTCCACAAGATTTCTTTTATTTGCTTTTTGTCCTTTTATTTCTCTCTCTTCCTTTCTTTCTTCCTTCTGTCCTTCCTTCTTTGTTTTCTTTCTGCCCTCTTTCTCTCAGTTTTTTTGAGGTGTTAATCAGATTGTTGTAATCTTACTTGTAAAAACTTTATATACACATATCTTGAAATATATACAAAATACATTGCATTAATCTTTATCAATAAAGAAGTTGCATATTACTTTGATATTTGTCCATTGCTTCAGGGAGTGTTTTTAAATTTTAGGTTTCATTTACAGAGGGAGGAATGAAGACAACATAATAGATGTCTTAAAAACAACAAATTATTTTGTGTGTCTGTGTATACTCTCATTCAAGTGCTGAATAAATACTGAATTTGTGCATTAGGCAGAACACACACAAACTGGAGACATAGCACCAAGACATGCTTTTGGTTCATTTGGCAAAGTTGTATCCTTGTTTTTCTTAGCTCTGATAAATGGCAAAGCAACTTTCTGCCTCTGGAACCATCACCTCTCCATGAGTTGAAATTTTGGCCATTCTGCTTGCCTTTAATATTGGCAAGCATTTATTGAGCATTTACTGTGAATCAGAAATCATGCTGAGTATTTTATGTATATTAATTTATTTAGGCCTCACCCTTCCCAAACTTCTGATGCAGGCATTTTTATCCCTATTTATATGGATAAAATAAGGCTCACAGTATTAGCAATTCCAAGTCATAACCCAGGTCATATAGAAGAGTGAACCCAGATTTTGAACCCAATAAGTTGTCTAACAAGTCTTGTACTTGTAGCCAGGATGACAAAGGAGAATATAAACATTTGATATCTGCAAGGAGTTGACTTTGTCCCACAAGTGAAACATAGATTTTGTGGGGATTTCTTCTCTATTTACAGTGCTCTTGCAAAGATTATACCGTAGTTCCTTCTTTGCCAGTTATTTACAATAACTGAAATTTAATATCATCTCAAGAGGTAACATTAAACTATACAAAATCCCCAAGATTAAAGAAAAATATGCTTTGATTTTGTTTCTAATTCTTTTTGGGGAATGAGAATTTGAGCTATTCTGAGTTTTATGGATATCCTATATATGTTCATGTACGTGAAGTTAATTCCCTGTCTCAAGGGTAGAACAGATATAAAAAGGCCAATTACAATTTTATGAATAGGAAATATAAGATCTGGGGCTTCGCTTTTTCTCTATTGTTGCATTCTAAATAACAGCACTATTTCTAGGGAATACTTACATCCTTTCTGACACGGAACAACTAGGAACTTTCATTAGAGAAAAATCAAAGCAGATGCAATGTGAGTCCCCATATATTGCAAGTAATGTTAAAATAGATTCCAAACTGGTGTCTTGTTTTGATGAAAACTCAGAAGACAATCTGGAGACTGTCAGACTCTAGAGACGGAGGCGCAGATGGAGTTCTGAATTAAGTGACTTTGTATTTTGAGATTTGAAATGAGCTCTAGTCCCAACTGTATATTTCAATGATTGTGGACTAATTGGATGTGGTAATTGATTATTAAAGGCTTTATACTCTTAAAATGGTAAGGTGCATAAATAGTAATTTAAACATGTATAACAAAATTCAAGATGTAAACTTTATCTCCAGATTAATATATGTAGCCAGAATTGCATGAACCATGTTTTGATTTGATTGGTAACACAATATTCTGGATTAGTGAATTTTCCATAAAGCTAAAAGAAATTCCCTGAGATGTCAAAAGTTAAATATTTTAACTAGTTTAATACGTAAAACAACAAAATTTACTGCCTGCTTCCCTATTGCACCAAGCAGTTTCGAATTGTATGCTATTTAGACTTTTTTGGTGGACCAAAAACATCATGAATGCTAATTTATTCAATGAATATCCATTTAATAAATATGTAGTGTGTGCCTGCGATGTGCCAGGCTCTGTTCTTGGTATTGGTAGCACAAAACACATGTCTGCCTTTGGGGAGAGGCAAGCAAATCACGTATTAAATATAGATATAGGAAAGTGGCCTGTACTGAGGGCAACAAATAGAGCAGGGTAATGTGAGTCTGGAGTGCCAAGGAGGCTGGAGGTTGCAATTTCATAGATAGTGGTCAGAAGAGGCCTCACTGAGCAGGTGGTATTGGAGGGAGTTAGCTGTGCATTGTCTAGAAGACCAGCATCCAGGTCAGAAGGAATTGCACATGTTCTGAGGTAGGAGCATGCCTGGCTTGATCATGGTGCAGCGAGGAGGCTGGTGTGGCTGGAATGGGGAAGACTACAGCAGAGAATGTCAGGAGGTAGTTAGGATCTCTCCCTGTTATGATCCAACATTTGTGACAAATTCCACCAAATCTTCACACCAATGCAGAAGTCATGGGGAGGGATTGAGTTTTGCTAAAATATATATGGGAATGTTTGTTTGGTTTTAACTAAGTACTGGTATGTACTCATGAATACTGTAACTGTGTTCAAGGACATTTGCTAGTGATGGGCATCCAGAAGCAAAGACTCAAGTCTAGAGGAGGCAGACAGGACTGAGAGGGTAGGCGAAGGAGCAGAGCAAGACCAGTTTGTGCTTCATCAAAGGTGTGCTGGCACTGGGGAGGCAACTGAAGAGCAGCCATACTCAGTTTATAACTCCCTTCGGAGAATCAAGGGAACTTGTTCTCCTTTTCTTACTCAGCATAACTCATAAAAGCATCATGCCCTTCGCCCCGTACCACCACTCAATCTCTAATTCTACAAATCGCTGTAATTGTCAAACCTCCCTAATGCAGGCTGAAGCCCAATCCTGTGGCTATGGCAGTAGTAGCCTTCTCTATTTCCTTCCCATTTTTTTTTTCTTTTTTCATAAGTGAACATGTGTCAAAGATTTGATTCAACTCGTTAATTAATGAAGCATCCAGTAGATGTTGCAACTGCTTCACAAGAGAACTCAAGTACCACACCTTTATAGTCAAATGGGGAATACTGAAATGAATTTATCCTTCTCATTTTTTACTCTGTGGTTTAGCAGATTCATCTAAAACCAAAGATAAACTTAATTTTATTTCCTATGCTAAAATAGTTCCACATATGTAAACTATATTTTCCCAGATTTCTACCTTAATTGCCATATAGATATTCTGTACTCTGTAAGAACAAAGATGCTCTCACATCTCCTTGGTGATTGTAGCCCCCTTTTTGCAAACCATTCTCTTTTTAAACAAACTATAGGAATAGCTGACAATATAGTAAGTACATTCATCCCCAAACAAGGTGTCAGGCACTTTACAAACACTGTGTCCTTTAACCTGCACAGCAGCTCTGTGGGGTGAGTACTACCAACACTTTCCTAGTTTTACAGATCAGGAAGATGAAATACGAAGTGTCCATCAGTTGCTCTCAGTCATGGCAGGTAAGCGGCACAGCTGCAAATAGAGTCCACATTGCAAACTTTTTAAGATTCATTCTAGGTCCTCAGAAACACCTTCCTAAGCAGTTAAGGTTTATGGGATCTGGGGAGCACCCATGTTTCATACCAATTTCCTCTGAACACCTTACCAAAGAGGCTTGGGCGAAAGTGGATGAGGTGGGGCAGGCTAGGAGAAGCAGAGGAAGGCTAAGAACATGGTTCCAGGCCGCAGCTTTACAAACATATTTGGAGAATTGGAAGTGTAAGATAAGACAGAAGGAACTTATAAAGACGAGTTATCGAGTTTGATTTTCTTCTGTAAAAGGTACAGAACTATTAACGGCTTTCAGGAGGAAAGTGATCTTGCTCATTAGTATAAATCGAAAATACGTTATATTGGAGCTCTAGTTCCGATTAAGATGGGAATTAGAACAGTGGCAGGCAGATGACACTGGGCACACTAGCACCTAGTTTTATCATCTGCAGAGATAGGCCAAGGATGATCAATTAGTTTATGATAGAAACTGATTAGATCTCACATTTCTTGGGGATGTATATTTGTTTGCTCTTTATCCATTTCATTGTAATGTTGAAATGTATTTATATTTCCCATAAATGAAAATGGTAAAATTATGACATGTTCAATTCATATGCTTTTTCTTTTAATGGTAAAGTAATTCTATAGATCTACAAAGAAATGCTTGTTTTGGGCCAGCCCAGTGGCACAGCGGTTAAGTGCACATGTTCTGCTTCAGCGGCCCAGGGTTTGCTGGTTTGGATCCTGGGTGTGGACATGGCACCACTTGGCACGCCATGCTGTGGTAGGTGTCCCACATATAAAGTAGAGGAAGATGGGCATGGATGTTAGCTCAGGGCCAGTCTTCCTCAGCAAAAAGAGGAGGATTGTCAGCAGTTAGCTCAGGGCTAATATTCTTCAAAAAAAAAAAAAGAGAGAAATGCTTGTTTTCCTCTCCCCTCCTCTCCTCCACCCCGTGTCCTCTTAAGTATACCAATCAAGTTATTTAGGAGAACAAAGAGAGGACACACAAGCACACACACACTTTGACAAACTAGAAGCTGACAACTAAATGATTGTGGTGGATTATAGATATATATTAATTTTCATAAATTCTATTGTATTCTATTGTATGTCTAATTTCATATGGGGAGAGAACCCTGAACTCACAAATTAGAAATTTCTTCCACATTTTGTTGTGTAGGTTAGAATAAAATATATTTATTTTATTTATTCAGATTTTATTTATTTAAAATATATATATTTTGTACATAGGTTAAAAGACTATATTTAACATATCATTGGGTGTTAGTAAGTGTTTCCAAAATGTTAAAGTTGATTATATAATATACCCTAGAGAGGAATTAGGTATTTTTGACACCTCTTTTTCAAAACACATTTTACATGCCTTTAACCAACTGTATTACTTAAAAATCAGTTTCTGAATCTAAGATGTCATAGCTGGATAACATTAATGTAGTTGACTACTTCACAGTACAATTAGTTTTAAAAGTTTTCTAAATTATTTATTGGTTGTTAGCTGCCATTTAAGAAAAATAATTACAAATTCCAGTTTTAATTTTTCGTAGTTTATTAGTTCCCTATTGCTGCTGTAACAAATTACTACAAATTTAGTGGTTTAATGTGTTGCATTCAGTTCTCGAGGCCAGAAGTCTGAAATGGGTCTTTGGGACTAAAATGAAAGGTTGTGTCCCTTCTGTAGGCTCTACGGGAGTATCTGTCCCCACCCCCCCCCCCCCACCCTTTTCTGGATTCTAGAGGCTGCCTGCATTCCTTGGCTCCTAACCACATCATTCCAAATTCTGCTTCCATCATCACAACTCTTTCTGTGACTCTTATACTTTTGCTTTTATTTTTTTTCACTTGTAAAGACCCATGGGATTACATTGGGCCCACCTAGATAATCCAGGTCGATGTTTTATAGCAGAAGCCTTAACTGTTTTTTCCTCATCTCAAACCATAGCTTTGTTATTTTTTAAATTGAAGTATAATTGACATACAATATCCTGTTTCAAGTGTCCATCATAGTGATTTGATATTTATATACGTTACAAAATGAGCACCACAATAAGTCTAGTTACCATCTGTCACCATACAAAGTTATTATGGCATTTATTCAAAGAAAAACACTATTTCGAAGAGATATATTCACGCCTATGTTCACTGCAGCATTATTTACAATATTCAAAATCCTTAACTTTAATTACATCTGCAAAGTTCTTTCTGCCATATAAGGTAGCATACGCACAGGTTTTGGGGATTAGGGTGTGAAAATCTGTAGGGGGAAGGGAAGTTTTATTCTGTTTACTGTTTGTAGTACAAACATTTATCTGTAAGTTTGGAAAAAATATTCTGCACCAAATATAATGAAAATTAATTTTTCCTTCAATATGTTTTTTCTGTAACTATATAACAATATTTTTTAATTGAAAAATAGCTAATGATCCCATGCCATGTAAATTGTTTGAATGACAAATGCATGAACTTTGGGCTACTAATTTTTGTTTGCTTGTTTTTTTATTCCATTACCATAATTTATGTAGTTTTCAAGACATCAAATAGAACAATATAATTTAAAAATTTATACTACTTTATTTTTCTAAAATAATGACAATGTTTTTGAGTTCATACTCTCTTCCCAACTCAGATGAGGAGGTAAAATGTCAGCTCAAATCTAATAAAGCAGTTCTTAATTTGATTAACCTTAATTATCTAACATAAATTGATGCTTTGCCAAGTGCCCTATTGAGATCTCTTCCTATGATTGATTAAATGTTGATCGCTAATTCTTCCCATTGAGAGGAGGGTTCCATTGCCTCTTTCCTTGAAACTTGGCTGGCGCTGTGACTGGCTTTTTCAAATAGAATGAAGTAGAAATAATGCTAAATGATTTCATAGTTCAATGTCAAGAGATTCATCGTTTCTATTTTCATCTTCTTGGACCACTCCCTCCGTGTAAGAAATCCAACTGTCTTGAGACCCCAGGTAGAGAGGCATCTCAAACCAGCCAAAGTGAAAGATGCCATATGAAGTGACAGACATGCGAAGGAAGAGTTCTTAAAAATTCCAGCCCCAAACAGCCACCAGCACTATGCAGCCAACTGAATGATCCCATCTGTTGCCATGTGGAACCAACCTTGGCTGAGCCATGCCCAAATTCCTAATCTGCAGAATCATAAACAAATGAAATGGTTACTGTTTAAAGCCACTACATTTGGGGGCAGTTTGTTACTCAAGAGTAGATAAACAATTAGTCCTCTCTTTTGTAAATTAAATTTAGTAATTCATTCCAAACCTCTTGCTTTTGTGTGATGCATTGAGCAGATTTCAAATTTTTCTTTTCTATATTTAAATATCTATATGATACAGCATCTCCCAATGGCACAATGGCTATTTCTATCTCTAGACATGGAGCACGTCATCGTCTGCTGAAAGCTATAATTTAATTTGTCTACCATGGATCCAGAAGGATGGTACAATCATTTGAATTTTACTGTTTATTTGGAGGATAAGAGCAGCCTTAAACAGATTTGAAGTATGGATAGAGAGGATTTACAGCCCTCAACAACAACCTTTGTAGTCTCAAGCCAATCAAATTAGTCTTCATATTTAGCCTCTGATGTAGTGTTTTATTAGAAGTACATAAAAAAGATAAAAAGAGCATAGTATAGCTATTTCATTCCTTGCCTACACCTCTGAAACAGCAGGTTAGTCCTGCGTGAAGGGCTGTAGACTCATAGATCCTTTTGGTAGGAAAAATGATAGATATAATTGAATGTGTTCTTACTGACTCCATCCAAGTCCTCTGACCATAAATTCTGGAGAGATGTAAAGAGAAGGCCTGAATCTTGGTTAGGGTCCTCCAGGATGGTCAGAAGACCCAACTACATTGGTTCCAGCAGCTGATTTAGTAGAGAGTCTTTAGAGATTTTTTATTAATAAACTTTACTTTTTAGAGCAAAGCAAAATTGAGATTCACAGCAAAATTGAGCAGAAATTATAGAGAGTTCCCATACATCCACTGTTCCCACACATGCACAACCTTCTCCACTATCAACATCCAGCATCAGAAGGTATGCTTGTTACAACTCCAATGAACCTACATTGAAACGTTATTATCTCCAAAAGTCCAGAGTTTACATCTCTCTCTGAACACGTATACTCTAGTATTATTTTATATAAAAGGGCATATACTCTATATGCTTTTGCTTGTAACTTTCTTTATTCACCCAGTAGTATATGACTGAGATCTTTCCATGGTCAGCAAATAATATCATGTATAATGACTAGTTTTCCTTTGGAAAGGTGTACCTTCATTTATCTAGCCATGATTAACTTTTAAGATGTTTCCATATTTTCATATTATGAATAATATTTAGATGAACATCTTCTTAACTATAAATTTTTTTACTACTGAAGCATATATAAAATACATTCCCTCAGCTATAAGACTCAATTTTGCATAAGTTATAAAGATTTAAGTAAAGTTCATATAAGTTATATTTTTCATTTTTAGTTATTTTTCATGTTTAGCTTGGATTTCATTATTTTCTTAATATCATAAATACATTTGATATAGGTAGATGGTGAATAGAGAGAGAGAGAGAGAATTTTCATACGATTTTTCAGATCTAATTTATATTCCCCAATTTTATCTTCTGTTGCTCTTTATAAGAATCAAATCCCTAAAAAAGATGCCCACAATACTAAAATGAGAGAGAATTGATAGATTTTATGGAAATGTAAATACATGAATTATTGACTCAATGTAGTTATTGTAGTAATAGTAGATGCCTTATTGTGTAGAATCTAATTCAATCTGTGAAATAAGTATCAAAATAATTTTTATTTATCCTAAAATCATTTCATTTATTTATCCTCGTATACAGTATAAAGAATGTTGGTTTTCTTTAACTTGATTCCCCCTTGCTTTGCTTTTTGCTACCCGGTAATCTAAAACTCAGAGAAGAAATATGTTGGCATTCTTCCAAAACCTCTTTAACCATAGCTTAATTTAGGTTCTCATCAATAAGAGAAAAAATGGAATTCTCAAAGTTGTCTTAGTTATTTGATAACACAGAAAAAGCTGTCCAGCATGGCAGATCTATACAATTCTATTGTGAATGAAGAGAAGTCACTGCACATTGGATAAAAAAAAGCAAAGCATAATTACATACAATGCTTGTTAAATTACTATTGCTAATTTTAAAGAATGAATTACAATTTGAGAATGGAAATTATTAAAGAAAGCAGAAAAAGTGTCCTATATCATTGCCTCAATATAGCCTAAATTGTCATCAACCCTACTTAGTTATTCATCATACTTTAAAAATCTTTAGGAAGTCAATCATGTTTAGCCCATTCATTGCAGCCATTCATAAGCAGTAGAAGCAAACCGCAAACTCTAGGTTAATTGTGTTTAAATGCTAAGACATTGACCAGAACTACTGCAAAGCATAAAAGACCTATCAGTTTCTCCCCAGGAGTTCCTCCAGAGTTTGGAGCAGGATGAATTTGTATAGGTCCCTCTTTGTAACCAGGCTACTCTTCAGATAATGCATTGCACTTCACTCAATAGAAAATGACAGAACCTATTGCTTTGAGGATGTGATTTCTCCTGGAAATGGATGATAAATCACAATTATATAAACTGAGGGAAGACATAACATACCTGTAGGCTGCATAATAATAATCATGGCAAGAGGAACCTATTGCATTTGCAAGTTTAGAACTAACAGGTTTTGCAGACAGTGCAATAAATCAATTTTGAAAATGCCAAGTCAAATTAGGTGTGCTGAGCTATTAACTACTATTTGGTTTACAACAAAACCAGAAATTGAATTATAGAATTTGTTTTAGACACTTCATTTGTAAAGTACATAAGAAATGCTAAGAGGTGTGGCACATTTACACATGCAACAATCTTATGCACCCACAGGAAAGGAAAATTAAACTGCAGTGCAAAATAGTGCTGTTTCTATTTTAAGAGAATTAAATCAATTCATGAAATTAAGTTTTAAAAGTTAGCAGTCACACCTGTAATAGATCACGCTTTTAATATAATCTAGAAATATTAGATAAAAACACATAATTTAAGCATAGCCATGCAATATGCTCTGTTATAAACTAAATCTGTGACCCAGGGACAGTCACACCCTCTTGGGGAATGGAACATTTTTGCTGTGTCAGTGAAAACAACATTTTTTTCCTGAAGTCTCAGTTTTCTATAACTGTCTCTCAGTATCCATTACCAAAAGTGAAAGAATGAGCCGGCAGATAAAACTGTGGACAGTCCCACTTTTACTGCTTTTAATTTATTTTCATGTATTGATATGTTGCATAATGTTTTATTAATGAGACAAATTCTTAAAGAAACAAGCAAACAAACAATACTCTAGACTCTGAGCCTTTTTTATTCCTAATATTCATTCTATTTTGCTAAGAACAGCAAAAATTTATCACTCTGTTTCTTAACTAACATATTTCCAAATTTTGATGTCAGTGAAACTATGCTTCTTTTTTCACATGTTAAAAATCTTTTCCACTTTCCACGCTTTCTTGTCTCTAAAGGATCAAGTAATGATGTGAAAGAAGGAAGTTAAGATCATTAAGAAAGGAAGAGTTATGCATTTTTTTTTGTCTGTCGATGGGGGTTTATACTCTGGCCATTCTATCTGGCATTTTTGTTATTAATAACTGTTGACTAGATCGCTGTTAATAAAGTGGTAGATTTTCATTTGTAAGAAATGTATTTATATACTTCATAGGACCTATTTATAGTGCTAGCTGAGAAATAATGTCTTTGCTCATTTGTGTTGGTTTATTCCATATCCAAGTTTTATATTTGGTTACTTACACATAACATTGTGAGATTTTTCAAACATTTCTAAAAGTAAATCAGAATGTTACTGTTATGCAAAGTTTGACTGTAAAGGGATGTTGTCATTTTTTAGTGTAGTAAGAACCAAATTTGCTTAATTCCACAAAAGTTACTACAGAAAGCTCCAATTTTATTTCAACGAAGCTGTTAGTATTTAAGACATCTTCCTGTCTTAAAATGTGTGTTTGCACGTTATTTGAATATCCACACTGGTGGCAAATTTGTGGCAAATTTGTGAAGAGCTTGGTTTTGTAAAATAGCAAAATGAACTTTTGAGTCTAGTGAATAATGTGGATTATCATGTTGCCTATCAATCTTTTTGTGATGAACTAGCAAGTCTCAAATTTTATAATGGTTTGTGATTTGACTCCGAAAGCATGTCCCAAGGAGAATTAAAACATTTTTTTTATTCTTTGTAGTTGAAGTACAATTACATGCAGTGAAATTTGATGAGATTTAACAAATGCTCAATATACGTGGCCCAAATCCCTCATCATTCATTCAGCAAAGATTTATTGAACACCAGTGTGAACTCCTAGTTACTAGAGATACAGTTATGAATCAGATCAAGTTACCACCCCAAGGGCATGGGGAGGAAGACAAGAAAAATGATTTGTCCTTAAGGGGTAAAGGCTCTTCAATTTAAATATGCACAGGAAGGGTAGAAATAGCAACAGAATGATCAATTCTACTTGAGAAGGCAGATCCAGAAAGACTGCTTTGAGGAGATGATATTTTTGTCCTGGTTCCACCTTACTACTTCATGAATTGGCATAGAAAGTGAGGTCTACTTAAAAAGGAGACGCCAAATTTGTATTGTAATTCAGATCCCAGCAACCTGGGGCCAAAACCTCTTTCTTGAAATAAGGTTTCTAGTTTGGTTCACCGGTGAATGTCATAGAATCAAGTCCAGTGTCACGATGTTCAATGTAATCCCCAAACCAGTTGGGTTTACATCTTTGTTAATAATGATGTTTTCCTAAATTTTATTCCATAGTAACTTAAATTGTCATATCAAAGTTTGGTTTTTTTTAAATCTCAAATCTCAGAGTTTGCTCCATTCCACTAAAGAAAATGCCAAGGTGGTTGTCTAAATCAAATAAACTCATTGCCTAATGAAAGGGGTATAGAAGGGTAAAAATTAGAGTGAAAGTTTCTGAGAAAATATTTCCTTATTGATGAATGAGAGTTGGTTTATTACTCCTACCATGTTTGGACCTGAGAAAGAAATTATCAAAAAGGAAACTAAGAGTTTTGAAAATTAACTCTGCAGCAAATTTAAAATAAATAAGTTAAAAGAGCTTGGAGCTGATAATAAAGATGAGTTCAACATAGAAACAGATGATTCTCTTTGGAGCTATTAGAATGAGCCATAAAAAGGAATTTTCCTGACTAGAAAACAAAAAATCTTAATGATATTACATGAGGGAGTTTCAGGTACCATAAAGGTTAGTATAAGAGTTTAATATGTAAGAATTTATATAAGTAAGTTACTAGTGAGAAGTAATGCTCTTAGTAATTCTGTGTACTAATAAATTGCTCTAAATAAATGGCATCTATAGCTTATTATATACCTGAAAGTTATTAAAATTTTAATTATTTGAGTGACACTTTTGTTGAAAATTGTGGTTTTTTAGGTGTATAATTAAATGGCCAAATTTTACTGAGAGCTGCCATTTCTAAATCCGCAAAGGCATGCTCCAGCTTTTGACTAAATTTAGCATAGATTCTTTATCAGAACTTGATGCCTCAAGCTTCCAATTACAGGGACATAGACACAGAGATTTTACAAAAATTCCTCAGCAGCATTGGAACAAAACAAATAGCTCTATTTTACAGCTATACATGTTCACTGATGCCATTTGCCACTTGTGATGTGTTAGGCTATTTATAGGAAAGTTGTCAGATAGCCTGAGGTCATTTCTCACTCTAAATTGTGTTTTTCAACCATGACTGCACATTGGAACCACCTGGGAGTTTTAAAAATTACTGATGTCAGGGTTCCACCCCTAGAGTTTTTGATGTAATTGGTCTGAGGTGGAGACTGGACGTCAGGACTGTGCAGCCAAGGTTGAGAACACTGCTCTAAAGAAACTTGAAATATGAGAATCTTGGATATTTTAAAGGAGACTCTATTCTGCAGCTGCGTTGCAGAAATTATAGCAAAATAACTGGTGTATGTTGCTCAAAGACAGAGCACATATGTGACGAGCAGGGAAGACACTGGAGAATGGTTTCTTCAAATATATAAAAGTGTTTATCATGGATTTAAACTGGTCAATTCAGAGAGCATCGTATGAGAACAATAATCAAAGTAATTCCAAATAAAACCAATTGTGTTGATAATTTTGGTTCGCAAAATAATGATGCTGCAGAGAACATAGAGCTTCTCAGATCAGTGATGCTGTTAAATAGCAAAATAACCCTTTGAGAGCACCTGAAAGGGGAATTAAATTATAACAGTTATTTCTGATTTGTGGTTGGGATCAGTGGTTTGCTTTTGCTTTATTTTCTTTAATGTATGAACCAAAGAGTTACGAATTCAAATTTTTTTATAGGTAATCTCTAATCTCCACAAAAATAAATGGGACCAGAAAAGGTTTACCCCAGTTTCTCTGGAGCCCATAAATAATTGCTTTCAAGGGATGTTTAAATGAAATGATTTCCCTGACTGCAGGGGTTGGGGATTGATGAAGATTTGTCCTTTGTGAGTAATGAGAAAAGTAGACTTCGATATAAAAATAGTAAAGAAATAATTAGCTTAAAAAAAAAGCTGAATTCCATGTTTAGCAAAGTTAATGAGTCCCTAAATTCCTAAAGCTGAATACTGGTGTGTAGATGAGTGTTCCAAACCAATAGAGAATAACCTTAATAATCATGGATGTTTAGCTAAAACCTAATTTCTTCCTATCATTTTGTATCTACCAAGTTTCAATCAAAATGTTTTGGGTCCTACAAGGCCCAAAATAAGTTTTACTTTCCTGACAGTGTTCTTTACTAGTGGGTTACTTTTTGAGAGGTAATTTATCAGGAAAAAAATTAAATTTACATTTTCAAAATTGTATGTTGGGTTAATTGATCAGATCTTTTATCTGTTTTCTGTTTCCAGTTTAGTAGTTTGGTTACTGATATGTAGATATTCAAAAATATTTATTGAAAGTATAAATTTTAGTACTGGATTTTTGAGGGGACCAGTGTAAGATCAGTTACTTTTTAAAATGTTTGGCATTTTGCATATTCACGCTATCAATATAATGTGAGTAATTTGAAAGACTATAGCTATGTGATCATTTCAGATAAGAGAAACTGAATATGCAAGAGTTGAAAAGACAAGACTTTAAGTATGGGCTGAAGACTTTGAACTTAACCAGGGGATAAAGTAAAAACCACTGTTTTACTGGAAGATTCTTTTTTCTTTTTTTTCTAGGAATTTTGGTAGAAGAGATATGAGTTGAAAAAGGGAGGCAGAAGCTTAGAGGGGAAGGTTGACTAGGTAAACTTGGATAATTTTAGATCTAGGGGGACAGAATACTCAAGGACTTGAAAGGAGGAAAAGTTACTCTAATGTTAGAGGCCAGGGGCTGCCATAAACTAATCTAATCATATGCTATGCTGATTGCTCTGTCTCCCATCAGGTCCTATAGAGGGATTTGTACCAAGAAGCGGTTCGATAAATATTTAGTAAATGAATGTTAGATGATGGATTGGAGGGGAGGGGATATGGCTGAATGTGTGAGTAGTGAAAATGGAAAAATTAGAAAGGATGTCGATGATTTACTTAGATTTTGTTACATTGGGTTGTGATAAAACAAACCTGGGAAGAGAAACAAAAGAAATAGAAAAGATTAGCAGAGCACAGAGAAGGCCAAAGCTCCCTACACCAGTGCTACTCACCCAGGATATTCACTGGCTTCCTTGAACCACATGTAAACAGCTTGTCCAGAGTAGATTTAAGTTTTCCAGAGTTAGAGGGGCCAGTTCTTCACGCTCCATTTCCCTAATTGAAAGTCCGGAGGCCTGAGAGGAAAATTAGCTGCTCTTCTGAGAGAAGGTGGGCCAACTCTGTAAGCGATTTTCAGTATCAGCTTTCAAATTCCTCATTTCCACAAATGTTGACTAATCAAGCTGAGAAAATAAAATGAAAACATGCAGACTTGGTTTGAAGGGCCTGTGATTTATTTCAGGATAGTGCTTCTTTAGCAGGCAAATGAATCCTGGTAGACATGCAAGAGTTTGCTCCTAATCCAGAATAAACAAGCTGTGTTTTACTGGAAAATGGCAGCTATAGCAAAGGGTAGCTTGACAGCAAGAGTACAGAATACTATAAAAATATTTTCTTCTTTTTTTCCACGCACGTGTAATTCCTGCTTGAATGCAAGAAGGCTGAATACCAGCTTTATTTAATATATTTTGTGTCAGCTTCTGTGTAAAGATCTTGTTTTTTTGAGGTGGAGAAGCGGAAAGAGGAGAGCATTAATTCCAGATGGCTTTAAGCAAATGTTAGAAAGGTGAACATTTGTAGGCTTCCAAATATCTGTTGGCTAGTTGACATTTACAAACACTGTGCTAGGTAAGCTTTCTCCTTTAGCAATATTAAGGTTCTGGCAGCAAGTAAAGGATGTGTGAAATGAAATATGCCATTCAAATATAGTAAAGAAAGAAAAGACTATTCGTAACCACTGCTGGGGAATATCACGAGAACCAAATCCTTCTGATATTTCAAATGTCCTATTAAAGCATTGCAAAGCTTAACTATAGTCTGTTCTTGAAAATATTTGGAACTATTAGCTCCATTTCCAACATCACACTTTAAAGTCCACACATTTTTTGAATGGCAAGCTGTCTATTTAAATGTGGAAGCACTGTGTTTTAAATTCCTGAGCATACCCTGTTGAAACTTAATGAGTACAGAAGGCGGTGTTAATAAGAATGGTGGTATTTAAAGGATTGCTTAAGGATGCAAGCTGGGGACCTACTAATTTAATTCTAGTATGTGTGCACGATCCAGTTGTATGAAAACAAATGGGTATTTCCAAGCTGTATGTTTTAAGAAGAGAAGAAATCCAACATAACAAATATGAAATTCCCAAATGTATGCAAACACATGTCATTCATTACTTTAAACTAACATGGCAGCTGGAGGAAACAACTCCAAGCAGCATATGTACTTGATTGTGATGGATGTTTATCCATACACAGATGTCATTTCAGAGATATGAAAATATGCAAATAACTCTAGGGTTGCTAATTATTGTAGTCATTAAGTTCTATAAGTTGTCTAAATTCAAAAATAAGCAGTTTACAAATATCATGCATACTGTAATTGACCTCTATCTATCTGTTCTGTTTACCTACCCACCCCCCAACACCCACATGCAAGTACTCTCACTTTGGATATATATTCATAACCACATGTATACACACCCACACTATAAAGTCATACATGTATAAGGAGAAATATCAAAATATTGTAAGTGGGGCCAGCCTGGTGGTACAGTGGTTAAGTTCACACATTCTGCTTCTCAGCGGCCCAGGGTCTGCAGGTTCAGATTCCTGGTGTGGACATGGCACTGCTTGGCAAGCCATGCTGTGGTAGGCGTCCCACATATAAAGTAGAGGAAGATGGGCATGGATGTTAGCTCAGGGCCAGTCTTCCTCAGCAAAAAGAGAAGGATTGGCAGCAGTTAGCTCAGGGCTAATCTTCCTCAAAAAAAAAAAAAAATATTGGAAGTGGTTATTGTTAAGATGTCTGGTAGATCGTCATTTTCTACTTTTTACATGTCTGTGTTGATCGCAAATATTTAAATATGCTTGTGTTACTTTTCAAAGAGTAAGAGTTAAAAAAGAAAAGAGATTTATCCATTTTAGTAAATAAAAAAGAGCACTTAGGAAATTAGGACATTCTTAGGAGCCTGTAATTTATGTCTAAAAGTGTTCCTCAATAATGAGATACTGCTAATACCAATATGGACATCCACAAGAACATGCAACTTGCTTCGTTTCAGTTGTTGTTGTTAGCTAGATATATCTAACATTATTTAAATGATTTGAAAAAATGTTCAAATTTTCCGCAACATATCAAAAAGGAAAACATTCAAATTAATTTTATGAAGTTAATAAAACATTGATCATAAACAATATATTTTTAAAATTTTATTTTCTAATTGGTTATTGCTAGTGTAAGGAAGTAAAATAGATTTTTGTATGTTGATATTGTATCCAGTGATCTTGCTAGCTACATTTACTTATTACTTCTAATATTTTAACTTTTCTACATATACAATAATGCCATTTGCAAATAATGATCAGTGTATTTCTTTCTTTCCCAATACTTGGGCACTTTCTTTTTCTCTTATTGAACTGGCTGGGGAATCTTGTCTTGTTTCTGATCTCAGAAGAAAAGCTTTCAATATCTCCTTATTAATTACAATATATTCTGTAGCTTTTTACGGCTATCTTTAGTCAGATTAAAGAAATTCTGTTCTATTCTTTGCATATCTTTTTAAAAATATAATTTTTCATCCTTTGAAATAGTAAGATTTTCTCTTTCAAACAGTTAATGTAAATTATGTTAATTGATTTTAGAATATTAAAACAACTTTGCATAATTGGAATAAACTTAAGTTGTTTTTCATTTATCATAGTTTTTTTTTCTTTTTTTTATCTTTCTTTTTTTTTAATTAAGTTAATGATAGGTTACAATCTTGTGAAATTTCAGTTTTACATTAATGTTTGTCAGTCATGTTGTAGGTGCACCACTTCACCTTTTGTGCCCACCCCCACCCAACCTTTACCCTGGTATCCACTAAACTGTTCTTAGTCCATAATTTTAAATTCCTCATATGAGTGGAGTCATACACAGATTATCCTTCTCTCACTGGCTTATTTCACTTAACATAATTCCCTCAAGGTCCATCCATGTTATTGCAAATGGAATGATTTTGTTCTGTTTTACAGCTGAGTAGTATTCCATTGTATATATGTACCACATCTTCTTTATCCATTCATCTGTTGATGGGCACTTAGGTTGCTTCCATGTCTTGGCTATTGTAAATAATGCTGCAGTGAACATTGGGGTGCATAGGACTTTTGGGATTGCTGACTTCAAGCTCTTTGGATAAATACCCAGTAGTGGGATAGCTGGATCGTATGGTAGTTCTATTTTTAGTTTTTTGAGGAATCTCCATACTCTTTTCCATAGTGGCTGCACCAGTTTGCATTCCCACCAGCAGTATATGAGGGTTCCTTTTTCTCCACAACCTCTCCAACATTTGTTACTATTAGTTTTAGATATTTTTGTCATTCTAATGGGTGTAAGGTGATATCTTACTGTAGTTTTGATTTGCATTTCCCTGATGATCAGCGATGATGAGCATCTTTTCATGTGCCTATTGGCCATCAGTATATCTTCTTTGGAGAAATGTCTGTTCATGTCTCCAGCCCATTTTTTGTTTATTTTTTTTTTAATTTTTTTTTTATTAATGTTATGATAGATTACAACCTTGTGAGATTTCAGTTGTACATTTTTGTTAGTCATGTTGTGGGTACACCACTTCCCCCTCTGTGCCCTCCCCCCACCCCCCCTTTTCCCTGGTAACCACCAATCAGATCTCCTTATCAATATGCTAATTTCCACCTATGAGTGGAGTCATATAGAGTTCGTCTTTCTCTGACTGGCTTATTTCGCTTAACATAATACCCTCGAGGTCCATCCACGTTGTTGTGAATGGGCCGATTTTGTCTTTTTTTATGGCTGAGTAGTATTCCATTGTGTATATATACCACATCTTCTTTATCCAATCATCAGTTTCTGGGCATGTAGGCTGGTTCCACGTCTTGGCTATTGTAAATAATGCTGCGATGAACATAGGGGTGCAACAGACTCTTGAGATTTCTGATACCAGGTTCTTAGGATAGATACCCAGTAATGGGATGGCTGGGTCATAGGGTATTTCTATTTTTAACTTTTTGAGAAATCTCCATACTGTTTTCCATAGTGGCTGTATCAGTTTGCATTCCCACCAACAGTGTATGAGGGTTCCTTTTTCTCCACAACCTCTCCAACATTTGTCGCTCTTGGTTTTGGATGTTTTTGCCAATCTAACGGGTGTAAGGTGATATCTTAGTGTAGTTTTGATTTGCATTTCCCTGATGATTAGCGATGATGAACATCTTTTCATGTGTCTATTGGCCATATTCATATCTTCTTTTGAGAAATGTCTGTTCATGTCCTCTGCCCATTTTTTGATCGGGTTGTTTGTTTTTTTGTTGTTAAGCAGTGTGAGTTCTTTGTATATTATGGAGATTAACCCTTTGTCAGATAAGTGGCTTGTAAATATTTTTTCCCAATTAGTGAACTGTTTTTTTGTTTCAATCCTGTTTTCCCTTGCCTTGAAGAAGCTCTTTAGTCTGATGAAGTCCCATTTGTTTATTCTTTCTATTGTTTCCCTCAACTGAGGAGTTACAGTGTCCGAAAAGATTCTTTTGAAACTGATGTCAAAGAGTGTACTGCCTATATTCTCTTCCAAAAGACTTATTGTCTCAGGCCTAATATTTAGGTCTTTGATCCATTTTGAGTTTATTTTGGTGTGTGGTGAAAAAGAATGGTCAATTTTCAATCTTTTGCATGTAGCTGTCCAGTTTTCCCAGCACCATTTGTTGAAGAGACTTTCTTTTCTCCATTGTAGGCCCTCTGCTCCTTTGTCAAAGATTAACTGTCCATAGATGTGTGATTTTATCTCTGGGCTTTCAATTCTGTTCCATTGATCTGTGGACCTGTTTTTGTACCAGTACCATGCTGTTTTGATCACTGTAGCTTTGTAGTATGTTTTGAAATTGGGGATTGTGATTCCGCCGGCTTTGTTTTTCTTGCTCAGGATTGCTTTAGCAATTCGCGGTCTTTTGTTGCCCCATATGAATTTTAGGATTGTTTGTTCAATTTCTGTGAAGAATGTTGTTGGGATTCTGATTGGGATAGCATTGAATCTGTAGATTGCTTTAGGTAGTATGGACATTTTAACTATGTTTATTCTTCCAATCCATGTGCAAGGAATGTCTTTCCATCTCTTTATGTCATCGTCAATTTCTTTCAAGAAAGTCTTGTAGTTTTCATTGTATAGATCCTTCACTTCCTTGGTTAAGTTTATCCCAAGGTATTTTATTCTTTTCGTTGCGATTGTGAATGGGATTGAGTTCTTGAGTTCTTTTTCTGTTAGTTCATTGTTAGTGTATAGAAATGCTACTGATTTATGCACGTTAATTTTATACCCTGCTACTTTGCTGTAGTTGTTGATTATTTCTAATAGTTTTTCTGTGGATTCTTTGGGGTTTTCTATATATAAGATCATGTCGTCTGCAAACAACGAGAGTTTTACTTCTTCTTTACCTATTTGGATTCCTTTTATTTCTTTTTCCTGCCAAATTGCTCTGGCCAGCACCTCCAGTACTATGTTGAATAGGAGTGGTGAAAGTGGGCACCCTTGTCTTGTTCCTGTCCTCAGAGGGATGGCTTTCACTTTTTGTCCATTGAGTATGATGTTGGCTGTGGGTCTATCATATATGGCCTTTATTATGTTGAGGTACTTTCCCTCTATACCCATTTTACTGAGGGTTTTTATCATAAATGGGTGTTGGATCTTGTCGAATGCTTTCTCTGCATCTATTGAGATGATCATGTGGTTTTTGTTTTTCATATTGTTGATGTAGTGTATCACGTTGATTGACTTGCGGATGTTGAACCATCCCTGTGTCCCTGGTATAAATCCCACTTGATCATGGTGTATAATCTTTTTGATGTATTGCTGTATTCGGTTTGCCAAAATTTTGTTGAGGATTTTTGCATCTATGTTCATCAGTGATATCGGCCTGTAGTTCTCCTTCTTTGTGTTGTCCTTGTCAGGTTTGGGGATCAGAGTGATGTTGGCTTCATAGAATGTGTTAGGGAGTTCTCCATCTTTCTCAATTTTCTGGAACAGTTTGAGGAGAATAGGTATTAAGTCTTCTTTGAATGTTTGGTAGAATTCTCCAGAGAAGCCGTCTGGTCCTGGACTCTTATTTTTGGGGAGGTTTTTGATTACCGTTTCTATTTCCTTACTTGTGATTGGCCTATTCAGATTCTCCATTTCTTCCTGATTCAGTTTGGGGAGATTGTAGGAGTCTAGGAATTTGTCCATTTCTTCCAGGTTGTTCAATTTGTTGGCATATAGTTTTTCATAGTATTCTCTTATGATCTCTTGTATTTCATTGGTATCTGTTGTGATTTCTCCTCTGTCATTCCTAATTTTATTAATTTGCGATTTCTCTCTTCTTTTCTTGGTGAGTCTGGCTAGGGGTTTGTCAATTTTGTTAATTCTTTCGAAGAACCAACTCTTTGTTTCATTGATCCTTTCTATTGTCTTTGTTGTTTCAATATCGTTTATTTCTGCTCTTATTTTTATTATTTCCCTCCTTCTACTGACTCTGGGCTTTGTTTGTTCTTCTTTTTCTAGTTCTGTTAGGTGTCGTTTGAGGTTGCTTATGTGAGCTTTTTCTTGTTTAGTGAGGTGAGCCTGTATTGCGATGAATTTCCCTCTTAGGACTGCTTTTGCTGCATCCCAAATGGTTTGGTATGTCGTGTTCTCATGTTCATTAGTCTCCAGATAAAATTTGATTTCTTCTTTAATTTCTTCAATGATCCATTGTTTGTTGAGAAGTGTGTTGTTTAGTCTCCACATTTTTGCACCTTTCTCTGCTTTTTTCTTGTAGTTGATTTCTAGTTTAATAGCATTGTGATCAGAAAAGATGCTTGATATTACTTCAACTCTTTTGTATTTATTGATGTTTGCTTTGGTTCCCAAAATATGGTCAATCCTTGAGAATGTTCCATGTGCACTTGAGAAGAATGTGTAACCTGCTGTTTTTGGATGAAGTGTTCTATATATATCTATTAAGTCCATCTGGTCTAATTTTTCATTTAATTCTATTATTTCCTTGTTGATTTTCTGTCTGGATGTTCTGTCCATTGGTGTTAATGGTGTGTTGAGGTCCCCTACTATTATTGTATTGTTGTTGATGTCTTCTTTTAGTTCTATTAAGAGTTGCTTTACAAATTTTGGTGCTCCTGTGTTGGGTGCGTATATATTTATAAGTGTTATGTCTTCTTGGTGGCGAGTCCCTTTTATCATTATATACTGTCCCTCTTTGTCTTTCTTTATCTGTTTTGCTTTGAAATCTACCTTGTCTGATATTAGTATAGCGACACCTGCTTTCTTTTGTTCATTATTAGCTTGGAGTATTGTTCTCCATCCCTTCACTCTGAGTCTGTGTTTGTCTTTGGGACTGAGGTGTGTTTCCTGGAGGCAGCATATTGTTGGATCTTGTTCTTTGATCCATCCTGCCACTCTGTGTCTTTTGATTGGGGAGTTCAATCCATTTACATTTAGAGTGATTATTGAGATGTGGGGGCCTACCACCACCATTTTGTGTCTTGTTTTCCGGTTTTCTTCAGTTTCCTTTGTTTCTCGTCCCATGGTTTAATCTGTTCTGATGTAGAGCTGCTACTCTCTGTTGTTGTCCTTCTACTTATCTCCTCTGCTCTTGGTTTTGTAGCCCCTTTCCTTTTTTGGATTTTTCAGGAATGAGGGTTTTCCTGAGGATTTCCTGAAGAGGAGGTTTTGTGGCAATGAACTCCCTTAATTTTTGTTTATCTGGGAAAGTTTTTATTTCTCCATCGTATTTGAAGGATATTTTCGCTGGGTAGAGGATTCTCGGCTGTAGATTTTTGTCCTTCAGATTTTTGAATGTATCATTCCACTCTCTTCTAGCCTGTAAAGTTTCTGCTGAGAAATCTGCTGATAGCCTGATGGGGGTTCCTTTGTAGGTTAGTTTCTTTTGCCTGGCTGTCCTTAGTATTTTCTCCTTGTCGTTGACTTTTGCTAGCTTCACTACTATATGCCGTGGAGTTGGTCTTCTTGCATTGATAAAGTTTGGAGATCTATTGGCTTCTGTCACCTGAAGATCCATCTCTCTCACCAGATTTGGGAAGTTCTCAGCCATTATTTCTTTGAATAGGCTTTCTGCCCCTTTCTCCTTCTCTTCTCCCTCTGGTATACCTATAATCCTTACGTTGCATCTCCTAATTGTGTCTGATAATTCTTGGAGAGTTTCTTCATTTCTTTTTAGTCTTGCTTCTCTCTCCTCCTCTGCCCGCAGCAATTCTATATTGCCATCTTCCAAATTGCTAATTCTTTCCTCCATATTATCGGCCCTACTGTTCAGAGCATCTAGATTTTTCTTAATCTCCTCTATTGTGTTCTTCATTTCCAATATTTCTGTTTGGTTCTTCTTTATCGTATCAAACTCTTTTGTGACATAGCTCCTGAACTCGTTGAGTTGTCGGTCAGAATTCTCTCTTAACTCATTGAGAATTTTAATGATGGCTGTTTTGAAGTCATCATAATTTAGGTTATATATCTCATTTTGTTTGGGATTGTTTTCTGTGTATTTGTTAGTTTCTTTCTGTTCTGGAGATTTAATGTATTTTTTTCATATTGCTTGATGTTGTTGATTTGTGCCTCTGCATGGAGATAGAGTTTAGTTGCTCCTTTCACTTGTTTCAGCTGCTGCGGTGGGGGAGCAGCTGTTTATACCGCACCAACTGGGAACCCTGTCCGCAGTTGCTAACTGGGCCTGGGCCCCTCCTCGTAGCCACAGTGGCCCTTTGGATTCCCTCCTCTGCCATGGTGTCCAAAGAGATCCTTTTAATACTGATGTCAAAGAGTGTACTGCCTACGTTTTCTTCCAGAAGGCTTATGGTTTCAGGTCTCACCTTTAGGTCTTTGATCCATTTTGAGTTTATTTTGGTGAATGGTGAAAAAGAATAGTCAATTTTCATTCTTTGACATGTGTCTTTCCAGTTTTCCCAGCACCATTTGTTGAAAAGACTTTCTTTTCTCCATTGTATGCCCTCAGCTCCTTTGTCAAAGATAAGCTGTCCATAGATGTGTGGTTTTATTTCTGGGCTTTCAATTCTGTTCCATTGATCTGTGCACCTGTTTTTGTACCAGTACCATGCTGTTTTGATTACTGTAGCTTTGTAGTATGTTTTGAAGTCAGGGATTGTGATGCCTCCCATTTTGTTCTTTTTTCTCAGGATTGCTTTAGAAATTCGGGGTCTTTTGTTGCCCCATATGAATTTTAGGATTCTTTGTTCTAATTCTGTAAAGAATGTCATTGGGATTCTGATTGGGATGACATTGAATTTGTAGATTGCTTTAGGTAGAACAGACATTTTAACTATGTTTATTCTTCCAATCCATGTACATGGAATGTCTTTCCATCTCCTTATGTCATCATCCAATTCTCTCAGAAAGGCCTTGTAATTTTCATTATACAGGTCCTTCACTTCCTTAGTTAAATTTACCCCAAGGTATTTTATTCTCTTTGTTGCGATTGTGAATGGTATTGTATTCTTGAGTTCTTTTTCTGTTAGTTCATTATTGGAGTACAGAAATGCTACTGAGTTATGCAAGTTGATTTTATACCCTGCAACTTTGTTGTAGTTGTTGACTACTTATAAGAGTTTTCCAATGAATTCTTTGGGGTTTTCTATATATAAGATCATGTCATCTGCAAACAGCGAGAGTTTCACTTCTTCCCTCCCTGTTTGGATTCCTTTTGTTCCTTTTTCTTGCCTGATTGCTTTTGCCAGGACCTCCAGTATCATGTTAAATAAGAGTGGTGATAGAGGGCATCCTTTTCTCATTCCTGTTTTCAGGGGCATGGCGTCTAGTTTTTGCCCATTGAGTATGATGTTGGCTATGGGGTTGTCATATATGGGCTTTATTATGTTGAGGTGGTTTCCTTCCATGCCCATTTTGTTCAGAGTTTTTATCATAAATGGCTGTTGGGTCTTGTCAAATGCTTTCTCTGCATCTATTGAGATGATCATGTGGTTTTTATTCCTCAGTTTGTTGATGTGGTGTATCACGTTGATTGATTTGCAGATGTTGAACCATCCCTGTGTCCCTGGTATGAATCCCACCTGATCATGATGTATGATCCTTCTGATGAATTGCTGAATTCTGGTTGCCAAAATTTTGTTTAGAATTTTTGCATCTATGTTCATCAGTGATATTGGCCTGTAGTTCTCTTTTTTCGTGGTGTCCTTGTCTGGTTTTGGTATCAGCGTGATGTTGGCCTCATAGAATGTGTTAGGATCTTCCCTAATTTTTTGGAATAGCTTGAAAAGGATAGGTATTAAATCCTCTCTGAAAGTTTGGTAGAATTCCCCAGGAAAGCCATCTGGTCCTGGGGTTTTATTCTTTGGGATGTTTTTGATTGCTGTTTCAATCTCTTTCCTTGTGATTGGTCTGTTCAAATTGTCTGCCTCTTCTTGAGTGAGCTTTGGGAGATTGTAGGAGTCCAAGAATTTATCCATTTCCTCTAGGTTATCCATTCTGTTGGCATATAGTTTTTTGTAGTATTCTCTTATAATCCCTTGTATTTCTGCAGAGTCTGTTGTTATTTCTCCTCGCTCATTTCTGATTTTGTTTATTTGAGCTTTCTCCCTTTTTTTCTTTGTAAGTCTGGCTAGAGGTTTGTCAATTTTATTTATCTTCTCAAAAAACCAGCTCTTTGTTTCACTGATCCTTTCTACTGCCTTTTTAGTTTCAATAGTATTTATTTCTGCTCTGATTTTTATTATTTCTCTCCTTCTTCTGACTTTGGGCTTTATTTGTTCTTTTTTCTCTAGTTCAGTTAGGTGTACTTTAAGGTTGCTTATTTGGGATTTTTCTTGTTTGTTAAGATGTGCCTGTATTGCGATGATTTTTCCTCTTAATACAGCTTTTGCTGTATCCCATATGAGTTGGTATGGCATGCTATCATTTTCATTTGTTTCCAGGTATTTTTTTATTTCTTCTTTAATTTCTTCAATGATCCATTGCTTGTTCGGTAGTGTGTTGTTTAGTCTCCACATCCTTGTGCCTTTCTCAGCTTTTTTCTTGTAATTAATTTCTAGCCTTATAGCACTATGATCGGAGAAGATGCTTTTTATTATTTCAATTTTTTTAAATTTGTAGAGGCTTGCCTTGTTTTCCAAGATATGGTTTATCCTTGAGAATGTTCCATGTGCACTTGAGAAGAATGTGCATTCAGCTCTTTTAGGGTGAAATGATCTATATATGTCTATTAAGTCCAATTGTTTTAGTTTTTCATTTAGCTCCACTATTTCCTTGTTGATTTTCTGTCTGGATGATCTGTCAATTGATGTGAGTGGGGTGCTGAGGTCCCCTACTATTATTGTGTTGTTTTTAACATCTTAGTTTAGGTCTGTTAATAGTTGCTTTATGAATCTTGGTGCTCCTGTGTTGGGTGCATAGACATTTATAAGCGTTATTTCTTCTTGATGAAGTGTCCCTTTGATCATTATATATTGTCCCTCTGTGTCTCTCTTTACCTGTCTTATTTTGAAGTCCACTTGGTCTGATATAAGAATTGTGACACTTGCCTTTTTTTCCTAGCTATTAGCTTGAAGTATTGTCCTCCACCCCTTCACCCTGACTCTGTGTTTGTCCTTGGGGCTGAGGTGTGTTTCCTGGAGGCAACAAATTGTTGGATCTTGTTCTTTAATCCATTTTGCCACTCTGTGTCTTTTTATTGGAGAGTTCAATCCGTTTACATTGAGAGTGATTATTGATGCATGTGGACTTAATGCTGTCAATCTGTCACTCATTATCTTGTTTTCCTGTGTTTCTTTTCCTGTGTGCTTTAGACTACCCATTTAATACTGCAATTTCTTATTCTGGGTTTCTTAGATTTTTCCTTATTTATGATTTGTGACTCTGTTCTGTACTTTATTTTAGTGTCTACCTTGAAGTTTGTATTTAGAATCTCGTGTATAATATAGTCTATTCTCTGGTGGTCTCTTACTTACTTGACCAATACTGATTTAGACTCTTTGCTCTTCCCCTCCTAAATAATTTTTTTCATTTCTTATTCCAACTCGAGTTATGAATTTGTAGTTAGAGTGATACGATTGTCCTTGCTTTGGAAGTTTCCTTACCTTTACCCTAATGCTATAGTTGAATATTTGCTATGCTGTTCTGGTTCTATCCATCGGTCTCCCTAGTCTGTGGATTGTGACCCCTTTCTCCCTTTTTTCTTTTTTGAGGTATGAGAGCCTTCTTGAGGATTTCTCGTAGTGGAGGGCTTTTAGTTACAAATTCCCTTAACTTTTGTTTGTCTGGAATAGATTTAATTTCTCCCTCATATCTGAAGGAAATTCTTTCTGGATAGAGTATTCTTGGCTGAAGATTTTTATCTTTTAAAGCTTTGAATATGTCACTCCATTCTCTCCTAGCTTGTAAGGTTTCTGTAGCAAAATCCGCTGACAGTCTGATAGGGGATCCTTTATAGGTTATTCTCTTCTTTTTTCTTACTTCCCTTAGTATTCTTTCCTTATCTTTCCTTTTTGCCAATTTTACTACTATGTACCTTGCAGGAGGTCTTTTAACATTGACAAATCTAGGAGATCTGAAACCTTCCTCTACATACATTTCTCCTTCAATCCCTAGATTTGGGAAGTTCTCTTCAATAATTTCGTTAGCACACTTTCTGCTCCATTTTCATTTTCCACATTCTTGGGAATTCCTATGATCCTTATGTTCTTACTTCTCATTGAATCCACTATCTCTTGGAGATTTTCCTCATTTTTTTTAATTCTTAGTTCTCTTTCTTCCTCTGTCTGGAGCCATTCAGCCTGTCTATCTTCAATTATGTTAATTTGCTCTTCTATGGTGTCTACACGGGCATTCAGGGAATCTGTATTCTGTTTTATCTGGTCCATTGTGTTTTTCATCTCTAGTAATTCTGTTTGATTCTTCTTTATGATTTCAATCTCTTTTGTGA
The DNA here is from genome assembly GCF_021613505.1 of Equus quagga. NCBI lineage: Eukaryota > Metazoa > Chordata > Mammalia > Perissodactyla > Equidae > Equus > Equus quagga. Next base: position 20,116,342 of record NC_060272.1, on the reverse strand, counting down.
AATAACTCCAGAACTCGGCTTGTTTCTCTATCTTTCTCTCTACCTCATTGAGTTTTTTGATTATAGCTGCTCTGAACTCATTATCACTTAGTTTACCTAATTCCAAGTCCTCAGGACTTAATTCTATGTTTTTATTGTTTTCCCTCTGGTCTGGGGCTTTTATAAATTGCTGGATGGTAGAGGAGCGGTTTTTTTGCATGGTGGTAGAATTCAGTTGCAGTTACAGCCTGTCGCCACTAGATGGGGGTTGAGAGTCGCGCGTTATGAGCTCTCCGCCTTTGGGCAAGATGGCTGGCCCACTGGCTTTGCCGGGGGGGGGCGGAGGGTCTGTTACTCATACGCGCCGGTCTGGATTCAGATCAGTTCTGTTCTCTGGTCTCCCGAGGCCCTGGGTTTACGGGGTCCCCTTGGACAGAAGCTTTCCCCCCCGTCAGCGGGTTTCCACTGAACCAGTGGCAGGAGTCCTGGATGATCCCCAGTCGCGTGGCCCCTCCCCTGCTCCTTCCCGACCCACGCAGCAGCGATGGCAGACTCTAGGTGAGGGAGCGATGTTCTCTCCTACCATTCCATCGCCTCCAAGGCCGTAAGTAGGGTTTATGATCTCCACCTTCTTGGTATTGTAGGTCTCTAACGTGTTGGCATTAGATTTTTGTCTCTGAAATTCAGTTTTGCCAATCCTTTGTTGTATTTTGGAGGGGAGAGAATCCTGGGTCAGCTCACCCTGCCATTTTGCTCCACCTCTTCCTCTATTATAGTTTTTTATTGAGTTATAATTCACATACATAAAGTTCACCCTTTAAAAGTGTGTAATCCAGCGATTCGTATTGTCACAAGGCTGTGTAATAATCACCACAAACAAATTCCAGAACAGTTTTATCACTGAAAAAAGAAAATTCTGTACCTCTTACCAGTGAGTTCCTATTTACTCCCCTCCCCAGCCCCTGGCAAAGGCTAACCTACGTTCTGTCTCTATAGATTTGCTGTTTCTGGACATTTTATGTAAATAGAATCATACAATACCTCTTGTGTTTGGCTTTATTTACTTCATAATTTTTTCAAGGTCCATTCATGTTGTAGCATGTCTTAGTGGTTCATTCCTTGTTATGACTGATAAAAAGTGGATATACCACCTTTTGTTTATCCATTCATCAATTGATGGACATTTGGGTTGTTTTTACTTTTGGCTATTACAGATAATGGTGCTATAAATATTTGTGTACAAGTTTTGAGTAGACACATGTTTTCAATTGTCTTGGATATATATGTAGGAGTGGGTATATAATTGCTGAGGCATTTGGTAATTCTATGTTTAACTTTGGATAGTATTTCATCATAGTTTTGATTTGCATTTCCCTAGTGACTCATATTGTTGAGCATCTTTCCATGTGCTTCTTGCCCATTTGTATATCTTCTTTGGAGAAGTATCTGTTCAAATAATTTTCCCATTTTTAATTGTTGGGTGGTGAGAAGTCTTTATGTCTTCTGAATACAAGACCTATTTGAGATGTATCATTTGTGAAAATTTTCTGCCGTTCTGTGGGTTGTCTTTTCAATTTCTTGATGGTTCATTTTTAACACAAAACATTTAATTTTGCTTTAAGTACAGTATCTATTTCTTTTGTTGCTTATAGTTTTGTGTTACATGTAAGAAGCCATTGCTTAATCCAAGGTTGTGAAGATGTTTACTTATGTTTTATTCTAAGTGTTTTATACTTTTAGCTTTTACATTTGGATTGTTGATCCACTTTGAGGGGTTTCTTTGTATATGATATAAGATCAGAATCTAACTTCATTATTTGCATGTTTATATATAATTGTCTTAGCACCATTTGTTGAAAAAACTATTCTTTCCCTATTGAATTGTCTTGGGACCTTTGTCAAGAATCAATTGAACATAAATGTAATGGTTTATTTCTTGATTCTTGATTTTATTCCATTGATCTATATGTCTATCTGTATGCCAGTATCACACTGATTCAGCCACTCATGTTTTGTAAAAAGTTTTGAAATCAGGAAACATGAGTCTTCTAACTTTGTTCCCCTTTTTCAAGATTGTTTAGGCTATTCTGGGGCCTTTGCTGTATTAGTTTCTGATTGCTGATGTAAAAACTTACCACAAATTTATCATCTTATGGTTCTGGAAGTGATGTCCTAAAATTAAGGTGTCAGCAAGGCTACATTCCTTCTGGAACCTGTAGGCAAGAATCTGTTTCCTTGCTTTTTCCAGCTTCTACAGGCCACCTGCATTCCTTAGCTTGTGTACTCTTCCTTGCATCACTCCAACATCTTCTTCCATCATCACATCTCTTTCTCTGGCTCTGTTACATGTGCCTTCCTCTTTCCTTTATAAGGATTACATTGGGCCAACCTGGATAATCCATGATAATTTACCCAATCAAATTTCTTAACTTAATCATATCTACAAAGTCCCTTTAGTCATGTAAATTAAGATATTCTCAGGTTCTAGGACATGGACATCTTTTGGGGGCCATTATTCTGTTACCACACTTGCATTTCCATAAAAATGTTGGGAAGTGTTTGTCCATTTCTGTAAAACAGTTAGCCAAAATTTTCATAAGGATTGTGGCAAATGTGAAGAACAATTTGTGATATATTGCCATCTTTACAATTTTAAGCCTTCGGATCTATGAACATAGCATATTTTTCCATTTAGTTTCTTTCAGTGATGTTTGTGGTTTTCATTGTATAGGTTTTATACTTCTTTTTTTTAACTTTCTTCTTTTTAGATGCCATTTTAAATGGAATTATTTTCTCTATTTTAGTTCCTGGGATAAATCACTCATGCTCATGATATATAATCCTTTTTATATGCTGCTGTATTAGATTTGATAGTATTTTGTTGTGGACTTTTGTGTCTGTATTAATAAAAGATATTGGTTGATAGCATTCCCTTCTTTTGATTTCTTTGTCTCAATTTTGGTATCAGAATAATATGATCTTCATAGGATGAACTGGGATATGTTCTCTCCCAGTCTTTTGTGGAAGAACTTGTGAAGGATTGATGATAACTTCTCATTGAACATTAGGTGGAAGTTAACATTCTACCATCCGGCCATCTGGCTTTTGGGCCATCTGGGCCTTTTCTTTTCAGGAAGTGTGTTGATTACTAATTCAATCCCCTTACTTGTTATAGGTCCATTCAGATTTTATATTTCTTCTTGAGTCAGTGTTGATAGTTTGTGTCTTTCTAGGAATTTGTTCACTTCATCTAGAGTATGTAATTTGTTTACATATAATTGTTCACAGTATTCTTTTAGATTCTTTTTGGTTTCTATAGGGTCAGTAGTGATGGCTCCTGTTTCATTTCCTATCTCAGTCATTTGAGTCTTCTCTTTCTTGTTCTTGGTTAGTATAGCTAAAGATTTTGTTTTGTTTCTGTTTTTATCAAATGACCAATTTTGGTTTCATTGATTTTTCTTTATTGTTTCCTTATTCTCTGTTTCATTTATTTCTACTATAATCATGATTATTTCCTTTCTTTTGCTTATTTTGAGTTTAATTTGTTCTTCTATTTCTATTTTTTAAAGTGGAAGCTTAGGCTATTTATATGATTTCTTTTCCATTCTTTTTTATCTTCTGTTCTTCAAAATGGATAATCTTGACTGCTTATCTTCAAGTTTTCTGATTCTTTCTTCTCAGTTGAAATCTGATCTTCAATTTCTCTTGTGAATTTTTAAAGTTTTGTTCTAGTAAACCCAACATCTGGGCCTCCTCGGGGTCAGTTCTATTAACTGTTTATTTTTGTGTATATGAAAAGTGCTTTCTTGTTTCTTTGCATGTGCTATAATATTTTATTGAGTACTGGACATGTTAAAGTATATAATGTGACAAATCAAAATCAAATTTGCACTTCCCCAGGGTTTATCTATCTTGTCACTGTTTGTTGTTGTTTGTATTGCTGCTTGTTTATTTAATGACTTTCCTGAAATAATTCTGTAAAGTCTGTATTCATGCTCATGAGTAGCCACTAGAGTTTCTGTTCAGTTGGATAGGTGTTCAGCTAATGATTTGATGGAGATTTCCTTAAATGTCTTCAACCAATAAGATTCCTTGTTTGCTGAGGGACTCTGTGTGTGTCCTGGGACACACCTTCAATAACTCCTGCAGGCAGTTTACAGCTTTGTCTTAGACTTCAGTTCTTTCTTGTGCAGTGCCTCAAATTCATCCAGCCGTAAGAGAGTAGGACCTTCCCAGGTCTTCTTGGGAATAAATACAGCCCTGAACATGAGCATGGCCTTTGAGATTTGTGAATATATCAGAGCCACAAAAATCACCATAAAGATCACTGTTCTTACTGAGATACAGTTGTTTTCCTTGAATAAACACTTTTCAGAATGTTGCAAGCCTTTGGTTCAGTTCCAAAGCTCTGAAAATTTGATTTTGACAATTTTGGTCATGCTCTCATTCATTTTATGAGGGAAAAAAATTTTACGAGTCTTCATTCCAATGTATCTGCTCACTTCACCCCACTGATTATAATTTTGATGTGCCGCTGGGGTCACTTTTCTAATATTTTGTCTAGGATTTTAGCATCTACATTTCTGATCGAGATTAGTTGTAGCTTTCATTTCTTGTAATGGATTATCAGGTTTTACATACCTAGGTGATATTGGCCTCAGGCCAAGTTGTGAATTGTTCTCTCCTTTTTAAAATAATTCTCTGAAAGTGTTTGTATAAAATTGCTGTTGCATCTTCCTTAAATATTTAAGGGTTTAATATTTGAGGGTTTTTAAATATAGATTTGATTTTGTTAATATATATGAGACTATTCAAACTCTCTTCCTGTTTTATTTGAGGTAATGTTTTATTTTGAGATACATTTTTATTATTAATTGATATTAATATCCTCTTAACCATTCTTAGTGTCTATAGGATCTGTAATGATATATAATCTGATTCCTCTTCAATTCCTTCATTATTTATGCTGAAAATGGATCTCTGTATTTTTCTTCTTATTATTATTTCCAAAATACTTTGTCATTGCTGAGTATACCTATTTGAATATAAATAACTCAGAATATTTTTAATGTTTTAAAAAAGATTAGACAATTTATAATTGCCAAAACTTGAAAGCAGCCAAATATGTGAATGGATAAATAAACTGTGGTACATCCACACAATGGAATATTATTCAGCACTAAAAAAAATGGGCTATTAAACCATGAAAAGACATGGAGGAAACTTAAATTCATATTACTACATGAAAGGAGCCAACTTGAAAGGGCTACATAGTATATGATTCCAACTGTATGACATCTGGAAAAGGCAAAACTATGGAGACAGTAAAAAATCAGTGATTGCCAACGGTTAGGGATGGAGGAGGGATGAATAGGCAGAGCACAGAGGACTTTTAGGGCAGTGAAAATACTCTGTATGATACTGTAAGGATGGACACATGTCATTATACATTTGCCCAAACCTTTAAAATATACAACACCAAGAGCGAATGCTAATGTAAAGTATGAACTTTAGATGATTATGATGTGTCAATGTAGATTCATCAATTGTAAAAAATGTACCACTCTGATAAGGGATCTTGATAATGGAGGAAGCTATGCATGTGTGGTGGGAGGGACTATATGAGAAATCTCTATATCTTCCTGTTAATTTTGCTATGAGCCTAAAACTGCTCTAAAAACATCATCTTTGAAAAAAAAAACTAACAAAAAGATTACATATAATCTACTTACAGAAACTAAGTAAAACATCAACATATAGAAATGCCGTGAGTAGAGTTTTTAAAACATACTAATAGTGAGGTGTTTTATCCTTCATGGATTCAAGAAGAGAAGAAGAATAAAGATGGGTGCTCTCTGTAATCAGATATGCATGTAGTTATTTTTAGGTGTCTGAATGGATTAACTAAGTTAAAATAATATTAAATTGTGTATTTATGTGTGTGTGTGTTCTATTTTCCACACACCCTGGTAGTTATTTAGGAGAACATGCTTTGAATAAATTATGCATAGTTTACTTACTATTATCTTAAGAGTGAATGAAATAATAAGAATTCATTGTTGCAATGTTTTTTATAGGGAATAATGCTTTTGTCTATGTAAGAGTGCCTTCTATCTGCTTTATTTATCCAATAATGCTTTTAATTTAGTCTGAATTAAAGTATTCCTTCAGTTGAAGTATCATAAGTGTTTTAAAAAACCCTGGGCCATAACAAACATACACAAACACAAACACACAGAGCAATAAACAAGATATAGTCCCAGAGGACATATGTCTATAGTTTTCATTCATTCATTTACTCATTCTCTCATTCATTTATTCACTCAGCAAATATAAGAATTTGATCCCAGCCAAATACCCAAATGAATAAAACATGATCCTACTATTGAGAGCAGCACAGTATATTCACTTTGTAAACTGATTCTCCCTGGGCAAATGCTAAACCTCTCATATATATAGTAATGCCTTGATTTACAATTGATAAGATGGTGGCTACTAAATTATACAATCAGCCTTGACTTTTATCCAGAACTGCCAAGTTTGTATATAAAACTGCTTTCAAAACATAAATACCCAGAATTCCCACAATCACTTCAAACTCAATATGTTCAAAATAGAACTCATTCTTTTTCCCATAAAATCCTGCCCTGCCTCCTGCATTTATATGCTTGATGAATGCAGTGGCAGAATAAAAGCTCCCAAAGACGTCCATGTCCTAAAGCTTGAAACCTTTGAATATGCTACATTTTGTGACAAAAGAGACTCTGCCATTATAATTATGTTTAAAAATGTAAATTAGGGCCATTATCTTGAATTATTTTGATTAGCCCAGTCTAATCACCTGAACCCTTAAAAGCAGAGAACTGTCTCTAGTGGATATCTGAGAGATGAGGCAGAAGGGAAAGTCAGAGTTGGAAGTGTGAGAGATTGCTGGAGGTGGGGGCACAGGGAAACCATGACAAGGAATGTAGGCAGTCTCCTGGAGCAGAACTGGCCCCCAGCTGACAGACAGCAAGGGAGTGGGGACTGGAGGACTGCAAAGACCAGGAACTGAATCTGGCCAACAACCTGATTGAGCTTAGAAGCAGAGTTCTCTCTAGGACCTCCAGTAAAAAATGCAGCAGTGTTGGAGTAATTGTTTTATTACCTGAAGAAAACGTGCTTTTCAAACCACATAAACTTCATATTTTCCTGATTTTATAAAAGTCCTTTCCCCTACCTTGCAAACTCTCCTTACTTATTTATCCTCTTGTGTCTTCATCTCGAGTGTCAGCTGAAATGCTCTAAGTATGAGGTCTTCCTACATGTTCCCGGGCGAATATAGTACCACTCCTTTTTCTCTTATTAGCTTGTAAATTCTTTCATTATTGTAATCATCTTCCACAGGATTTTGTGGTTTATGTGTCAGTCTCCCCATTAAACTGCTAACATAATTTTTCGTTTTTGAGTCCCCATCAATTGTTGAACATATATCATAAAGAACATATTAAATATATGTATCACCTCACACTTGTTAGGCAGACTCATCAAGAAGACAAGAAATAGCAAGTGTTGGCAAGGATGTGGAGAAAAAGGAACCCTCATGCACTGCAGGTGGGAATGCAAATTAGTTCAGCCACTATGGAAAATAGTATGGAGTTTCCACCAAAAATTAAAAATAGAACTACCATATGATCTAGCAATTCCATTTCTCAGTATATATCCAAAGGAAATGAAAACAGGATGTTCAACAGATATCTGCACTTCCACGTTCATTGTAGCATTATTCACAACAGCCAACTTATGGAAACAAACTAAGTATCTGTCAACAGATGGATGGATAAAGCTGTGGTATTTATTTATATACAATGGGCTATTTTTCAGGCACAAGAAAGAAGGAAATCCTGCCATTTGCAACAACATAGATGGACCTTGAGGGCATTATACCGAGATAAGTCAGACACAGAAAGACAAATACTGTATGATCTCACTTATATGTGGAATTGAAAAATGACAAATTTGTAAAAACAGAGCATAGAATGAGGGTTACCAGGGGCTGGGGGGGTGGGAGAATTAGGCAGATGTTGTTTAAGGGTACAATCTTGCATCCAATAAGTCCTGAACATCTTTTTTTTTTTTGGTGAGGAAGATTGGCCCTGAGCTAACATCTATTGCCAACCTTCCTCTTTTTGCTTGAGGAAGATTGTACCTGAACTAACATCCATGCCAATCTTCCTCCATTTTGTATGTAGGATGCCACTACAGCATGGCTTGATGACTGGTGTGTCAGTCCGTGCCCAGGATCTGAACCCATGAACTCTGGGCTGCCAAAGCAGAACATGCAAACTTAACTACTCTGCAACCAGGCTGGCCCCAAGTCCTGCACATCTAATGCACAGCATAGTGATTATAGACGGCAACACTGTATTATAAACTTTAAAGTTGCTAAGAAACTAGATCTTAATTGTTGCCACTACAAAAAAATTATAATTATGTGACGTGATAGAAGTGTTAGCTAACACTATGGTGCTAATCATATTGTAATAAACAGACAAATCAAACCTTCAATTTACACAATATTATGTCAATTATATCTCAATAAAAATAAATTAGAAAAAATAAACAAACATATATGAACTAATTAAGTAAGAAACACATGAACGCATCTCAGATGACTTATCCTAAAACAACCACTTTATTCTTTCAATCTGTACAATCCCTCTTCTCTAGCATTTTATACTGTTATTGCTATTCGTGGATTTTATCATTCTATTTAAAGATACTTTCTTACTGATATGCAAGAATTTTCTATATATTGTTTATCATATATCTTGCAAACTTTTGTCGGGTTGGCAATACATCTTTTAATTTTGTTGTGAGTGATATTATAGAACTTTACAACTTTTATGAAATCCAATTGATCAGTATTTTCCTCTGGGAGTTCTTGAATTTTAGTCTTTGAATGTGTTCTCTACCTCAAGATCAGATAAATATTCATCCATGTTTTCTTCTGGATGTGTTTTTAAGCAACAAATTCCTTGTTCTATATGAAATTATTTTGGGCTTTGAAAATCTAACTTTCTTTTCTCCAAGTAGTTAACTAATTATCCTAGTTCCAGCATTATCTGCTGGATAAGCTTTTCTTATCTCATTGACTTGAAATCCTAAAAACTTTCATATTAAAAATTCATTGATTTGTCTACTCTTACACTTGTGTGGTGGTATTTAATTATTATCATTACAAGACTATCTCATCTTTCTGCAGAATTTCTTTGACTATTTTCAAAATTTATGCCTCCAGATGCAATTTAATATTTTAAATAAAAGCTAAAAAATGCCCCATTAAATTTATATATTTCTTTGGACAGCATTGACAAATAATAAATTTTGATTTATTTAATTATTTTAAATCCCTAGGGAAAATAATATTTTCTTCTTATATATTTTATATACTTATTTTTAATTCTTTTTAGAAATTTTTTGGTAATTATGTTAATTTAAAGTTATTGTTATTTTTCAAATGAATAAAATAATCGACAAAAATAATCAGACATAAAAGACAAAGGGAAACACTAGTTACACTCTTAAAATAGACGAATTCTAGGCAAAATTCCATTTTATTTTGGATTTTGGATTTCCCTCTGTTCTAGTCTTGTTTGAGCCAGCTCCCTTTTCATGCCTGCCTTCCTCAAAACCACTTTTCTCTCTATGGCATATTGCTCCAATTTCTTAAAATTTACGGCTCTCTGTCTTTCTGTGGATAAAGAGAGGATTTTTCCTAGTTTTCTCTGTTTCATGTGTTAAATCTTTTTCATAAATTTGTTATGTTTGGATACTGAATGTTTTGAGATTAGAAGCTTATGAAAAAGCAGTTTACTCTTCATAACTAGAGAGAGATCTAGACTTAACTGATGCTTTTTCCAGCAGAAAAGACAGAGGTCCCACAGCCTCTCTGAGCTTCCCCTGGGATCCAGTAAAGTTCTACTTTTTCAACTGGATAGGCAACGTTCAAGGCATTGGTCAAGCATGGATTTGCTGGACAAGTGTGGGGCCATCCATGTTTTCTTATTTGTACCATTTGACTCTAACTGGCTTAGATATAATTCCCCCCTGTAGGGTGATGATTTTCCTCAGTGAAGCTACCTTAATTCTGGTGTTAAAGGCATGCTATGTAGATGAGTCAAAGCTTTTGTAAGTCTTCTTGAGACCTCTCTATTCTGTTTTGGTTCTGATAATATGTAGTGGTCTATTGAAAACTGATTTAAATGAAGTCAGTAGAACACTCCCCATTATAGTGTTTATGGCAATGTTTCATAATTATTTGTTAATGTACGACTCCCCTATTACTGGGCCCTGAGCATCTCGAAGGTAAGACACAGTATCTTGTTTGTATTTTTATCCTTAGATTTTTGTTGCGGTTCTACACACAACTGCTCAATAAAGCTTAATTGCTAAAGTATTTAATGCGTTTGTCTTTTCCTCTTCGATTGAATTTTAATCTCAAAAAAATATTAAGTTCATATTTTCTTTCTTTATTTCCTACTAGCCTTATCTACAGGGCCTAGTGCAGTGCTACATATGTTTTGCTTAGTAAATACTGAATAAATCAAGGAGAAATAGTGCAGGCATTTGGCCTTTATTTAAGATCTGTCATTACAGTTAGCCAAGTAGTACTGGATTGCAAAGCAAGGTATTTCTAAAAAATTCTTGCAACAGGTTCCAATCCCTACACTGACACTAGAAAGAAATAGGTCACTGCACTGAGGTGCGGAGGATGTCAGAATTTCCATCAGACTCTCCTGAGCCTCTAATGTAAAAATAGCCTGCTGCTCTGTAAATAGATTCAAGATTAAAACAAATAAACAAACAACTTTTATCCTCCACTTTTAAAGAGATTGTAAAACCTAACACCCTCTTATAGAAGACTACAGGGATTGCAACTGCCAGAAATGCTTTCCAACGCCGACTTTCTGTACTTGCTCCCTTTCTTCCTTTCCTCATCTCTTCCAGGGTAATTCAATTCACCCCGTACTGCGTGAACAGCTGGTTAGTGTTCAGCCCAAGGGGGAAAACATAGTAAGTGGAGACCTTCAGGAGAGAAGTTGTGTGAACAGTGGGAGCAGAAGCCAGATTGCTGTAGACAGAGGAAACAGCAAGAGTGGAAGGCTTTAAGAAGTTGAACTGAGAAGACATTGGGGCAAGAAAGCAGAGGGGGTAGTAAAAGACAGATGAAAATGATGTGCCACAGATTTTGATGGGCATAGGCATAGGTGAAAAAGTCAAAACAGGAGAAATAATATCTGTTTCGAGGCATGGAAGAGATTCAAGAAGACCCTTATAGAATATGTAAATTGACAAAGATGACAAGGAAAGTGTGTTCCAAGTACTAGCTGCAGCATGTAGAAAACAAAAACAAAACAGGGAGGGCATAAGCGTGGGGAAAATATGAATATGCCAACTTGACTAGATCCCATAGTAGCCAATAATGAAGATGATTCTGGAAGGGTATGTTTGTTTCATACTGTGATGAGCAGTGTATAATTCATTGGTTTATCTTAATCTCAGTTCTTGGCTTCTCCGTGGTGTTGAATATCATGAGACACTGATCCTCCCTAAGAATCTCTGAAGATAGGTGGCTCATAAGCAGGAAGATATTTGTAACTCTGGCAACTCGTTGGAAGTACCTCACTAATTTACGGGAAGCAGAATGGGGTGGTAGGAACTGAGCCAAAAATCTGAGTGATCCCTCCTCAAGCCACCACTTAACCTCTGCTGTTTTGATTAAACTACATAGTCGGCTCTTGGAGGGCCGACTTTTTCCTAATAGTGTATGCTTACATCTGAGTATCCGCACATGGTCTCCGCATCACATAGAATTAATTTTCCTGTGCAAATTGTATTTTTGCTTTGTTTTGTATTGTATTTTGGTTTACCTGTTTCCTTTTTTAAAAAATCTAGATCATGATTTTGCTGGATTATACAAATTTTGTGCATATGCCTTTTTATTTTTATTTTTTTCTGGTAGTACTTCCATGGAATCCTTGAAAGATTCCTTTGCCCAATGCCAAGAAAATCTAATTGATATGTTCTACTGAGGCCTTCCTTCATATCACTAGCTGATAATTTTAAGTGGTAATATTCCACCAAGTAACATACTTTTTGTGGCTCCCAAAAGAAAAAAAGAAAAAAAGGAAATGTTCTTTGGCAGACTTCTCATCTCAAGCCAGTTTCTCACTGGAGACACTGTCAGCAAAATCAAGGACTCCATTCTCTGCAATGTCACAGTTGACTGAGAGGATGATTAGAGAGGTACCCTAACATTAGCAACACACGACATTTAAAGTCCCATGACACTTTATAATGGAGCCTCTTTGTTTCTTAGTCTCCAACACCATTTTATAAAATTTATTAGGTTATTAGAGATGTGATATTTGACCTAATTCCAAAAGCTGGACACAATCAATAATTATGTTTTAAAATATCTTTCAAGTCAAGTTTCAAACCAAATTCTAAATAAAAGTATTCAGAGTTGATTGCTAGTATTTTCATCATTAAAATCTATAAACATGAGATTTAACTAAGATATAGTGAAGCATATTTTAAATCATAACAAAGGATTGTTCTATTACAATGTCTTTTATTTCACTGCTTTGATATTACACCTGATTGATGAGTTTAAAAGCTTACATTCTTTAATTTTATTAAATTAAGAGATTTGTTGCATTTTAAAATCAGTAAAGAATATATGCATCATCTTGGTTTTAATTTATAAATATATGACATTTTAATACACTTTGTTAAGCCAAACAGCAAAACTAATTGAGCTTTAAATTATAGCCTACTTGAATCTAAATAATGATCTTTATGTTTTTATTATACTTTAAGGGAAAAGTGGAAAATATTTTTTCAAGATTGCAGTTTTCCAAAATGAGAACTTTTTTGTTTGTTTATTTGTTTTTGGTGAGGAAGATTGGCCCTGAGCTAACATCTGTTGCCAATCTTCCTCTTTTTGCTTGAGGAAGATTCTCCCTGAGCTAAAATCTGTGCCAATCTTCCTCTGCTTTTTGTATGTGGGATGCTGCCACAGCATGGCTTGATGAATGCTGTGTAGGTCCATGTCCAGGATCTGAACCCACAAACCCTGGGCCAATAAAGCAGAGTGCTTTGTTGAACTTAAGCATTACATCACTGGGCCAGCCCAAGAACATTAAATTTTAAAATTAAAATTGGGTGTCAAATATCTGTGTGAATCAGACAAACCATGTCAGTTAGACAGGGAAAGATTTGAAGTTATAATTTTCATAGTTCTTCATTTCTCCTTATATTTCTATATATTAATTGAATTATATTAAATTTATTTCACATTCAAATTGTTAAATATGTGAATTCACAAGCCCCTTTGAATACCACTGAAGGAAATTGATAGCTCATTATTTTTCCATAACTTATTTCACTGAATAAACTGGGTTTTCATTTGTTAGTATAACCCAAATGTAAAGAACTGCATTAAAAGAGTTTTTGTTGGTCTGTACTTATAAAATAGATGGTCTCGGGGTCATGCCCTAATTCCTGACAGGGAGTGCTTTAGAGTGCATCAAGAGGTCTGTCAACTGAGGTGTCTACTGCTTCATGGTAGTATTTTCCCAGAACACATGTCTTCAAAATGAAAAGATTTCCTGAGTGACAGATCAAGAGTTTCAGTCATAAGGCAAACAGATAGACCAAAAATTCCAGACCGGCTACTTCTCCCTTTATCTGTAATGTTCTAGCAGCAGCTATAACACAGAGTTGACAAGTGGTACAGTGCACAAGAGGGATGTTCTGGATGAGATTTAAAAAAAAAAAAAAACGTGCAAAGATGTCAGTAAGACAACAAGAGAAGGAAGTTCTAATATTGAGAAGAAACTGTCCAGAGTAGTTTCACGGCAAGAAAAGAAAAAGAACAAAGAAGAGTAAAAAGGGATTTTATAAAGAAAGGCGCTGCAAATTTAACAGAATAGCCCACTGCCCCAACCGACATAGATGTTAGAGAAAGCCAAAGCAGTGCTGAACTTGATATAGATAGATAGGTAGATGGATGATAGATAAATAGAGATGCTAGATAAATAGAGAGATGATAGAATTATACACACATACATATACACATGACAGAGATTAAATTATAATTGGCCAAATGATATTTACACAAGGAGGAATATCTAAAGTGTTTTGGAGTAAATAATTGCATAGTCTTTAGCAATTCATTCACTTTCCCTCTAGCAGAGATTCAGGCCAAAAACATTTTGAGCCATTCTATTCTGAGTCGCAGAAGGCAATGAAATACCTTTATTCTGAGCTCTATTGTGAACTTTTCAGCAAATTGATGCCACTGTGACTCTTATTCCTGTACCAGAGAAGAAATTTAGAAGACTTGCTAATATTTCAGACTGTGAAACCATAGTTTCTACTTGGATGATGACTCCATAATTATTAGCTATATGAATTTAAGTTTCTTAAACTTTCTATAAAATGATAGGGCTGACCTCATGAGATTACTATGAGAATTAAATTGGTTAATATACTGAGAACACCGAGAGCAATGCTATGTAAGTGACAGCCATGAGTAATATTTTCATCATTCAAAGCTGTATCTTCTCTGTCTCAACTTTTTTTCCCCAAAGTGCTCTGTTCTTTCCCTGTCCCTAATCACACTTGCTACTGTCACTCCAGTTATTTTTCTCTCCCTTATATTTTCATTCATTCATGTACTGCTTCCTGTACCTTCCTTCCCACACAGGAAGTTGCCTCTCACCTTTGAGAGTGCACATTTGTATTCCCTAGGAAGGTTATTCTCTAGACTCAGTTTACCATAATGTCAAGGTGGGTATATCACTCAACTTTTTTCATTCTATCATTCTCCATTCCATACTAATTCCACCTCCTTATGTTCAGGATAATGCCATGAAGGTATATAGTCATCACTCTCTTCTTAATTGGGCCTCACAGTCACTCTTCAATATTCATCAAAGACTTGGCCATCAGGTTCACAATCTTTGTGGACACACAAACACCTATCAGAATCCTTGGGTCCTCAGTGCCCTGTGTCGTTGTCATTCAATTCCCTGGCCTCACCTTTTCCTAACCGCTGTGATTCAATGACTCTTGCTTTCACTTCAGGATCTTACTTCTTGGGTCAGATCCCACACCCACTCACAACCTATTGCTCTTACTTCTAGAGTCTTTACTTACATCGTATCACTTTAATTATAACTTGTTAGCATTTCTTTACTTTAATCGAGTATCTTGGAATGTGGCTCACAGTATTTGTCATAGTACATACATCTGCTATCGTCTTGTGACTTAAACGCTCACAGAGATGATTCACCTCAGCCTTTGTCCTGCCAGACTCTTTACTTCCTGCATTCAACAACACCTGCTCCTAAATCTTACCCATATCCATAACTGTAGTATCGACTTAAATAAACCCTCACAGGTAACCGTCCCTTACTATTTTCCACCTCAGTCTGTTTCAAGCTTGGACTCTAGTGTATAACATTTAACTAGTAAATCTCTTGCCTTGAACTCATTGCAGAAGCGACTATTCTTACATTCCCATGAGCAAGCCCCAAACATAAAAGCATTCTGACATTCCTTGCCTGCCCACCTTCCTACCCCATCAGAAAGCTTCTGTCATCTATTCTTCAGGGATATCAATGCATATCTTTAAATGATCAATCAAATTTTCCTATTCTATACCTGTAAGATCTTTTGATAAGCTTTTTTCCCTAATCATATTAACAAGCTGAAAATTCTCCAACACTTACTTCAACTCCACATCTTTCTGTCATAATTCCATTACGCCATCTCCTTTTTACATCAAATTGTTTTGAAGAGGTGATTAGTGTTTATTGTATCCACCTCTTCATATTATACTCATGTACTACAATCCTTCCACTTCTACAGCTCCTCTAAAACTGTGTTTATTAGGCCACCAGTGACTGACCGCTTAGTCTTTTAACCCATTGGGTATTTTCCATTTTTTGTTTTACCTGATTTGCCTGCAGAATTGACCCTATTAATCAAAACTTGTCTAAAACTCTTTTCTAACCTAGTTTTTATGAGACAACTCTCCCCTAACTTTCTTCCTACCTCTCAGGCAGATATTTATCAGGCTCTTTTATATTTTCTCTTTCTACCTGCACCCTAGTACCCCAAAGGATTCTGTTCTCGATTCTATTCTCTCTCCTCGTTACATACTCTTTTTGGATGATCTCATTCACATCCATGGCAACAATTTGCAATTAAATGCTAGTGACTTGGTAGCCTGTGCCTCTAGATCTTTGCTCTGCTTCAGACCTGTGTGTATAATTGTTTGCTAAAACCTTGACTTGGATATATTACTTATTCCTCCAACTCAATCCCCAAATTAAATCTTTTACTCCTCCTAAGCTTTTCTCCGTCTTAACATTTCTTGTTTTAGTGAATCACCATGTGATCCAACACTTATTATCCTTTCTACATCATTTCACTCCAATTATGGCAATTCTTTTTCTTTCGTCTCCTTTTATAATCTTTGGTCTTCATGTCCATGCCATAGTAGTGATTGGGACTTTAATTCTCCTCATCATTAATCTTCCTAGTATCACTCTTATTCAAGTTCAATCTCTCTTTCACCTTATAATGTTCTTAAAATGCAATTCTGATTGATACTCTCTTGATAAAAATTGTTCATTTTGTCCCTGTCTTTGATATAAGTTCTGACCTTTGTAGTATGAAATACGAGTAAGTCCTGAGTACTTCTTCAGGCTCATCCACCAACTGGTACCCGTCTTTCACACCTTCTTCTCACCAACTGGTACCCAACTTACACACTTTTTTCTAACTATATCAAACTTCTTGCAGCCCCATGGCCCATGCTGCCTTAAACCACAACACTTATACACATGTTGTCTTTGAAGGAGTTTTCTTCACTATCCTTGACTTTGGAGTGGTGGGATGAATACTCATTTTAACATTCTTCTGGATTGCTCTGTTCTTATTTTCATAGAACCCTATGGATGCCACTATTAATTTAATTGTCTATGTCATTCACTGGGTAGTGTCTTTCATCTTATTCACAGAACATAACGAAAGGTAAGACATCATAACTGCTGAATAATTATGAGTAAATAGGTCTTAAAGAGTCAATTAGGAACGTCAGAAATTTCTTATTTCTACAAAAATATGTGACTTTGGGTGTACTCTACGGACCCCAGATGAAAATGAGCTGTCCAAATGAGTTCTGCCTATACTTTTACATTCTCAGGTGTAGGAAAGGGTGATTAAATATTAAATATTCCCGTGTATCCATAGATAAGATGTTGATATTTTATATCATCAATTTTGTGCTTCATTATACCAAAACATAAATAAAGCATAATTCATTGTGAAGCATATGAAAGTTGATTTCATTTATCCATGTGTTTGCCGACTAAATTGAACAATTCTAATCAAAGTAGTTTTTGTGCATAGATAAAGCTTAAATGTTTCACTATATAATATCTTTATTATATAGATCTATAATAGAGCTATATAATTATATAATGTCTATATTGTTTTATAAAACATAGATTGCAACATAAACATTAAATTAAATTAGACATATAAATACTAGTACAGGGATGTTATAAATAGATAGAAACCAAGACTAAAATAAAAAGAAATATAAGTATTCAGCCCAAAAGAAACTGGATAGTAGTTATCGTTTTAGGCGTAGTTTCCCAGTAGCCATGTTAAAATGAAGATAGCATCATTTAAACATTTCTCACCTTAATTAAAGGAGAAGCTTCCCTCTGAAGGAGAAAAACTTTTTCCAGTACAGAATTGTGATATAAGTCCCTTTCCTGGGACGTTATAGATAGACACTGAATGATGACATTCCTCAACAATATTTTTGAATTAGGTGACAAAATGGATTTCAAATGATTGTTTGTTATATTGTCCTTTCATAAAAAGTATTAGGTCATGACTTCAAAACTTAATTCAGAGAAGGCAATTCTGTTAAGAACAAAGGCAATATAGTTCACGTTTGTAGACTTCTGGTCATGTGATTTGACCAAGACTAAAATTTATAACATCCAGAGGAGTGACAGCCTTCAAGAGATTTTCTATGGCTATTACAGTGAGGGTGTTTATTAAATGTTGATTTTTGTTCGGTGACACTTCAAGATTTTCTAGTTTTCTTAAGGGCATAAAATTCTAAAAAAAAAAAAAAAAAAAAAAAACCTCAGTAAAAAATAGTTTACCTAAAATAAATGTATTGCATATAACTTTTAATGCCTCAATATTGAATTAGCAGCGAGAAGGTATAATCTTTCTTAAACTATTGGTAATTGATAAACAAGAGTTTAGGGTTTTTTCCCTAAAACATTTTATAAGTGAACCATTACTTTATTATGAGAAAAGAGGAAAGCAAAACAACATCTGTCAAATACTTACTATCTACTACATGCTAGTACCAGGATATTTTACATAGATTATTAAATGTAAGAATCAAACTTGGGAAAGTCAAAGCTAGCTAACAGTAGATATTTTACTTTTGTGACGTATTGAAATCCAATATGGAGATGTGTCTACATAGGATCATGAAATCAAATATCTTTTTCAGCAGCATTCTGAAATCAGTGGCTAAAACCAAAAGACATAAGTGAAAAGAGCTTATATTGATTCATTAAATGTATTCCCTTAGGTTCGTATCCTGGATAAACTTAGAATACTTGAGCTGGAAGTATGTTTAAAATACTGCCATATACAAGTGTAATACAGTTTATTTTACAGACAGTTTCCCTTTGGAGGGTAAAAATCATTAATGTGGTTCTCTGCTTGATAATAGAGATTCTGGCTTTTTCTGCTCGGTTTCTTTCCCATTCCTCTTCTCTGAGAAGATACTGCTGGTGTCTAACTGACAGATGATTTTCTCTTTGGTGTTGCTACATCAGCACAATGATAAGAGGAAATCAGGACTCAAAAGGCAGGAGGGAAGGCAGTATAGATGGCGGGATGCATTTGGGTTAGGTCTGGGGAGTTTTCTTCTGGTAAAGAAAAAATATGCATAGTTAGTAGGTGGTTATGAAATTATCTAGAGGGTTTTAAAGAATGAAGGAAATGGATAAAAAAGAGGGCTATAAAGATGTATGCTTTGTGTTATATATCTTCTTCAGATGTTACGAAAATACAAGTAAACCCTTGAGCTATTTTAAAATTACTTTCGACTTTTCTTTTTTAAAACCAGAGTGCTGTATCTTATGGGTCACATCTTTATGTGTGTGCATATTCTAATAAGGTGGTTAGAGAGGAAATGTTTAAACTGCTTAGGCTGGAGGTAATGTGCAAGAGTTGTGGGGAAGTGTAGATCTTGGCTGGGAGTCAAGTCTGGCTCTGACCCTAACTGGCTATGCGCGGATATTTTTCATATGGAGAGACAGAGATTCAGCAAAGGGTAGAATGTGCAAGCACCAAACCACTGATGTCTTAAAAATATATTCAGGAAAAAATATAGGGGAAAACATTTTTAGGGCATTGAAGCAAGTAAAATATAATAGGATCTTATGAAAGCTTTCTGAAAGTTCAAGTTTATTAAGAGCATATTTTGAAGGTTTTCACTGTCTGAAACATTTTAGTCCTTGTGGACCATGAGGGGAAGAATAAACCCTCTAAGTGCTAAAAAGAAATAGCTGACATCCAACGAGGCTTTTAAATGAATGGATTATTCTATTTTAACATCTGGAATATAAAAGGTAAATAGTCCCTCAGGAACTCACACTGTGTCACCCTCTCTAAGGAAAGTGCATTAAAGGAGTTGTCTAAATTATCTGACGCTTTGTGGATATGTGCCAGATGTGGCTGGCATTCTTGTAACTCTGCAAGGCTGCTTCTGAATCGATACTTTACCGCCTCTGTGAGACTCCTGTCATGAGGCCCTAAGTCCCTTCCTTTTTCAAAATTGCTTACATCCCACGAAGGCACATCTGCATTTTAAGGAAAACTCTTGCTAGAGGTTATGAGGGTTTTTTCCCCCTGCTATCATTCTGGGTGACTTTAGTGCCTTTGTGAAAGATACATTCAACAGCCTGGCTTTGCAGCTTATTGATCTCCTTATCTTCAGTAACGTGTATCCCTGTTTTTAGCCACCCACACCATCAGGCATCATGACATCTTCTGTAGCTGCTGCACATCAGACTGTTAAATTCTCCTATTCCTCCTGCCTTTGACTTCAAATCCTTATCTTTCCAGTTCTCTGAAATTTTTATTTTCTCTACACGTATTATTTGACTCATACAGAGCAATATTTTCTTATCTATTTGTACTTTTTATAAACCTCACAATTCCTTCTTGACCTCAATTATTTTCCGAATTTCTCTCAGGCACCTTAAACCCTTTGCAACATGGAATGCCAGAATCCAATTGGGAGTACATCGATTCCAAGTCCAATCCATCTTCCATCCCTGCTTCTACACCCCACAACTATGAAAATCGCATTCATATGAACAGAACCATTTGAGCATATGCTTTCAAACAACACTTCTTCCTCGGTGCTAAGTACCATCTTGAACTCTGTTAGTTGGGATCAAGAGATAGAAACGGGAGATTCAGATAGAGTGTTATGCTTCTGTAGATACCCCAAAACCTGAGTTGGATGTACAAGCAACATGTCCCAGAGCTCTTTCTAAACCTCCCATCTCTGCATGTACCATGTGTGTTATGATTGATTCTTTACTTGGTTTCCCCCCTCAACTATAAACTTCATGAGTATAAAATCAAGTTTGAGTCTGGTTTTCACCATTGCATTTATATTGTAGCAAAGTATCTGGTACAAAGTTCATATTCAATAAGTCTTTATTTATTTTTACTATTTTTAAATTAAGGTAACACTGGTTTATAACATTATATAAATTTCAGGTGTACATCATCATATTTTGACTCTATATAGACTGCCTCATATTCACCATCAAAAGTCTAGTTGCCATCCATCACTGTACGCATGTTCTCCTTTACCCCTTTCACCCTTTCCCACCCTCTTCCCCTCTGGTAACCACCCATCTGTTCTTCCTATTTATGTGTTTGTTTATCTTCCATTTATTAGTGAAATCCTATGGTAATTGTCTTTCTCTCGCTGGCTTAAAATTTCCCTTAGCATAATGCCCTCAAGATTCACCCATGTTGCAAATGGTGATATTTCATCTTTTTTATGGCTGAGTAGTATTCTCTTGTGTATATATACCATACCTTCTTTTTCATTCACCCATTAATGGGCATTTAGATTATTTCCAAGTCTTGCCTATTGTGAATAATGTTGCAATGAACACAGGGGTGCAATTATCTTTTGAATTGGTGTTTTCATGTTCTTTGGATAAATAGAGGCTGAATAGCTGGATCAAATGGTAGTTCTATTCTTAATTTTTTGAGGACTCTGTATACTGTTTTCCATAGTTGCTGCACCAGTTTACTGTGTATGAGGGTTACCTTTTCTCTGCATTTTCTTCAACACTTATTATTTCTTGTCTTTTTAATAATAGCCATTCTGATGGACATGAGGTGATACCTCACTGCAGTTTTGATTTCCGTTTCCCGAATAATTAGTTTTGCTGAACATCTTTTCATGTGGCTGTTGGCCATCTGTATATCTTCTTTAGAAAAATGTCTGTTCAGATCCTTTGCCCACTTTTTAGTTGGGTTGTTTGTTTTTTGTGTTGTTGAGTTCTTTATATATTTTGGGTATTAACCCCTTATCAGTTATATGATTTGCAAATATCTTCTCCCAATTGTTAGGTTGTCTTTTTGTTTTGTTGATTGTTTCTTTTGCTATTCAGAAAGGTTTTAGTTTGCTGTAGTCCCATTTGTTTATTTTTTCTTCTGTTTCCCTTGCCTAAGGAGACATGATATTCAAAGAGATGCTGCTAAGATGAATGTCAAAGACCATACTACCTATGTTTTCTTCTAGGAGGTTTGTTGTTTCAGGTCTTACATTCAAGTTTTTAATCCATTTTGAGGGTTTTTTTGTGTATTGTGTAAGATAATGGTCTACATTCATGTTTTTTTCATGTGGCCATCAAGTTTTCCCAACACCATTTATTGAAGAGACTTTCCTTTGTCTATTGTGTGTTCTTGGCTCCTTTGTTGAAAATTAGCTGTCCATAGGCGTATGGGTTTATTTCTGGGCTCTTGATTCTATTCCATTGATCTGTATGCCTGTTTTTGTGCCAGTACCATGTTATTTGATTAATATAGCTCTGTAGTATATTTTGAAATCAGGGGGTGTGATACCTCCAGGCTTGTTCTTTTTTCTCAGGATTGCTTTGGCTATTCGGGATCTTTTGTTGTTCCATATAAATTTTAGGATTCTTTGTTCTATTTCTGTGAGAAATGTCATTTGGACTTTGATAGAGTTTTGCTGAATCTGTAGATTGCTTTAGGAAGTATGAACATTTTAGCTACGTTAATTCTTCCTATCCAGGAGCATGGAATACCTTTCCATTTCTTTGTGTCTTCATTTTCTTTCAACGTTTTATAGTTTTCAGTGTACAAGTCTTTCACCTCTTTGGTTAAATTTATTCCTAGGTATTTTATTCTTTTTGTTGCAATTGTAAATGAGATTGTATTCTTGCTTTCTCTTCCTGCTATTTTGTTGTTAGTGTGTAGAAACACAACTGATTTTTGTATATTGATTCCATATCTTGCAACTTTACTGTAGTTGTTTATTATTTCTAATAGTTTTTTTGATGTATTCCTTAGGGTTTTCTATATGTAAAATCATGTCATCTACAAATAGTAACAGTTTTACTTCTTCCTTTCCAATTTGGATCTCTTTTATTTCTTTTCCTTGCTCTGGCCAGGACTTCCAATACTGTTAAATAAGAGTGGGAAAAGTGGGCATCATTGCCTTCTTCCTGTTCTTAGAGGGATAGATTTCAGTTTTTCACCATTAAGTATGAAGTTTTCTGTGGGTTTGTCTTATATGGCCTTTAGTATGTTGAGATGCTTTCCTTCAATACCCATTTTATTGAGAGTTTTAGTCATAAATGGATGTTGAATCTTGTCAAATGCCTTCTCTGCACCTATTGAGATGACCATATAATTTTTATTTTTTTATTTTGTTAATATGGTATATCACATTGATTGATTTGCAGAAGTGGAATCATCTCTGTGTCCCTGGGATTAATTCTACTTGATTGTAGTGTATGATCCTTTTTATGTATTGTTGTGTTCAATTTGCTAATATTTTGTTGAGGATTTTTGTGTCTATGTTCATCAGCAATATTATCCTGTAATTTTCCTTTTTTGTGTTGTTCTTGTCTGGTTTTGGTATTAGGGTAATATTGGCCTCTAAAATGAGTTAGGAAGTATCCCATCCTCTTCACTTTCTTGGAAGAGTTTAAGAAGGATAAGTATTAAATCTTCTTTGAATGTTTGATAGAACTCACAAGGGAAGCTGGCTGATCCTGGACTTTTGTTTTTTGGGAGGTTTTTGATTACTGTTTTAATCTCTTTACTAGTTATTGGTCTATTTATGTTCTCATTCTTCTTGACTGAGTTTGGGGAGGTTTTATGTTAGTAAGAATTTATCCATTTTTTTCCAGGCTACCTAATTAGTTGGTGTATAGCTTTTCATAGTATTCTCACAATCATCTGCAGTATTCATTGTAATTTCTGCTTTTTCTATTTTGATTTTGTTTATCTTTTCTCTCTTTTTTCCTTAGCGAGTCTAAGACTTTGTCAATTTTGTTTATCTTTTCAAAGAACCAGTTCTTAGGTTTATTGATCTTTTCTAAAGTCGTTTTAGTCTCTACTTTGTTTATTTCCACTCTGATTTTTATTATTTCCTTCCTTCTTCTGATTTTGGGCTTTGTTTGTTCTTCTTTTTCTAGTTCTTTTAGGTGTAGTGTTAGATTGTTTATTTGAGATTTTTCATTTTTCTTAAGATAGGCCTGTATTGCTATAAATTTCCCTCTTAGCACCACTTTTGCTGCATTCGGTAGGTTTTGGTATTTTGTGTTTTCATTTTCATTTGTGTCCAGGTATTTTTTTATTTCTCTTTTGATTTCCTCGTTGATCCAATAGTTGTTCAGTGGCATGTTGCTTAGTCTCCAACTATTTGTGACTTTTCCAGCTTTATTCTTGTAGCCAATTTCTAATTTCATACTATTGTGGTTGGAGAAGATGCTTGATATTATTTCAATCTTCTTAAATTTCTTGAGGCTTGTTTTGTTTCCCAACATATGATCTATCTTTGAGAATGTTCCATGTGTACTTGAGAAAAATGTTTATTCTGCTGTTTTTGGATGGAATGTTCTATATATATCTATTAAGTCCATCTACTCTAGTGTTTCATTCATTCATTTCACTGTTTTCTTGTTGACTCTGTCTATATGATCTATCCATTGATGTAAGTGGGGTAATTAAAGTCTCCTACTATTATTGTGTTGCTGTCAATTTCTCCCTTTAGGTTTGTTGATAGTTGCTTTATGTACTTTGGTGCTCCTATGTTACGTGATATATATTCATAAATGATATATCTTCCTGGTGGATTGTCTCCCCTATATAATGTCCTTTATATAATTTGTCTCTTGTTGGGTTTTTTGGTTTGAAGTCTATTTTTTCTGATGTAGGTATGGCTATACATGCTTTCTTTTTGTTGCTGTTTGCTTGGAGTATCATCATAAAATAAAGGCTCAGAAAAAGATGATCAAAGAATAAAATAAGAATCTTTTAAATGTAAGATTGTAGAACTAATAAAATAATTAAGTACCACATAACACTATTAGAAACACAAATAAATTATAAATGTCAAGAAATTTAAAATCCATAGTATTCAAATTAGTTTTATAGGAGGGAGACTTGAAATGTTACAGTAAATACATTTAAAACACACAATGTAATTAGAATGATTAGTGAAAATAATATATATTGAGAAAAAACAGCACAATTAGGATAAATGACTCTAGAGAGAAAAAAAGGAATGTTACTGAAAACAATGAAAAGGTCTTCAGAAGTATAATAGGGGCAAATTTACATCACATGAGGCAGAGACTCTGATTACAGACAAAAAGTTGACAAGGAGTTCCTTACTGTTAGAGTGGTGAGGAAGAGGCATAGGGGAAATCCAACACTTAAGTAGACACTGCTTAAATGATTGAATTTCAATAGAAAAAATATCAAGACAGAATGAGTAAATCCTTTCAAAAGGGAACATACAGAGTAGCTTTATCGCTTCTCACAGGCACATTAAATGCTGAAAGACAATAGTACCTGTAACCTTGATATGTATACCCAACTGGGTTGTCATTCACATACAAATCACAGGCAGACATTTCTAACAGTGCAACAACCATGGACTATAACACATATACACCCTTCTTGAGAATTAAGGAAAACTATACAACCTTTTTAAAGGAAAAAATAAAGCTATTGAATGTGAAATCAAGCAATAAATAAAAATTTCAAAATAGGAAAGTCATGGTTTTAAAAAAATTTCAGTGGGCATTTTAATCTTTTTTGATTATAGGCTTATATATTTCAAAAAACTAAGACATTTATGGTTATAGAAGGAACTGTAATTATTGGAAACCATGTGTCATGGACTGAATGTTTGTGTCTCTCCGAAATTCATATGTTGAAGCCCTAACCCCCAATGTGAAGGTATTTGGAGGTGGTTATTAGGTTTAGATAAGGTCATAAGGTTGGGGCCCAATGATGGGATTAGTGTCCTTATAAGAAGAGGAAGAGAGACCAGAGCTTTTTCACTCTCTTTCCACTAAGTGAGGACACAACAAGAAGGCAGCGTTCTGCAAGTCTCTCACCAGGTGAATCTGTCAGCACCTTTTTTTTTTTTTTTTTGGAGGAAGATTAGCCCTGAGCTAACTACTGCCAGTCCTCCTCTTTTTGCTGAGGAAGCCTGGCCCTGAGCTAACATCGTGCCCATCTTCCTCTACTTTATATGTGGGTTGCCTACCACAGCATGGCATGCCAAGCAGTGCCATATCCGCACCCTGGATCCGAACCAGCGAGCCCCGGCCTGCCGAGAAGTGGAACGTACGAACTTAACCGCTGCGCCACTGGGCCAGCCCCTATCAGCACCTTGATCTTGGACTTCCTAGCCTCCAGAACCGTGAGAAATAACAGTGAAATTAATAACTCCAGAACAGTGAGAAACTCTTGTTTAAGGTACCCAGTCTATGATATTTTGTTTTGGCAGCCCAAGCTAAGACATGTGAAAATATAAAAGTAATAACAAACAAAAACATTTGGAATAAAGTGATAATTTTTTCATTATTTACAACACCAACTACTTTAAAATATATAATTTAAAAAATTATTACCTCAATTCCAAAATATTGTTCTTTTATTTCTCCTTAAACTTTTGTCATTTTGAGGATGAAGATCTCTTAATGCATCCATACGTGTAGACGTGCATGTGTTTATATGAATGGGCATACAACTTTATTTCATCAATTTCTTATTTTCTTTTATTTATTCAAGGATTATGACATATTTTATAAATTAACAATACATATATTATACCTTTTTAATTCACATTGCTAACTGACTATTCATTTAAATATATGTATGTAAGAGTGTCTGAAATGCTGTCACCTAATGTTTAGCAATTCTTATTATTTTTGAGCTGTAGAATTTAGAGTGATTTTTATTACTTTTGATTTGGGGATGTGATGTATTGCTTGATGTTTTCATGATGTCTCTATTTATTAAAAGGTCAATGATATCATATGAGTAATATTGTAGTCATATTTTTGTGTATTGCTAGAATGAGATGATATACAATAGTGAAAAAAAATCCATTTAGGAAATGATCTCAAATATTTCATTACTTATAGTAATGAAAACTTTTTTATTGTAATTGTACATGATAAAAGAATATACAAATATATATTTTAAACTTTATTCCCATAAACATCTTTAACCAGAAAATCAAATAAGCATTAAAATTATGAAATAAAATAACTTTCAGATCTAAAGGTTGCTTTGGAAATGTGCTTTCTCTTTAAGCAGTATCTGAATTTTTATTACTATATCAGGGTATAGATGAAATATCTAACGAGTATACTTTTAAATTGAAACTGTAAAAATTATATACAGAATTCTGTGGTGCATATTGGACATGTAAAACATTTCGCCTATTACATTCTTCATGTTGATAGTAGCAGTGGCTGGAGTTTGTGGATGCTTAGTTTCATTGGCTTTTATAGCCACTTACCTTAAATATAATGTACCAGTCCCTGTTGGCTCTAACCTACTTAGAATTTTAAGACATTGAACAGCAGTTGAATAACACAGTACTAACAGACAGGGAAAATGGTGTATGTACCATGAATAACACAAAATCTTTTCTGTAATGTCATAAAAGGAGCCATGCTCTACTTTGTCAATTTCCTTAGTTAATTCTAAAGTTCCTGACTCATGAACAAATCAAGTATTTCATCCACCCACAGTGAATACAAACATTGTGAAGGTGGTCAGCTTCTAGTCATTGTAAATCAAAATTCTACCCTGTCCATAGAAATATATTTACATCTTCTTATTCAAAATATATGCAGAAGAATATGAGTTTATAATCTTTCATTTGTTTAAAATATCAGCTGATTTACATTTTCACTTAGCCCTCATAATCGAGATCTGAATAAATGCATTTGAAGTATATTTCTATATCTATACTACATCTATATCTAAATAAATATATATCAATGAGGATCAGATGCCAGTGCTATTGTCCACACATTAGTGACTCTCTTTTTTTAAGAATTTTCTAATATTGTTGCTATTTATCTCTTAAATGGTGTCAATTGACTGTATCTCTTTCCTCAAATGCAACTGTGAAGCAGACAGTGAAAAGGATGAAATATCCTTCTGTATATCTTTTAAACACTTAAGCTTATGTGTGCATCTATCTGATTACATAGTGGTACACTCCTAAAACTAAATAAATCATGAGACTTTCTCTAGGAAAATTTGATAAGATTTTATTGCTTACAAATTAAAATCATGCCGCCAGATGTCTATACTTTGACTTTAAAAACTTATGTCTGGGGCTGGCGATGTGGCTTAGTGGCTGGGTTCAATGCAGTCTGCCTCAGTGGCCCAGATTCCTGGGTTCGGACCTGGGATGCTGACCTACACCAACTCATCAGCTATGCTGTGGCAGTGACCCACATACAAAATAGAGGAAGATTGGCAGAGATGTTAGCTCAGGGCTAAATCTTCCTCAAGCAAAAGAAGAGGAATATTGGTAACAGAAGTTCACTCAGGGCAAATCTTCCTCAGCAAAAACACACAAAAAACAAAAAAACTTACCTTCTATGTGAGTAAAAAGAAAGTATAGAAATTGAAGTGCTACCTGGTAAAATCACCTAACTTAATAGTGCTGTTAGATAGTACTGAACTGAAGATTTAAATAAGTGAAAATAATCAAGCCATTGAAATCACTGATAAAGTGGTATCTAGGATCTTATATCATCCATAGATTAATGTATATAATGTACATGAAATGTCATGGCTTTGGGAATGGGAACTGTTAAACATAAGGCTATATAAAATTGATTATTTTTACCCCTAGAAATGACCTTGAGAAACTTGACATCTAATGTTTCTGGCATGCCTTAAGAAAATGTCAACCCATTGTCAAAGAATAATTTAAAAATTTTAAAAAAGGAAAATCATGAGTCTCACACAAATGTGAAATGAACATTTGTTAATGATTTTATACAGCTCATTAATTAATAAGAGAACCAGTAAGATATTTCAACTGACTCAGAGGAGAATCCAAAGAGCAGACACATATATAAGCAGATAAGAATGATGAAATGAATTTGCTTAGTAGATGCAAAATTGTTCAGTGTCCATAGAGCAAGGATCAAACACATCTCCACTGGATAATTTTCATTTCTACTGACAGGAATTATTTGCAACTTACAGAATTGTGAAATAGCTAAAAAAACAAGGAAAAGCACAGAGACTCTATGAAATCAGATAAATCAACAGTGTTGAGTTTTCCATTGAAAATATTCAGTGGTCTTTTTGGACCATTTCAAAAATCTTCCTCAATTTTTCTTTACAAGAAGAAAATGTTTATAAATTATTTCTAGTAAACATGAAAGGGATTTTTCTTTGTTGAGTTAGTATGAAAAATTTATGAAAGGAGATAGAATGTAAAGCAATCAGCAAGTTTATTAAGTAGGTAGTATTACAAAACCCATTTAGAAGTAATTTTTATTAAGTATATTTTTTCTCCAAGAGAAATATAAATTAAACAATGTGTATAACCCTACTATAATGTGTGTATATGAATGTATGTATGTATATATTTATGTATGTATATATGTGAATATACATGTATGTATATATGTGTGACTATATATTTGTATGTACATACACCCACACGATTATCCATTTCAGAGGATTTCTTATGAAAATTGTGCTGCTTTTTTATTATGAAGCTGTTTCCAAGAAGTTATTCTTAATATTTTATATAATAAAACAACTCCAATTCTCTTAAATATTTAGACCGTTTAAAAACATTTCTATTATAAAATATTTAGACTGTTTATAAACATTTTCTTTTCAAGATGTCCAATATAGCACTCTACTGGAAGTAGTGACATATAAGACCTCATCAGCACAATTTTACTTGATTAATTAATTTTGCTTAACCACAAATTTTTAAGACCCGTTGTGTGTCAACAGTTATGAAAGGCACCAAGGTCTACAAAGATGGAGAGAACCTGGGCTTCAGCTACAAGTTACAAAAATGAATCATTGAAAGTAAAAATTGCCAAAAAGAAGCAAATAACAATGAGTGGTTTGAAATTAATTTCAGGAAATAGCTATCAAGGGCTTAGAAAGAGTAATAAAAAGGAGATAAAGAATGAGTCAAAGTTTTTTTTTCCCTTCATCCTGGTCAATGTGTAATAAGAAAAATAAAACAATCAATCAACTTTAGAGTATTGTAAGTTGATTGTGTTAAGATGGTTGAATCACATGTCATAGAGATCATTTCTTTGTTTATAATGCTACTATTTGAGTTTTAATTACATTGGGGTCAATAAATTACTGATTTTCATTACACAATCTTTTATTGGGCAATTTTCTTACAAACCATCTATATTGTTTTATGAGGCTTCTATTTAAATTTTATAGTTCTTTGACTGTTGGACATCATTAGAAGTTTTTGAAAATATAATTTGCTATCGATTATCCTAAAATTGTCACTGTTTAGGAAACCTTTAGGCAAAACAATAATCAGTTTAAAATATATTTATATTATTTTCAAAGAAGAAAATTTAGATTGCTTCTCAGTCAAAGAAACAGCTAATAAAAACAATATAACAAACTCTAACCATTGCGTGGCCCCCACACGTGTCAAAGTCACCTTTTCCTTTAATGTACATGCTCTAACATTATGAACACTGATTACAGAAGTATTACAAATTGTCTTTAGTATGTTTCCAGCAGATTGTGCTGTTTCAAACTCTATCATTTTAACCTAGTTCATTTGTTTACATATCCCTTTTTTGATAGAGTTTTTCATATTTTTGAGTATTAATATGTAAAAAATTTTCATACTTTTAAAAGTAATATTATGTTTTCCTTTCTTCCTATTAGTGTTTTATGTTGTTCTGTAACCTTCAGCTTGTCCTCTTTATTTCATTTCCGAATTGTAGATGTAGTTTTCAAAGAATGGTTCTCTTATTTACACAAAAACAATGCTTTTGAACCAAGATATTCAGAATGTAATCAAAGTCGAGGCTCAAACATTTCTTGAAAATGAGATTTTTCTGAGTTGGGAATCAGAGCCATCTATTGCCAGATGCAATTTGAGAACAGAATTTGTTACAACCCTCTATGCATTAATAGCAGAAAGAAGAAATGGGATAAAATGGAAGCAAAGACTATACATTCAAGAGCAAGAAGAAATATTGAGGGACTGACACGAATTGGGTTTATTAAAATAAATTTACCAAGTTTTGGTACCAATATTCCTCTTTCATTCAGTTCATAACAGAGTTCTTATTGCTTCCAATTCTTTCTTCTCTATAATAGTTTTCCCAAATCTTTATTTTGTAAATCCATATAGACAATTTTTATTCACATCCTGTATTGTTTGATTCTCACAAGTCTATATGCTAGGCATAGACATGTTTTTGATGGGCAAAATTATATCACTGAGAGACATAATGACTCTCCCAAGATGACAAGGCTTGTAGTTTGCAGTAACAAGACTAGAACATAGCAGGCCAGACTTGTTTTTCTAATCTCCATTTCTCTATACCATAACACCTCCGTAGCCTTTTAGCTCAGTCACTGAATGTCAACTGGGCAAAGACCTTCTTTACAAAAGCAGCACTTGCTTATCTATTAATATTTTGTGTCTATGACACATATCTTTGAAGCACTTGAGTTTTTTTTCCCCCGTTAGTAACCCAAATCCCTGACCATAACAATCCTCCACACACAGTCAGTCATCTTGTAACTATCTTCACCACGTTCTCCTATATACTCAGTCTCTGGTAATGTGATCAAACTGTTTCGCTAAGAATCATCAGAGCACCACCTACATTGAAATCACTTGGGATGGCTGCTAAACACAACTCTTGGACCTTACCTCCCTCATAATTAATGTCTTGCAGCGGACCTGGAAAATTGGCATTTTAAATAAGTTCTCAGAAAACCACTGCATTAAAGACAGTAAAATCCATATATTATGCATGTCTTCTTGCCAAACATTCAGGCTTGTTTATTCGGTTGCCACCTGGACTTACCCATTTGGAAGTCTGGATGCAGCTCTTACTCAATATGTCCTTAGTTGAACTCATCAATTTTCTCCCAAGCTATTTATGGTAGGCAGAATAATGTTCCCCACTGCCAAGATGTCTACATATTGATCTCTAGAAACTGAAAATATATTAGGTTATGTGGCAAAAGGGAATTAAAGTTGCATGTAGAACTTAAATTGTTAATTAGTTAGCATTAAAATGGCAAGATTAACCTGGATTATCCATGTGGGCCCAATGTAATCACAAGCTTCCTTAAAATTGGAAGAGGAAGCAGGAGAGTCAGAGGGGAGATGTGACTATGTAAGAATGGTTAGAGACATTCAAAGTCACTGACTAGGAAGATGCACAAAGAGGATGATGAGCCAAAGAATGTATGTGGCCTCTAGAATTTGGAAAAGACAAGGAAACGGATTCTTCTCTAGCTGCTCCAGAAAAGAATGCATCCCTGCTGATATCTTGGTTTCAGCCCAGAGTTGCCCTTGTTGGACTTCTGACTTACAAAAATATAAGGTAATAATTGTCTTGTTTTAAGTCACTAAGTTTGCGGCATACCATGGCAACTAGAAAATGAACTCTGAGTTGATACATGGAAGTAGGGTGCTGCTGTAGAAATTATCTAAAAATGTGGAAGACTCTGGAACAGGGTGGTGGCAGAAGCTTGAAAAACGTTGGAAAGCATAACAGAATAAGCTTAGATTGTCTTGAATAAACTATTAGTAGAAATATGGATATTAACGATTATGCTAGTGAAGGCTTAGAAGGAAATAAGGAACATCTTATTAGAAATTGCAGGAAAGAGGATCCTTGTCATAGAGTGGCAGAAAGCTTAGCAGGATTGTCACCTGCAGTTATGTGGAATGGAGAACTTACAAACTGGACCTTTAGCTGAGACTTCCCAGCAAATTGTTGAAGGGTCAACCTGGCTTCTTCTTGCTGCTTCTAGTAAAATGCAAGAGAAAAGACTTAAATTGAAAGAATAATTGTTAAACCAAAAGGAATCAGGGGTGATGATTTGGGAAATTCTCATCTTCTTCTTTCTATAAAAGACATTAAAATTAAGAGCTTTGCTGTCATGAAAATGTAGTCTGGAAAACTAAGTCTATGGCTGAACAATCAGGATGATCAAAAGGTCTGAGTATTCTATCATACAAAAGTCTATCTGAAGAGGTTATGTGGCTCATAGATGTCCTCTGTCATGCCAACAGAAGCTGAAAATAGAAATGAGATTATCTAGAAAGTGTCTGTGGACAGGCATCTTGTCTACTGGAGTAAACTCCGTGATATACAGGGAACATATACAAAATTCTCGAGGATGTAATACCAACAGAGACACTGCCAACTTGGACTGAAAGGAACAGAAAAAGTGCGAAATGGAAGTAGAAGGTCAGAATTCCAAAATTCTATAGAGAGGAAACAAACTGGTTAAACTACTTAGCTGTAAATACATTCTATATTTCATGAAAAAGCAATGATGATCCAGAAGGCAGAGCCTTGAGCCCAGAGTCTGGAGCCAAAAAACACAGGGGATTATTCCCAGGCCTTGAAACCTAGTAGAGTTTGCCTGTATGCATTGTGAAATTGCTTGGCACCTGCGACTGCTTTTTTTCCTTACATTTTTACCTCTTTTGAACCAGAATATCTGTAACCATTGTCTCATACTTGTCTTAATGTTGTATTTGGGGAATAATTTGGGACTTTTGAGCTGATGGGATTTAGACGGAATTTTGTACTTTGAGTTGACGGTACTGTGATGAGACCTTTGGGAAATGGCAATGGAGTTAAGGTATTCCGTATGTGGGATGGATTGGCATCGTTGGAGGTCTGAGAGCCGACTGTGAAAAGCAGAAGAATGCTCCCCTTCAAAGCTCTCCTTGTCCTGATCCCTGGAGCCTGTGGCTATGCCGAGTTGCACGGCCCAGGAGGATGGAGATTGCAGAGCTCCAGGGCTCTTCTGAAGCTGTATCTCTGCCACTGAGCCTTTGAAACCATTGTTATATACAATCCAATTTCAAACATGACCCGCGCGTAACGTGTGACTTAACTGTTTGTTATTTGTTCTGTATCTTTGTGTCCTGTTTTCATAACTGTACTTTAAGTGTAAAAAACAGATCTTCGTCTATATTCATTTGTCATGCGCAATACGTACAGTTATAGACTCAGTTCTGGATATTGTATCTCTTCTCTGACTCTGTGTCTCTTCTCTGTGTCTCTCTTCCAGAAACTTCTACAAGGTAATGTAGCTTTAACATGTATGGTGTGCTTGAGTATTTCCTGTCTTCCAATGTGCCTAAAGTTCATTGCTAGAGTCACCTGGGGGAAACCATACTGTGTCCCAGAAACTTCTGTTAAAATTCAATTAATTATAAGGGAAGCTATAAGATTATGTGTTGAAGAAGATATTTGGATTTATGATTGAACTCTAATGCAAACATTTTGAAAATCAGTACCGACGCTCATGAGCCACATGGAACTAGACATAGACTCCATTTGCTGAAAAAAGGGAGTGAGGGATGAAGAACTTCATCACATCTAGCCTGAACAGTCTTATAAAAGTTGTTGGTGTATTTAATAAATGTATCAATTTTGGTTACAAGCAGACTACCAAAGCTAACTAGTTGGGACTTCAGTAGGTCATGACAATAGGGCTGCTTAGATCCCCATTGTATTAATCTGCTCAGACTGTTATAATAAATTAACATAAAATGGCTTAAACAACTGAAATGTATTTTCTGAGTTCTGGAGGCTGGTAAGTCCAAGATCAAGGCGCCTGTAGATTGGGTCTCTGGTGAGGGGTTTATTCCTGGCTTGCAGACTGCTGTTCTCTTGCTGTGTCCTCACATGACAGAGAGAGAGAAAGACCTCTGGTATCTTTTCCTCTTTTAATAAGGGTACCAGTTTTATCAGAGAATCAAGACTCCACTCTTATGAATTCATTTAACCTGAATCACCTCTTTAAAGGCCCTATCTCCACAGTCACATAGACAGTCACATAGCAGGTCAAGGCTTCAACATAGGAATCCATTTTTAAAAATTATTTTATTGAGGCCGTATTCGTTTATAACATTGTGTAAATTTCAAGTGTACGTTATTATATTTCAGCTTCTGTATAGACTGAGTCATGTTCACCACAAATAGTCTAGTTTTTTCTCCATCACCATACATACATGCCCCTTTACCCCTTTTGCCCTCCCCCCATTTGCTTCCCCTCTGGTAACTACCAATCTGTTCTCTGTATCTGTTTGTTTGTTTATCTTCTACATATGAGTGAAATTTTCTGGTATTTGTCTTTCTTTGTCTGACTTATTTCACTTAGCATAATACCATCAAGGTCCATCTGTGTTCTCACAAGTGGCACAAGTTTGTCTTTTTTATAGCTGAGGCAGTATTTCATTGTGTGTGTGTGTGTGTGTGTATATATATATATATATATATACCACATCTTCTTTATTCATTCATCCATTGATGGACACTGGGTTGTTTCCATGTCTTTGCTATTGTGAATAGAGTGCTGTGATGAATGCAGGGGTGCATGTGTTTTTAAATTAGAGTTTTCATTTTCTTTGGATAAATACCCAGTAGTGGGATAGCTGGATCATATTGTATTTCTATTTTTAATTATTTGAGAAATCTCCATACTGTTTTTCATAGTGACTGCACCAGTTTGCATTCCCACCAGGCGTGTATGAGGGTTCCCTTTTCTCTACATCTTCTCCAACACTTGTTGTTTCTTGTGTTTTTAATGATAGCCATTCTCATGGGTGTGAGGTGATATCTCATTGTAGTTTTGATTTGCATTTCCATAATGATTAGTGATGTTGAACATCTTTTCATTTGCCAGTTGCCATTTGTATATCTTCTTTGGAAAAATGTCTGTTCATATCCTCTCCCATTTTTTGATTGGGTTATTCATTTTTTGGTTGTTGAGTTGTATGAATTCTTTATATATCTTTTTGGAAATTAACTGATTGTCAGATATACTGTTTACAAGTATTTTCTCCCAGTTGGTGGGTTGTCTTTTGTTTTGTTGCTGATTTCCTTTGCTGTGCAGAAGCCTTTTAGTCTGATGTAGTCCTGTTTGTTTTTTCTTTTGTTTCCCTTGCCTGAGGAGACATAGTATACAAAAATAGACTGCTAAGATCAATGTCAAAGAGTATGCTGCCTATAACATAGGAAGCTTGAGGGCACACAATTCAGTTCATAGTACTCATTTCCCAGTAGTTCCTCAAAAACAGTACAAAACAAGACAAAAAAATAGAGCTCTGCAAAAACCACACCTTTAGCATAACTTGAAGACAGAGAATGACTAAACTTCAAAATAATTCTAAGTGAAAAAGAAGAAGGAACACCAAATCCCAGCCAGGGATGTGTCATGCTCCTCCCTCAACCCACCTTGACATAGGGCTCTGTGACAAGCAAAGGCAGATGGGTAATAACTACATGAAAGAGAAAGGAAGGAGACTAGAAATTGGGTCTAAGATTTATCTAAAACTCACACCAGAAAGACTAAGTCATTCACCAGTCTGAAAATACAAAATAGTGTTTAGGTAGAGCCAAGCGTGAAATCCCAGGAAGGGACTTAGAAGTTTGATCCATCTGAAGAGACTCTTCAAAACACATGGCTCCTGGGGAGGAGGTGGGAGCAAAAAGGTAAGATGTGCCCTTTAGCAATTGCTTGATGAAAGGAAAAAAATATATTAGGTTATGAAATATAAAAGAAAACCAAAGAATTAGAAGACACACAACCCAGAGTAATTTCAACTAAATCATATTATAAAAGTTAAACAAACTACTAGAGAACTAAGGGCATTAAAAAGGTGTAAGTATATTTAAGTATGGAGGTCAACAATAGAAGAGCAGGAAATCATACTTTAAAAAATATGTGTATGTGTGTATATATACATATGGTAAAGAGCAATGAATATGAATTTTATAAAGAAAACTAGTGAATGTATCAGAATATAAAGAATCATAAAATATGACAGAGCTAGGACCAAATATAGGAGTTATATATATAAATGTGAATGTACCTAACTCTCCTATTAAAGGGAAAAAGATTTTCACCTTAACTCAAAGTGCAAGACACATCTATAAACTTTGTACAAAAGACAAGCCTAAAACAAAGTGATTCAGACTAAGGGGGAAAAGGATAAACAAAAACATACCAGGCAAATGGAATAAAAGGTAAAAAGCATAAGGAAGCAGGGATAGCAATCCTGATATCAGACAAAGTAGAATCTAAGAGCAAAAGCATTCAACTTGATAAAGAGGGTGCTGTTTAATGTGGTAAAGGCCACAATTCACAATGAAAACATAACATGTATGAGTATTTATGCCCCATGTAACATCAGCAAATGCAGGGAGATATGAGTAGAATCATAGCAGTAGTGGGAGCTGTTAACATAACACTCTCAGTACAAGATATATCAAGTAGACAAAACCTAAGCAAGGAGACAGAAGATCTAAACAACAAATCAGCAAGGCAGATATTATGTATAGATGTTGAAAGTTACACTCTGATCATAGGAAATGCACTTTCTTTTCAAGCACCCATGTAGCCTTCACAAAAAGACAAGTGATCATATACTAGGTCCATGGAAAATATCAATAAGGAGCAGAGGGTATAAATATTACAAGTAACACTTTATGATTACACTAAAATACATATGCACAGCATTTATGACAACTGTAGTACTTTCCTAGTGCTGCCATAACAAATTACTACAAACAAGGTAGCTTAGAACAGCAGAAGTCTGTTCTCTCACAGTTCAGGCAGCCATCAATTTGAAATCGGGGTGTCAAGAGGATTGGTTCCTTCTGGAGGCAAAATTCTAATAAGATCTGTTGATAAGTTAACATTATTGTATCAATGTTAATTTTCTTGCTTGAATAATTCTACTGGATGTGTGTGTATGTCTTTCTATATAAAGTCTTATTTTTGCAGTATATCTATAAATCTAAAATTATTTCAAAACAAAACATTTTTTAAAAAGCCAGCAGGTCAACCAAAGACCAGAGTGCTAGTCATCTAGACTGAATCTCCCTTATTAATTTTACCAGGAGAGTTTCTATATTGCAAAATTCTTAGACATTCCATTAATCCATGTGATAGGTGATGCAAAATCTACTGTCATTTGTCTGATTGTGTAAGATTGCACATTAGTCAGATAAGAAACAGCAATCACGATATCAGGTTTAACCCAATGAGTGCTTCTGCCCTAGAATTCCACAGAAATAAAACTTGTACTTGCAGAATGATTACCCAGGTGGACCAGTCATTTCCAGTCTCACTGTGGACCCTGCAGATGGAATTGGCCTTTTTCAAATATATTTTTACACCAGATAATTTTTCTTAAGCTTTACTTTTTTTTTTCCTTCACACTCTCAACTGTGCTCCTTCCAAGAAGAGGAGGAAGAGAAAAGTAGATAGACTATATTTCCTTACAAAATAAAAAGAAAGGGAAAAAAAGTTAAATTCAGAGGAGATAAAAAGAACAGTCAAGCATTGCACTAGGTACTTCACAAGGATTATGTTAATTAATTATAATATCAATTTGAGAATATCGATGTATTTCCCTGTTTCTCACATACAGGAATTAAGATTGAGTAGTACAGGAAGTATTAAATATTATAGTTAAATTTAAATTCTTGGACTTCCAAAATTCCAAATATTTATTATTATTTAATCATATATAGTATGTATTATGTAATATAAAATATATCATTTGATTGTTATTTAAAGTGGAAAAAGTTTCAAATCTTTAAACATATTTTATAGATACCATATCTTAAATGGAATTCGTTGTATAAAGCGATTGAAAAAATACCACTACTCTAGTTTTCTTTGTTTTTACTTCACCATAAGTTTTCTTTATTTTATCAAAATAGAAATGAGAAAACTTAGGAGGTTCTGTTTTGACACTTACAAGATTGACTTCTTTTAAAATTCAAAGTTAAATATGTATTAGCTGTTGGAAAAACAACACTCATTTAGCAAGTTTAAGGATTTTTCATCTGCTTATTATCTGATTGTATTTAGTTTTCTGTGAATTGACTACTTATATCCTCATGTCCTAGGTGATGTATATTTTTGGATCATACTGACTACTATTTGACCTGGAATTTTAGATTTGAAAAGATAGTTGCAATCCACTATTATATCTTTTTGGAAGAATGCTGATTGTAAGGATCTGGGAGGCCAAGAGCCAGGTACTTGAGACTACAATTGAAAGTCAGGTTATACTATACCAATAAAGCTAATTCTCTGAAAACATAGGGCGTATCTGCCCTACGATATATTTCTTACTATGACATAGCCAACTTTAGAGGCATAAATAATGAGTGACCATTGGCCACAGTCACATTTGTCATATCTATCAAAATCCAAAGTAGACGTTAGATAGGATATGGCAAAATAATACAATCTTTTGATATTTGTTTATATATTTGTCCTCTAGTTACAACTTGTACTAAAATATTTATTGTAGTTATTTGTGAATTAAAAACTTCTACGGACATTAATAATAGTAATAGCATCTTATCCTTTGCAGCACATAGCAGTATACAAAGCACACCTATTCAGGGAAGGGAAAGGGAACAGACTGTCTCATGCAAACACAAAATGAGAAACACATGCATTGTCAGTTAATGAATTCTGTGAAACGAAATCATTTAGATATTATCTAGCCACATTACTTTTTAAATTTTGTAAAATCTTTCTGGGGGGAGTTAAACTGTTACTTACTTAATATGCAAATTTACCAACAAGCTGCTCACCTTCAAACATATATTTTGTTTTTCAATGAAAAGTGACTGATACAGGGCTTAGCAACCCCACTCCTTGGGGATATAATTAGCTAGCTTGTTTACACGTACCCTGTTGAGCGTGAAAGTGTCTGTACACAGATTATGTTGGTTACTATGGACTGGCTATGTCCATAGTGGATTTCCAATGTGTTTTTATGCATATATTCACCATTTCCAGAACTCTCCCTGGCTATCATTTAATTAGGATGCAAACAAACTGGAGGAAGTTAATTTAAATTTGAATTTCTTTGCAATTTGGATGAAAGAGTGTAAACGTGGGTGACTTACAGTTTATAATATCAAATTAATTTATGCATCATACCTCAAGTCATTTCTAGAAGGAATATTTAAAATCAATAATTACAGCCTCAGATTATGCCCTTGCTCCTAGGGAATAAAATGATCTGTTCTGAAAAGTCAGCCTGTTGTTTAATAGTTTTCCTTTCAAGATTTAATAATAATTACACACCTGAGAGTAAATTCTGGTGGGCTTTAGTTTTGCCTCTGGCATGAGATGAAATTAAGAGTTTGTGATTTTAGAGGGAAAAAATAACCGAAATCAAAAACTTTAAAATATTCAAGATAACATTCCAATGCTGAACTGCAATTCATACGAGCTCTCTGGATACTGTCATCTGTCAATGATTTTGTGGTGCCCATGGGGCATCCAGAAGGCATCGTTTAGAAGCTGAATGTGAGGGGTCTGGAGAAAGATCCAGAAAGAGTTGATAGATTTGGCATTCATAAGCATATATTCACTGATTGGCATTTAAATCAATGAAATTCCCTAAGAAAGCAAGCGGGATTGAAAAAGAAGGACATTGATGAAACCCAGAGAAATACCAATTTTTAGGAAGAGGCAAGGAGAAATTCTAGAAGTAAGATGGGAGGAAAAACAGCAGGAAATTCAGGAGGAAATATTGTCAGAAAAGGAAAGATATAGAGTTTATGTCAAATGCTATAGGAATGGTAAAGATGAGGTCTGAAAGATAACCCTAGCACTTGATGATGAGCAAGTCTTTCTTAACCTTCTTAGGGCAGGGTTAGAGGGATGGCCAATGTGAGTTCAGATACCAGAGGACCAGGAAGAAAATTGAAGAGAGGAAGTAAATGGCAGTGAATTTTTCTTTTCAACATCTTGCCTATGAACGTGGAAGACAACGTTATCTAAAATAGGACTCAGAATAAAAAAAAATTGCTTTCCACAGGATGTAATTGATCTGAGCCTGTTTATAGGATGAGAGGAAGCAATATTGGAGAATGAGAGGTTGAAAATACGGGAGAGAGGATGTAATTGATGATTCAAAGATCCTAAGCAGAGTGGTAAGGATATGTTTAAATAGCATAGTGAGAAGGAGTCATTTAGGATAGTAGAAAGGACATATTTTCCTCTAAAAGAATCTACAAGGGAAAAAGAATTGTAATATATGTGTATATGTATATATAGGCATCAGGGTAGGGTTGAGTCAGAAAGCTTAGACGGTATATACCTGAACACTTCTTTCTATGTAAAAGAGAAAGCCAAGTCATCTGCATGGATTGAAGTGTAAAGTTTTTTAATAATAAACTTGAGAGAAACAAAGTTTCAAACAGGAAGTTTGACAGAGGAAAATGAAAATGAAAACTTACATCAGATAGATTGCTGGGGATTGCTGAGAACCTAACCGAGGTTGGAAACTTCATTTTGGATGACACTGTGGTAGGATATTATTTTAGCACATTGACAAATCAGTTTCTTGGACAGAGTGTGTTGATTTTCTGGTTTTTCCTTTGCAATCCCAGGCAAGCATATATACATGATATTTTAAATATTTAATTTACTGTTTTTAAAAAACAACCAAAAATAAATACTTAAAATGTGACTTCTCATCTCAAAAACACTATCCTTCCTACAGGACCAATGTGTCATTAAAATCTTTGTGGCTTTTATTCTTCAGTTTTATTCAAATTGCAGCTATTTTGGAGAACCTAGGAACTAAGATATTGACCCTAGTAAACCAAAAAAATGACCAATATTATTGCAAAATTTCTGTGTCTAAAAATGTGTATGTGTGTCTGTATACACAATTTCCTTAAACTTGTTGAGACACACTTACCATATTCCTAGTGTACTTTACAAGACTGCCTTAGTCTTCACTTCCTGCTTTCACAGAGCCTAAGGTCAGCCAGCAATGAGAATTTAGGGCCTTGTCACATTTCTCTGGGAATGCACATAGCACTGCAT
The DNA here is from genome assembly GCF_021613505.1 of Equus quagga. NCBI lineage: Eukaryota > Metazoa > Chordata > Mammalia > Perissodactyla > Equidae > Equus > Equus quagga. The sequence continues at coordinate 20,074,555 of NC_060272.1, read as the reverse complement.
ACGTGTGTGTTCTGAACATCTTGTTCTTCATGCTTCAGAATTATTTCTAAAATCTTGGTCAACTTCTTGTTTATCCCAAACATTATCACCACCTCGGAGAGCTGAAATGTTAAACCATTGTCCCTGCTTATTTTTTGGTAAATACTCCAAGGGAAAAGGCTACTTGCAATCAGAGTCTATAAGTTGGGGTTTTGAGGACACTGCCAGAGTAAGGAAAATACTATGAGGATAGGGCCGGTGTGGAGCTCCAAACCCATTCTGCCCCATCCGTTGAGTCCCATCAGTGACTACCGTGCTTTTGATTTTCACTATAATTTGGGGGCTTTTCAATTTTAAGGCTACCCCACAGCTAGGGAAAGGAGAATGGGAATAGTGCCAACTGTCACAAAGCTTACCGAGATTCAGCATTTTTCTTAAAGAAACACACAACTTGTTGCAATCCTTTGATTAATTTCCATAGTTCCAAAAAAGTTGATTTTTGACAATCTTTCCCAGTTTTCTCATTGCTTTTATGGGGAAGTAGATTTTCAGAGGTCTTTACCATTCTGGAAGTCAGAACTACCTTACATATATTTTTAAATTATATTCTCAAGGAACTCAGTTTAAGTAGGTCAAATACATTCCCCATTTATTAGAGAATTCTGAGAGATCATAGATAAAATAACTATAAGCTATTTTGTGGAGGACATTAACTGAGAATCTAAGGTCTTAGTTCCAGCCTTCCTTTCGCTAAGAATGATAAGTAGTGTGAAAGAGAAAGGTCCAAGTTTGGAATTGTATCTCAGGACTAGGAGAAAAAGGAGTTGGCTAGGTAGTTGTAGATGCATCTCTGTGCTTCACAGAATCCCTGTGATATTTTCAATCCAAATGGTTTGGGAAATTTGGGGTGACAGGTATAAAATGGGTTAGGTGTGGTTTGGAGAATTTGGGACCCTATCAAATCCTTTTCACTGACATTGTAGACGACAACCCCACCACCCTGTAAAATAAGGTACATGTCAGAAAATATTTAATTAGTTTAGCCATTGAGTTGACTCAAGCTTGTGTGTTCATATTTTTATAGATATTACGAGGTTAAAGTATAAAGAAACATCAGAAAGAAGTTTTGTTTTAATTGCAGAAGGGTTAGGATATTCTTAGCTTTTTATTTGATTTTTCCTGTGTAGGCCATGATCATTAAAATAATTCACTATGATGTGAGAAAGAGCTTCTTGTCTTAGGGGCCCTGGTGAGGTGAATTCACAATTATGGATCATTTTAACTGAATTATATCTGCAGAGCTTTAGTTTTGAGCTCTGAATCCACAATCTGTAATTTGCAAGTAATCAATGATATTTATTTAATTGCTCTTGGGTAAAGATAATGTGAATACAGAAACCTGCTTATTTCTAGTATAAAATTGTTTATTAAGCAAAATAATAGAGCTTTGCAAATTAACTGTTAAAAATAAATGTAATCTTGGTATATTTAATTTTAACACTTTCATTTGATGTTTACTGAGAAGTTTTAGGAATAACATATGCAATTTAGTTCAAATATTGTTGAAATATGAAAGTAACTTTGAAATAAAGCACATATATTATCTGTATATTTTATAATGCTGGACATTTTTCATCTGTCATGGAAAGTATTCTTTATACTTTAGAATTAATGTCTGTTCCTACTTGATATTTAATCAAGGAAATGCATGAATCAGGAACTGTTCCAAATTTCTATTAAATTATATATGATAGTTTACTGATGCTGAGAAAAGTGAAAAAGTTATATTGAAGTATAGCTTTCACATAGCAATCTAAAGTGTTCACTGTGATAAATTCACAAGTGTTTTTTTTAAAGATCTAGCATACTTTTAGAGTCCCAAAAGAATCCTTTTCTCCTCTCAGTCAATGCTGCCCCAAAGAAGCCACTATTCCCGCCTCTGTTACCACAGATTAAAATTGCCTACTTTAGTCTTCATGTAATTGGAGACGTACGGTATTTACTATTTTGGTTCTGGCTTATTTCACTCAAAATTATGTCTGTAAACTACATATATGTTATTTTATATACCAGTGATTCATTCTTTGTCATGCTGTGTAACATCTCATTGAATAAATATTGAACTTTTTAATTCATTTCACTGCTCATGGACAGCCAAGTGTTTCTGTTAAAATCGTTGGTCATAAGTTATGTATATGTTTAACTTTAGTAGATAATCGTAATCACTTATTACAAAATAGTTGTATCAATTTAAGGACCCAGATCGAAATATATGAAGACCTCCTAACAATCAATAAAAAAAAAGATGGACACCCAATATGAAAAAAAAAAATTCAAAGTACTTCAACAGGCACTCACTGCAATATACATAAATTTTTGAAAGCCAAGAGTTAAATTTTGAAAAAGAGAAGCAAGAATTTCATTTGAGCCATATGTGTGAAATAAATAATTGTTTTATATTAGTAGATAAAAAATAGATTTAGGGTATGATGAGTGCTTAACTGCGGATTTTCACTTGGTATACATTCCAAGTTAGAATTTTTAACTCACGACAAACGCTTATGACAATTTTATATATGGATAGAATTGTAAAATTGACCTAAAGTTATTGAATGAATGTTTAAAGTATATTATAAGATGAAGAGAAAATGAGAGTGCACAGAGATATGAAGCATAAGCAATAGAGAAGAATAACAGTTCAAATACAATTGAATAAAAAGATAACATCTTCTATAACTCTTTAAGTAATTGTGCATATTTACTATTTTTTGTATTGTGCAGCACATTATTTTTGACCCACAGATTCCACTCCTTTTATGGATATGCCAAAATATTCCTAACTAGGATCTCCTTCTAGTCTCAAATTCTCAAGATAAAGAAAATTATCATTAAATGTATCTGATTTTAATATCAAATATCTGCATAAATTTCCCCGTCACCTTCCAACAAATTAGTTGCTCACACCCTTTTTTGACTAACTGTCACTCACTGTCAGGGGTTCTATTCTTCCTTTGGAACTACAATGAAACCTCTTTATATTATATGTTATGTATAAACTTTACCTTTTTTTCAAAGTATTCTTACCTATACTAGTGAATTAGCATTGTTCACTTGATAGGTTTTTCTGTCTGTGAAATCTGTTTGGATATGTTGAATTGGGATAGAACACATCATAATTTTTCCCACTTATATGATCAAGACGTTGTTTTCTCATTCAACAGTTTTTATTTTTAGTGGTACTTTCAGAAATGAATTGAAGTTAAGTGAAGAAGGGGTAAACTTGAGCAGAAGGATGCCCTGTGTCTTACCAACTTGGAATATTTAGTTTGTTTATTTCCCAAGCTCAGCCTAAGACCCTTCCCCTTTTCAGGGAGGCATATTTCTAGATATGTTTGAGTGCAAAGTTTAACCCCCTTTTAATTATTATTTCTACCCAAACTGAGAGCTGAGTTTTTTTCACTCAAATTGGCACTATACCTGGGAAATACTAGAGACAAATATTTCCTGAGGTCATTTGTATTTCCTTAAGATAGTTTATTGTGATATGCTGAGTTTTATAATACTAAAAAAAATATTGAAATTCTCCCCATATCAGGTTGCTCGAAAGAGTTCTTAATAACCTTGCAGATTTGCTTCCAGAACAATAGAAGGGCATTTTTTTTTTACTGCATTAGTAGGAAAAGTTAATATACTATCCCTTGAGTTTCTTCAGTCTTAAAGTTGACAGTTAGAACTGCCAAGAATTGAAGACAGAATATTCCACAAAATATATATTTTTTTACCTTTCTCTGAAAAGTTTCTGTGACTCTCTTTATATACTCTCTTATAAATTGGGGAAAAAATGTATTGCAGGGTCTATGGTGTACCTTATGTGTGAAGTTTACAGATTAAGACAACATATAGAGTAAAATGTAACACAGTGACCGAGTATTTGAATCACCTCCATGACTCAGTCTCTACCTCATTACTCAACACGCTGTTTTAAACCATCTTCTCTCTTCTCAAGCCCAGCATCATCTAAGGCTCACAACACTATGCATGAGCAGACTTGTTCCCTGAAATGGTTAAATCCATCCAACACTAATTCTTCCAAATTGCTTTTTTCTCCATACAAAAGTTTCAATCTTTAACCTATTCTATACCCGTCCCTCCAATTTCAGAGTGAGGTAGTACTCTCCTCTTTCCAAAGCTTATTCCTACATCTGACCTATTTATTCCAACCCAGCAACTTTGCTCTGTTGATTATCACTTTCTTTGTTACAGCTGTCACCTCCTATGTTCTATTGGCTTCTCCTTCACATTATTTTTTTGAAATTCCTCCATTCTAAACTTCCCATCAACATCAACAATAATTATATACAACAATAAAGAATACCACTATTTATTATAACCACTATATGCTGGATAATATGCTTATAACAAAACAGTAATGATAATAAATCCTTATTGATTACTTATGATTTTCCAGATACTTCTCCTTGCTTTTACACATATCAACAGACATTCAATCCTGAAAGAAACATTAAAGGAAAGCATTATTAAAATCCTCATTGGATACTATGAATATTAATTCTCAGCAAAATCAAGGGTCTTAATTCACACACAGAGGAGCTGCAGTGCTGGGAGTTGGCCCCAGCCTTTGGGCTCTAACGCCCAACAATTTTACCATGACCTTATCTCCTACTTGTAGATGCCCTTCCAAGCAATGAAAACCTTAGCATATTCTATACTCACTATCTTTGCTCTGTCATCACATAAACCTTCTTAATAAACTACCACAATATGATATTAATTTCTAGCATTGTGCTGAAATTTGTTTCCCCACATGTGGTCATAGACCTTCATGTTGACTCTTCGCAGTCCTATTCCAGAGGAATTTTCTGTAGTACTGGATACTAAGCCAAATCCATCTGAAGAAACATCTCTTTACTTTGCATCTCCTGTCCAAACTACTTGATCTGCTCTTGCCTCTTGAACTTTCTTCTCTCATTCCACTGCTATCACCTGTTTCTATTGTCCTTTAATATCATTGTTATCTAAGTCTCTATCCCCAAACCACTCATTTTCTAGACATATAAACATTTCCTGATTAACTTTAATTCTCAAAAGTTTGATAGCTGTATCTGTGCAGATCGCTTCTGGTGTGCATCTTCCATATGGAATATAAAAAAATTCCTTTAGTTCATCATTTACACACGGCTGCTCTCACAAACCTCGTATTCACAGTCATTAAATCTTCTTGATTTTGTCTTCTCACTGTTTTCGCTCTAGAGCCTTCTCTCACCATGAATACTTCTATCATCTGATCTTCCTAATCTCTCACCAAAACAGTTGTAAGCACCTCCTGTTTGGTCTTACTGTATCCAAGGCCTTGCCTTCAGTTGTCCCTCTATTTAAAATCCTTTTGTTAATGCTTCCTTCCTTTGGCTTAAATATACATATATAAGCAAATCCTGAGACCTGAGAGACAAGGGAGTCGAGTGATGTTGGAATTGGAGAAATGCATAATCTGAGAATGTTAAATAGCAGTTGTAAAAGGCCAAGCAAGAGAGGATGGTGTGTCTAAGGTAAGAACATTTTGCTATGAATAGGAATTGGATGAAAGACTGGCAAAAAATGAGGAGACTGAGAGGAAAAGAAGAGCCAAATCTTGCATGAAATATGAACAATAGAAAATTTGAACTTGATCTATAGAGGAATGGGGAACTATTTAAGCGTTTTAGGATAAAAGTGGTATTATCATATTTGCAATATGTATAGATCACATTGGCCAAAATGTGGAAATTGAAAGTGGCCTTTGGTAGTGACTCAGGATTTGTGTTTGAGAGTGGGGATCCTATTGTAAGAGTCTAGTAAGGAAATCAGGGTACCTGAAAGAGAGCATCCTTTGGGAAAATGGAAAGACATATAGGTACCTGAAATTTATTTAGGAGGTAGAATCCACATAACAAGGTGATAAATAGAAAAGGGGTTACTCTAGTTACGTGGAATGGCAAAGCCATAGACTGACAGCCTTTGATAGTTTCAGATATGAGATTTAAAGAAAAGAGAAAAACTCAGGATTGATTCTATCTTACATATTAAGCACATAAGCTGTGACCACCCTCAAACATGTGCAAACAGAGACACAGACTAAACAGTAAGTAATAGAAGGACATTTTTGTTCCTTTTAGCCTTTAGCAGTTCTGCTTAGCCATGGTGAGACTTCTTGAATTTGAATGCAAGTCTTCATTAAGTGCATGATGAGAAGCTCTACTCAAAAATCAGACGTCATGTTTTGCTAAAATTCTGAAGTGGCCCTTCTGCGGCTTCCATGAATTGGTCGAAGTATATTTAGGGGTAGTCAGTCATTGATAGCCAAGCCAGTATTTCCTTTTCACTCGAAGTGGATAAGTGAAACTTGCTTTGAAGGAAAAAAGTCCCAAGGATATTCTAAACAGTCAGAGTTTAAAGAGGAAAATTGGTGTTTGCCATTTAATAGTTTGTAATTTAAATGACAAAGGTCAACAGTTTAGCTGTGTTAATTGGAACTGAGTACTAGTCTTATGTTAGTTTTCTCAGGCTAGAGGATAATTGAAGGATAAGAAAATTGGAGACTTGACCTCAATATTCTAACTAATAATTCATACTCCCTCACATTTGTAAATATATTTTACCCAAATAAGGAGATAGAAGTTTCTGAGGCTGTAGATAACTTTTTGCTGTCATGTGCCTATTTACATTCAGATTTGGACATTTTCCTTCAGTGCCCTGATTTTAGGAGAAAGAGCCTTATAGAGTTATCTTGGTGATGTTTATTCATTTATTCAGTCGGTCAAAAATTTGTGTATATTATCTATTGTGTATCAGGTCCTGGACTAGTCACTGGGCTATAGACCTGAATAGGATGGAGTCTCTGCCTTCAAAGGGCCCCCTTTCCAACTAGAAAACTGTTTCATTTAGAATTGTGTTTGGCTACAACACGTAAAAGAAACCCAACTATGATGGCTTTAATAAGTCAAAGGTCAGGGTTAGTGGCTTCATGATATTATCATAGAATGAGGACTTCCTTCCTTCCACTCTGCCATCCTTCACATGTGTCTCTCTTTCTAGTAGTCACAGGATGGCTGCTTCATCTTCCTACATTGTTTCAGTGATCCAGTGAAAGAGAAGAGAAAAAGTCAGAAGGCACATGGCATGTGATAATCAAGATTTCTCTTTCTCCATCCTCATGCCCAGCAGACGCCTGGTTACATCTTATTGGCACAAGTCCAACAGGCCATATAACCCTTTTTAGGTATCACAAACCCTGGGAAATCAAAATTTTTAGTCACATTCATTGCTACCACAAATGCACAAAATTTTGTAAATTAGGAAATAAGAAGAGAATGAATATCTGTTGGAAACCAGCTGTTTCTACCATGATAGACACATCTTCCCCAGAGCAGCAACAGTGCTATGAAATAAGTGCTATTGAGATGGTACACAAATTTTGGAAATATAAAGAGAAATACAAACAGCAATCACATCAAATAATTCTTCCAAAAAGAGGTGATGCTTGTGATAAGTTTTATCATCCAACAATTTTTCAGATAGACAACAGTGGGGATTACCAGTCCATGAAAAAGGATCAATATGAAGAAATGCACTAAAGTAAAAAGGAACCTTGCCCAATTAACAAAGCCCAAGAATACTGGTGTGGTGGAAGGAAAAGTTAGTTAAAGGGATGATGATAAGAGATAAATTTGTATGTATACAACACTAAGCACTCTGAAATTTATTTTAAAGAGAGCAGGAAATATGTAGGGGTCTTATCCTAAAGAATTTCATGATGAGTTAGACTGGAGAGAATAAGAGTCAAGATTGTAGCATTCATCCAAGAAGAGAAGTCACAAGGGCAATAGTCATAGATCTGAAGAAGATACTTCTAAGGAAAAAAAATTGGGTATTACACAGAGTTTGAGTGGAATGTGGTCATTATGTTTAAAGAAACAAAACTTGGGGGTCTGGCCCCATGGCCGAGTGGTTAAGTTCGCGCGCTCTGCTGCAGGCGGCCCAGTGTTTCGTTGGTTCGAATCCTGGGTGCGGACATGGCACTGCTCATCAAACCACACTGAGGCAGTGTGCCACATACCACAACTAGAAGGACCCACAACGAAGAATATACAACTATGTACCTGGGGGGCTTTGGGGAGAAAAAGGAAAAGAATAAAATCTTAAAAAAATAAATAAATAAAATAAAAAATAAAGAAACAAAACTTGTATCCAGGAGAGTACCCACATGTATGTATTTAATAGATTTGAGGACTTAGAAATAAAACCTAATTTGAGCTGGAAATATTGACTTTGGAGACATCAGCTTATTAGGCATAAATGGTTGTGGATAAGGTCACTCAGAACCAGTCATGAGAAAATAGAAAGACACAACCTAGATTGTTGAAGATCATGTTAAAGATGTGGATGAAGAACAAAATAGTATAGAAGAGAAATTGAGAAGTGATGGACAAAGAAACAGGAGAAAATCTAAGTGAAACTAATCTCCTGACTATTAATGGAAAAGATAATTCTTGGACAATAAGGATGGAGGATTCAAGAGTGACGAATTCTAATTAAATAAAACCTGGATAGAAACTGTTCATCAAATTGTCATATTTCGTAGTGATTAGTGGTCTTAGGGGGAGCTGATTTGGTAAAGGTAAAAGAGAAGGCAGGTGATAGCTGATTATGAAAAAGAAAAAGATGAGGCAGTGGGCACTACATATTATGGAAACTTGGAAGGAGAAATTAGAAAGAAAGAGAACATAGGTAGAAGTCAATCATGGAATTGTAACAGGGTCATTTGTGTGTGTGTGTATGTGTGTATGTGTGCACATACATGTGTGTATGTATGCATGTATATTTGTCTTGTAAAAAATTTGAAAATATTATGTGTTGAACAGGTAGCCAGTGGAGAAAATGTATATTTACGTAGAGCACAATTGACAGAATTGACAGAAGACTATCCCTGATAGGGGATTGGTGAGACAATATTTTTACATAAAAGCAGCCATGACTATTTCTATTATAAGTGTTGCAAAATTAATCTCTGCACTGTTTATGAATTTACTCACTTCAACTGCCTATTACAACAAAAATATTTGGTCCATGACCACCATTTCATGTATCCACAACTAAGTGAATAAAGCACTTATTGATAAGTACATAATGAACAAAACTTTATCATTGTGAAATAGCAACATGGCAGCTTTTGAATTTCTATTTCAAATAATGTTATTTATATTTTATTTTCCTTATGGATATTTTGACTTTTTCCAGGAAGTAATGATAAATGCATGAAGAATAAGATTTTATATCTCAGTTTAAATAATGATATTAATTTAAGTATCAGTGGGTTATTTTACTGTATTCTGGTTTATTTTTGACATGAATACCATCTATCATCATGAAGTTTTGTTTGATTTCCATCATTAATGTTTGCTCAAACTTTAACTTGCATCTGTTTTGAATTTGTATTCAAAAGGGAGATAAGTCTCCATGTATTTTTTGTAAGTATTATAACAGTATTACCTAAACAATATGTCTATTTGTTAATAATATTTTTATAAATAGCACTAAAGCTAATGTCTCTTTATTACTAAGCTTGTTTCAGACATAACTTTATCAGTCGGTTGGTATGACTTATCTTCCATAGGTTAAGCCTGGCCATTTGTCTTCATACAACATTTACAACTTAATACAGAGCAATGGAGTTAAGGACGGAATAAAGAACTTGCATTTTTATTGTGACTTGAGCACACTTTTGAACCCAATTATCTTAGCGTGAAATATTGAGGAAATATGAAGAGAATCTCTAGAAATACCATATACAAGTAATCATAAACGAAATCTCTGCAATGGTGCTAAACATCTAAAACAGAACTCTTGGACCTGTAGTTATTTTCATTTCTACTTTTAGTTAGAGAAGTAGAAGTTATTCTTGAGGAGATCAATGCAATAAAGATACTTTAAGTAAATTATCAACATGAAGTGTTAACGAAAAATTGCTTTTCCAAAGAAGTATGGAATGACCAAGAAAGCAAGATAGGGCTTCCTTCTAAGAGAGCATTTGGTATAATAATTGTTACACTCTTCTTTCTGAGGAATGAATGAAGACTAAAAGTAGTGTGAAAAACAGCTCTTCTCCCAAATATTTAGTATTTGGTTCTGGGATGATTGTTCATGATTCTATTAGATCACATGGAAAAGCCATAAACTTGTGTTTTTTTCTTTTTAATTTTTCATTTTATTTTTGGCAACATAGATCATTGGACTCCTCCTTTTCCTCAGGTAACCATTTACCCAGAAAATGAGTGGTTGGAAGTTATAGTGAGATTTAGTAATTATTTCCTAATTCAGAAATGAATAACCGTAGAAATGGAGCATTCTCAACTCCTGCTCCATTTCCCGCTCTGACATATACACAGGGATACTGAGGAACTCTCCACGGCAGGGCCCAATTTCCCACCCTAACTTGAGGTTCACTAGGGTCAGTGCACCAGCACTCGTGTACATGAACACATGCATGCACACACATGCACTCACATGCAGAACCGGCTGCAGATCTTCACTGGACATTCTTTTTCTTTCCCTAGTTCTGAATTCCACATCACTTTTATGCACAAAAGCACTTTTATTTACAAAAATATATGTTATAATGTTGACCTAATTATATTTAAAATACATTTTTTTATGTAAGTAAATAATGCTTGTTTATACATGAGTACACAGATATATTTGTAATCTCATTAAAATTACATTGCAAATAATTTTACTAAACAAGAAAACATTTTAATTGGAACACGGAGGTCTAAAATTTTATCTGGTTGATTTAGGAACCTTTCCCTTATTATTTCCAGCTCTGGGTTCATGTTAACAACGCCTTTGCCTCATTGAAGAGTATATAAATATCAACTTGTGTTTTAATGCATTTGTAATTCTGTCATAATATACATATATATATACATAATATACATATATATACATATTACATATATATACATAATATACATAATTCTGTCATAATATTTAACTTTTCATTCATCTGGAAACTATTGTGATGAAATTAACTATGTCCTATCCACTAGCAAACTTTAAAAATCTGAAGAGTAACTTTTTTCTGAAAACACCACCAGCTCTTCTCCTGAGCATGCTTTCTGATTGTTGCTATGCTAGAGGAGGATGCAGAGGCCTCCGACCTCTCGCCTTCAACCCACAAGTCCAAGTAAAACTAGTATTTCTTCTTTTTAAAAACAAAAATATAATCCCCTCCTTTTTCTATTATTGAATAAATTTCCATTATAACCTTGATTCCACTCAAAGAAGAATCTTTATTCTATTTTATTGTAGTCAATTTGATGATCCCACTCACGTTTTCCTAGGGGTTGCTCATGAGCCAAGGGGTGGTAGGGTGGGGAAGCATGTTTGGGGAGAGTTGGCAAGAGCTCTGGGTTGGCTCTACTTCTCTCCTCACTGGCATCTATGGTGTGCTTTAACTCCTTTCTGCTCTTTGATGAGAAGTCACACAAGTAATTGCTGAGTTGGTCTCTCAAATCTAGCTCTCAGGGAGTCTCTCTTGGACAAAGTATGCCATTATCTTAAGCATATTTTTGTGACTTTATCCTGTTCCTGAAAGTCATAGTTGAGAGAAAGGATGGAGAGAAGCATCTGGAAAGTTGACCCACAAAGCTGTTTCCATAGGTAACCCTTCACTCTTCTTGATTTCTACTCTTCTTTCTAATGCTTATCATCCATAAGAGTTTTATGTTGAAAAACTGCCTGTGTGTACTCAGAGCTGTGGGTCCTTTCTCCCCCAGGTAAGCCATCAGGGTGATCCTACTCATCCTTAGACTCCCAGAAAGTCATCACGGCTTCTTGGTGGCTGGACTACTTTTCTCTCATTCATAACACATTTACAGCTGCATTTTCAATGGGATTATGGCCAAGGAAAAAGTGAGTCTTTTCTAAAAATATTGCTGAAATGTGAGGAAAGTGCCAAATCTATTTGCTTGTAAAACTAAAATATAGAAAAAATCTCAGAATTGTAATTAAGGTAAAGAGATTTTCCTCCAATTACCTTGCTTTATAATCAAATCAAGACCAGAGAAGAAATAAACTCCATTTCAGCCTTTGTTAGAAGTGACTTGCCATAAATCATGCAGCTAAAGACTTTGTGACATTAGCCTAGTGACAGCAGAATATCACATGATCTACAGAAATGTAATTATAAAAATAGTTACACAAATGCAGATTAAGCAGTAATTACTTACTCTTTCATGGTAGTTTTAAAAGGAAGTTTTACTTGGGGGGCCAACCCATTGGCATATTGGCCGCTTGGGACCCCTGGGGTTCCCAGGTTCAAATCCCGGGCACAGACCTACACCCTGTTCATCAAGCCATGCTGTGGAGGCATCCCACATACAAAATAAAGGAAGATTCCCACAGATGTTAACTCAGCGACAATCTTCCTCAAGCAAAAAGAGGAAGATTGACAACAGATATTAGCTCAAGGGCCTCATCAAAAAACAAGGAAATTGTACTTGGGGAAAAAGGAAGCTTAGGCATTTTGAGGTGCCCTTTGACTTCAGGGTGGTAATTTACCTGGGCCTCACAGTCAGGTTTTCTGGGCTTTAAAAACAGCAGTGTTACTTGATCAAGGGCTGGCCTTTTTACTTTTAGCAGCCACAGGCTTTGGGGATGCTTAGGGGCCTGGAAGCCTAAAACTTTTGAAGAGACGTTGCTTTCAGTTTCTTCTCAGTACCACAGAGGTGTGAAAATCTGGTTGCAAATCTGTCTCCTCTTGCTTCAGCCTGTAGACGCTTAATTAGGTGCTTATCCTAACACCTTAGAATGTACTTTCTGTATATGGTTTAACTCTCAAACCATCATATTTGCTTTTTCTGATAGTCTTTCCAACTCCTCCAAACTTTTCTGTAAATGAGGCCATGTAGGCTAGCGTTCTCTCGATGACCTCACCTTCCATTCAGAACAGAAACAGCATCCGATGCTTCTGTAATGGTTTGGTAGCTTTAATGGTACTGTAAGAATTTGGTTCCAGCCTTCTTCTAAACAATAAGTCACTCTAATTTTTTTTCTATTTTTAGCTAATTTTATTCCTTACTTATGTTCCTAAACAGGCCAAACTTTTTTTCCTCTGTCTTCACAATGATTAAAACATATTGACAACAAAAAAAACAATTTTTAAAAATGTTTTAAAACACACAAATTATTTCCTTGTTCTGCTTTTATGCACCAAAAATACAAAATATATAGAAACAGTATGTGTTCCAATCAAGTTGACTGTGCAGAAAAGGAATATTTATCTTTAATACTAGTCTTCTTTGGATCATCCATTGAGATAATTTATGAGACCAAAATGCCCTATGTTATAATTATCACTTATTTACAAATAACTGAGAAAATGGATAGTCACCATAACAGAAATTATTAAAACCCTCAAATAGTACCAACACATGTGCATACACTAATTTGTAAATCTAAGGAAGTTCTTAATTTGAAATTTGCAGTCTGAAAAGTACAGGCAAGATTGTTAATTTTATGACATCTGTAACATTGTTTATTTTATGACATTTCTAAACCTAGCTTCCTAGAATTTTGGAGGCTAACTTTAAAATATGAAAATAAAAAAGACAGGGAGTTGGACTTTTTTCTCATGTTTATTACAAGTTTTACCAGGAGCCTGGGTCTCATTTATGTCACTATGGATTTATTTTATAAGTTTGGACTTGCGAAAATGTGCCAGAATTTGAATGCCTTACACATATTTTGAAAAGCAACTATAATATGCAAAGCACTGACCTTTAGTGTTCATTTTGATTGGTTAATGGTTACACCTTTATAGCTCAGTCAGATTGTAAACAAGAGAAAAAATGAATATATAAAGGTCAGGAAAGTTTAGTGACAAAATTTATGAAACACTCTACTTTTTCTATGAATAAAAAATGATTAAAATTTATACTTTTACCTTCTAAAGGTATATTTAAGAAATAAAGATTAAAAATTAATTCAAAACATAAATTGCCAAATATTTTCTTCATTTTGCCTTAAATAAACCTTGTTTGTGTGTACCCTTTCCAAGAAAGTCATCATTCTTCATTGGACATCTTTCAAATTATTATTTTTAAAGATGAATTACATTTTTACATACAGTTACAACAATGATACTGAAAAATCCTCAAGTTTTAGGTTTCTATTGTTATTAAACTTTGTTTCTCTAGTTTCACTAGAACATAATGTCTTAATAATAAAAACTATTTATCAAAATTGAAATCTCAATGGAAAACATAAACAAACAATATAAAAAAGCATCCAAAGAATGTTGGAAACTATTCATGCAATAAAATCTTATCAATTCCTAGAATAGTCTTACAGAATTATCAGCCCTCTCACCTCATTCTGTACATAACGGAAAAGAAAGTTCTCTTTGGTGTAGAATCATTCTTGAGCTCAACCAAGAAAAGGAAATGATAACTGAAAAGAAGCCGAATATTACAACTGAGGTGAGCAGTGAAGCCACATTGTTCAGGAGCACACATTACTAGAAAACGTTTAGAAAAGTCCCTTTTACTTGAAATTACACAAGCATGGAGAAAATGACATTGCAAAAAGGAGAAGAAAGAAAGTGTAGGCAGGGGTATTGATACAGAAGCGGGGGTGGCAATGAATAGTAGAGATTAGGCATAGAAAGAAATTGAAACTCTTGAGAGTTGAAAATGAGGAAAGTGGAAAATTGAATGGTTCTTTGCAATGAGTAAAAACAGTCACCTGCATGTTAATCACGTATAGATTCTGAAGAGTCTGGCTTAAGCAAACACATTGAGGGTCTCCACTGTATGCATGAATCATGGATGAGGCTGGTGGCAAGGAAGAGAAACAAACCATTGTATTTGCCAGTGTAACTCTGGGAGTGAGAGATGGGGTAGGAACCTGTAGAGACCATTACCCTAGGCGATAAAGCTTCATTTAAGTATTTTACAAAGAATAATAGCAGGAGAGTAAAGTGGTAATTATCTGGAATATTGTCATAGGCAGTTTCTGATATAGCTCCCAATGATCTCACCTCCTAGTACTCCTACCCTTGTGTGATCCTCTCTCCTTGAATGTAGGCTGGACCTAATGCCTTGCTTCTAATGAACAGATACAGCAAAAGTAATGGGATGTTACTTTTGTGATTAGGTTACAAAAAACTCTGGCTTGCCTCTTTTTGGCCCTTTCCTTCTTTTGCTGGCACTCCCTACTACGTTCTTATTTGCTTGCTATGATAAAGAGAGCTGTTATGTTGTGCGATGCTTTATGGAGAGGCCCATGTTGCAAGGAACCAAGGAAGTTCTCAGTCCAACAACTCACAAGGATCTAAATCTTGCCAACAATCATGTGAGTGAGCTTGGAAACAGCTCCTTCCCTGTTAAGCCTTGAGATGACTGCATTCAAACAGCTGCTGTCGCATACATATACACACATATACATATGCGTGCACACACAATCGCACACACACACACAGACTTCTCCTTTCCATTTCTAGTGTCAGTACTCTCCTGATTTAGAACTATAACTAACAATACAGAAGAGGAAGGCTGATGGTGCCTAGATGGCTCTGAATTGGCAATCACATCCTTTATATCTAAGTGCAATTTTGGAGGGATAAGTCTTCTTTCCACCCCACCCTCAAGTTAAGTCTTGTTCATCAATTGGTCATATTCTTTTTTCTAATGCTGAGATGGAATCAGCTGCAGAGAGGGAATAACATAGGGTTTGAGAAAGGATTATGAAGGAAAAAAGGGGAGAGTGTCTACTTCTAGGAAAGCCTCAGGGAACAGTGAAAAATGGTAGGGCGCTGAATTCATGGAAGAGAGAGGAGAGACTCAGGAGATGACAGCAGCTTTAAAAGGAAGCCAGTTTGCACCAAAAATAAACAGTTTTCATGCTGCCTCTGGTGATTATACCAAAGGATACTAATACTTAACTTTTACATTAAAATATGAGCTTTTGTATGAAATTAAGTTATGTGGAGTAAAAAAAAAATGATTTTTTAAATTGCCAGGCTCTTTTTGTTGTTTAAATTATCTACTATTAGATCTTAATAGGATTCTGCTAAATAGAGTTCAAGAACAAGAAACGTACATAATGGTGCTCTGGGTACAGTAGGTCAAAGATTAACATTCTGGAATCAGCAGAGCAGAACTAAGCATCCAAAAACCATATATACATCTGGAATAATAGATACATCGAAGTGGGTTTCCAGTATCTATGGGCAGTCACCTGGCATGTGGAAATGGGCAAAATGCCAGGTAAACACTGATAAAAGTACCGTGATAGACATTGAAAATTGAAACATATAAAGTTTTTATTGAACCATAGAAGGTCCTCTGTATTGCCAAATTTTATAATGAGAATGAATTATTTATATAATAATAATAAGCTTATATTTTTGTAATTTTAAAGTGGGAAAAACACAAATACCCAACAGTGCTGTAGAAATTTATATCTGACAATATCCATCAGTCCAGAGATTATTGAGCTAATATGAGTCTCCAAGAACATTTCCATCTGTGATGGCATCAAACCAAATGCTGAGGTACTAAGGTTTTCATTTGCCTGTGTTCCATCTGATGGCTTTTTGACTATTCCAGGTCAAGGGATGTTCGTGAGATCAATCTGCTTCTCTTCTAATATTTACCTTCTTTAAAAATCTACTGACTATTGACTCACTCAGTTCTACTTTCATCTTCTCTCTTTCCTCTGGGTCTTTTGATAATAAAATCTGATATCTCTGTCTGTCATTAACTCCAATATTGTCTTCGGAGTTTATTTGTTGTATCTCCATCCTTTAACCTGAGTCTTATAGGCCAAAGTAAATTGCTCAGTAGTCACCACTCAGAGAGGTTGGTTTATCATAGCATTCTTGATGATTTCTCCAGTGATGCCTATGTCAGTATAGAGCTTTCTCCAGGAACACCACTAAAGGATCTATGTAGCACACATTTGAGTTACATTAGGCAAACCGACCTAAAAACAAGATGCATCATCACATTCTAAGCTACCTCCTCAGCACATGATGATTGTAATCTACTGACTCGCCATTTTTCTGGGTGTATTTCTTTTCTTATTTTTGAAGAAGATTATCCCTGAGCTAACTGCTGCCAATCCTCCTCTTTTTGCTGAGGAAGGCTGGCCTTGAGCTAACATCCATGCCCATCTTCCTCTACTTTCCATGTGGGATGCCTACCACAGCATGGCATGCCAAGCAGTGCCATGCCGGCACCCAGAATCTGAACCAGTGAACCCCAGGCCGCCAAAGCAGAACGTGTGAACTTAGCTGCTGTGCCACCGGGCTGGCCCCTGGGTGTATTTCTATACACACCTATAGGTCAGGTTCTTAAGATGAGGCAGTAGGAATCCCAATAATATATAGCTGAAAGGTCATTATAATAAGAAATTTATATTTTTGCCAATTCAGAGTCCCATTAGCAAGACCTCTTTCTGAAACAGCCATCTTAAATCCTTGTTAGACCGGTTCCAGGTTTGTTATTATGAAGCAGTCCATTGATTCCCAAGATGAGCATGTAAACAAAGATAACATGATTTGGAATTCTATGTCTATTTTTGGAGTATTGCTTCAGTTCTACAAAAATTGCACGAGATGCATAATTTTATGAATATTAAGATGCTTTGGGGAATAACATTAAAGAAAAACTGTGATTAAAAATAAAGTACGGTGGGGCTGGCCCCATGGCCGAGTGGTTAAGTTCGCGTGCTCCGCTGCAGGCAGCCAGTGTTTCGTTGGTTCGAATCCTGGGCGCGGACATGGCACTGCTCATCAAACCACGCTGGGGCAGCGTCCCACATGCCACAGCTAGATGGACCCACAACGAAGAATATACAACTATGTACCAGGGGGCTTTGGGGAGATAAAGGAAAAAAATAAAATCTTTAAAAAAATAAAAATAAAAAAAATAAAGTACGGAAAATAAAGTGAGTGCTAAGTATGTTGTTTGGTCAGAGTAGGCCAACAGAATTATTGCAACAACTAGAAGCCAGATGAATTATAAAGTTATAATTTTAAAGACAGAAAGCTGGGACAACAAAAATAACTAGAAGAAGTAAAAGTTAGTTTGGAGAAACCTTCCAATGTGGACTGAATATTGCCAATGTTTATTTCTCTGGGTGCCTTTTCTGATGTGGGTAGAAGTTGAGGATTGGGGTAGACATATCTTGGGGTAAAGTAAGCAGTGGCACACATGACTTATTTTCCCTATGGCATATGTGTTTTATGCAAGGCTGAGGGACTATGTCAGAGGATTCTAAAAAGCAGAATGAAATCTTCCAGGATCTCATAGTGATTAGGAGATAAAATCATTGAAAGGAAGGGGGCCTGCCACAAACACATGGCCAAACCCTACCTCCCCAACATTTTTCAGATTTTGAAATTGCATGGAGTAAGATGCTAAAGAACTAAGCTCAATATCCATGAAAGTTAGAACCTAATCTCCAACCGAATTTAAAGTCTAAAGAGAAACAGAGCCATCCACTCTCAATCAAAATCCCAAGACAGCCATATCTGAGAAGCAGGGATGAAATAGAGGTGACAGAGTCTTACAAAAGCTACAACTCCATCCTGACCATTTCAATATGTTCCAATTGTGTTGATATACTCAGTCCTTTCTCTATCTGCATAATAGAGGAAAGTGGGAGTTCATTCTGTTGAACCTTACATCATCTGAGGATTTCATCATTTTTTATTCACAATGTCCAGCATGAAACAAAAATCCCTAGATATCTGAAGTGTCAAAAAAGTTACTAATAATAAACACACATGAAAATGGAGACAATAGGCATGGATCTGCGAATAATGCAGTTCTGAGTTTAGTAGACAAAAATTCAGAGTTATTAATGCTAATGATGATAATAAAGTAAAAGTAGACAGAATGAAAAGATGAAGCTTTTAGGAAAGAACTTGAATCTATGTAAAAAATCATACAGACATTCTAAAACTGAAAAGCACAATAATTGAACTTAAGTCACTGAATAGGTTTAAATAAATCAATACAATAAAACACAAGTAAGTGAACCTGAAGAGAGATCCACAGAATAATCTAAACTGAAGCATAGAGATTGGATAAAGCAGAACAGAGCATAAGAGACATGGGTCAAAGTCAAAACATCTAATATAACTGTAATTAGAGACCAAGAAAGACAGGTGAGAGAACAGGAAAGAAGAAATATTTGAATAGCACTTGGTCAAGAATTTTTTAAACTGATAAAGGATATCAGCCACTTTTAAGAAGCTTAACAAAACCTAAGCAATATAATGCAAAGAAAACCATACCTAGGCATATCATAGTCAAATGATTGAACCAAGAAAAAATGAAAATCTTAAAAGCAGATAAAAGAGCAAACATAAGATTTTCAACAAAAACTACAGAAACTGACATCAATGGAATGACATCTTTAACATTCTGATGGTAAACTATGCTATTCTAAATTTCTATAACCAGTGAAAATGCACATAAGAATGAGACATAATAAAATATGTTTAGACAAATAAATATTGAGTGAATGTTTGACTAGCAGACCTCAACTACAAGAAACACTTCAGCTCTTCAGGCTAGAAATATTATCCCAGATAGAAGCATGAAACTGCAGGAAGCAATGAAGTTCACTGAGAAAGCATCTTTAAAATATGGCACAAGAAGAAAATTTGAGAATCTGAATGAGCTCTGTATCTATTATAGAAGCTATATCTATAATTAACACATTCCCCACAAAAAAAGTTCCAAGCACAGATGTATCATCTAGTAAATTCTTCCAAAAACTTAAGGAATAAATAAGACTAGTCTTACACAAGCACTTTCAAGAAATATATACAAAAGATAGAAAACTTCCCAATTTCTTGTGAGAAGGCAGCAAATATTGACAGCAATTCAGACAAAAATATTAAAAGAAAAGGAATTTATAGGGAATATTTACCATGAAATAAACATGAGAAGTTGAGGTAACTATAGTTATGTCTTTTGGAATTCATAATATATGTTGAAATAAAATGTGACAACAAAGAGTGGGAGTAGCTAAATAGTATCTAACTATTTTAAGGTTTTTACATTGATGAAGTGGTAAAAATACTATTTAAGGTGATCTGTAATAAGTTAGGTAAATATTATAATATTATGAATAAATATTATAATTATAATCTCTAGGATATCCAACAGCAAGTATGATAAGTATTATAGAAAGCTAAAAAACAGAATGAAATAAATGATTCATATAAAAGTGACAAGATAGGGGATATAAAAAATAATAAGACAGTACAAATATAAAACAGAGTTATACCCAGAATTTGTAAAGAACTCTTACAAATCAATTAGAAAAATGCAGATAATCTATTTTTTTCCAAGGCCAAATGACTTGAAAAGGCACTTTATATTAAGGGATACCAACAAACCAAAACCATATGGAAATCATTAATCATTAATAAAATGTAAATGAAAACCACACTAAAATACAACTACACTCCCACAAAATAACTAAAAGTGAAATGTCCAATAAGACCAAGTGTTGCAGAAGATGTGGAACAACTGCAACTCTCATGTATTGCTGGTAGTAATGTAAATCTGACAACCATATTGAACATTTCCTTGGCAATTTCTACTAAAGATAAATATTTATATACCCTGTGACCCAGCAATTCCACTCCTGGATATATACTCAAGATCAATGAATGCTTAAGTCCACCAAAAGACATGTACGAGAATATTCAATCAGTATTATTTATCATAGCCCTAACTGGCAACAGATGAGTTGTCCAATAACACTGAAGTAAATAAATAATTTGCTGTATACTCATAAAATGGAATGTAATTGGTTCTCCACATCCGTGGTTCCTCATCTGCAGATTCAACCAACCATGGACTGAAAGGCCTAGGATGGTTGTGTCTGTACTGAACACGTACAGGCTTTTTTTTTCTTGTCATTATTCTCTAAACAGTACGGTATAACAACTAATTACATTGTATTGGGAATACAATGTAATGTCGAGATGACTTAGAGTATATGGGAGGTTGTGAGTAGGTTCTTTGCAAATACTACACCATTTTATATAAGGGAGTCAAGCATCCTCAAATTTTGGTATCTATGGAGTAGGTCCTAGAACCAATCATCCCCCGCACACCGAGGGATGACTGTACCTGTATTGCAATTGACATGCTTCAGGACATGCTACCCAAAAATATGGCACCTTGAAAATCTGAAGAATTTTTGAATATCTGAATTGAATAGCTGGAGAAATTTGACAAAGAGAGGGGCAGGAAGGATTTTCTGACCGTCCCCTGAAGCAGGTCATAAAGACCTCGTGTGAGAGGCACCTGCTGAAAAGGAGCCTCCTCATCATAGAAGGTGAGGGACGCCAAGGGGAATCTGAGAGAACAAGCCTTGCTGTTTTTCCCAGTTTACTGCACTTTGCTCATTCCGTTTTTTTGTCCTGTCACATTTCCCCACGACTTTCTACTCTTCATCAAACCTAGTATAAGTATGCTCAGGTTTAACTGCTTCTTCCTAATGCAGGCTCCCATGTCATGCAAGAGCTCTTTTAAATAAATTTGTATGCTTTTCTGTTATTAATTTGTCTTTGTAATAGGGGCTTCAGAGGAGAAGTTCGAAGGAAAAGATGCTTGTCCTCCCCTGCACAATAATAAAGAATGAACTATTGGTATACACAAGAATATGATGAATGTTTAAAACATAATGTTGAATAAAAACACCCATATTCGAGAGGATATATACTGCATGAGACTATTTCTATGAAGTTAATTAATAGGCAAAATGAATCTGTGTGGATAGAGATCAGAATAGGAATTATCTTTTGATTGCGGTTATTGACTAAGATGACAACAATGAGATTTTTGAGGTGCTTGTAAGGTAACATATTTTTAATCTGAGTTGTATTTTTGTGTGGATCTATAGGAAAACTCACTGAGCTGTATATTTAAGATCTGCACGCCCTATTTTAAGTAAATCATACATTAATTGAAAAGAAGGAAAATAAACAAGTAAATAAATAAAGCTAACTTGGTTTAACAGATACCTACCTCTATGACCTAGTGATCCCACATTTAGGTATGTACACAACAGATATGACTGGGTTTTTACACAAAAACGTATTTCAAAGATTTTCATAGCAACATTATTTTTATACCCAGACACTCGAAACAGTATGATTGTCTACCAACAGAAGAATGGAGAGTTAAGTTATGTTTCACTGGTACAATAGAATAAAATACCACAATTAAAAAGAAGGAAGTTCTGCTACATCTATAGTGTCACAGACATGCTTATGTCCATGTAAAGTTCCTCAGAAAAAAAGGAACCTATGGTGGAGGAAGTCGGACTAGTGTTGTCTTCGGGAGAAGAAAATGACTGAGGCATACAAGAAGCTTCTGAGATGCTGGTAATGTTCTGTGTTGTGATTATGGTGTTTACATGGCTAAGTTCATATTGAAAAATTCTTGACATTGTACACTTATGATCTATGCACTTTTTAGTATGTAACTTTGTATTCACGTTAGGGCTACTGTGGTAATGAGATACCACAGACTGCGTGGCTTAAAACAACACAAAATTTATTGTGTCACCATTCTAGAGGCTAGAAGTCTGAAATCAAGATGTCAGCAAGGTTGGTTCCTTCTGAGGGTTGTGAAGGAGAATCTGTTGGATGCCTCTCTCCTAGTTTCTGGTGATTTGCTGGCAATCTTTGGCACTCTTTGGCTTGTAGATGCATCAGTCCAGTCCTCCACATTCACATGGCATTCTCCCTGTGTCTCTTCGTATGGTCTTTACACTGTGCATGTCTGTCCTGGTGTTCAAATTTTCCCTTTTTATAAGGACACTAATTGCGTTGGATTAGGGCCCACTCAAATTACCTCATTTAACTTGATTACCTCTGTAAAGATTCAGTTTCCAAATATGGTCACGTTCTAAGGTACTGGGGGGTAGGACTTCAACACAATTTTGCAGAAACACAATTCAACCCATAAGAAATGTATACTATCATTTTTTAAAAATCCAAAAATTAAATCTAACGGATAAAGGACCAGAATTGAAATGAATATCAAGGAGGACTGCAATAAGCCTTGATGATATAATACCTATTTCTAAACCAAACGTTAGAATGGCTTGAAACATATTAGAATTAAACATTTTGGAGCTATAAGACACATTTTGGAACTTTCAACCTCCTCCTTTTTTCAGCTGGAACATTTAGGCTCAGCAAAATTAAATGATTTGTTTAAGGCCACACATTTAAATAGTTAATGGGAGAATCTGGCCTAGAATCCAAGTCAAATACTCACCCACTGCCTCCCAAAGACAAACACAAATTTGACCCATTTTTCTTAAATTATTTCTAGAATATTTAGCAAAATCACGTTCTCTTAATCCTTATTTGGCAAATTATTGTCCATATTTTTATGGTTTATGTAAAGAAAGCTAGATTAATGGAATTTCATTACAAAGGTGAAAATCAGAGTGACATTTGTGAAGATATAACCCTTGTTACCATCTGGCATACACGAGGGTGTCATACTAAATGGAATCCAAATGAGCTCCTTTTGGAAGTAAACCTTTAGTAGACTGGGAAACTTTAGGAGAATCTTGTCTAGACTGTTTTAACAGAGGATTTGAGAATGAATTCTGCACAGCTGGCCAATGAAGGAAATCTAGATTAGTTGCCAAAACCAGGTTTTAAATAAATTTGCAATCCTTCACAGCTCTTTCAAAAGGCAATGGAAATTTTGATGCTTTAACAAATAAAAATCTGTTCTATTCAGAGAGCCCTTACATTGGCAATGTATCATGATTAAAGTCTTCCTTCCTCCCTCCCTCCCTTCTTTCCTTCCTTCCTTTTATTTTTTTTTTTCTGTTCTGCCTTTCCATGACATCAGTCTCACGCAGATAAGTGGTTAAAGGACAATGATAACAACACACAACTGAATGACATAAATCTTGTGGTCCTGTTAGAAACACAGTAAGATCATAAAATGAAATGGCAAGGAAAACTCTAGGTTATTAATGGAAAATGTGCATTCCCATATTCCATGTAAAAATTACATGGGCTTACTGTCAGTGGAGATAACTGAAACACTAGTCCTGCCAATTCTTTCTTTGTGACCGAGCAGGTGAGGCAAAATTCATCAGGGGAGATGAAGGAAGAAAACCACTCACTTGGTAACACATGTAAAATTAATACTACCTACGTCATTAACTAGGAAATGCATGTAATGTAAACTACCTTTATAATATGGACCCAGGTTCACTTCATTCGAATGCGGTTAATAGAAACCGAATTCTCCAGGTGACGCTGAGTTGTCTGGAATTTGTCTTCAATCAATCTGTCCATGTTTTGCGATAGTTTCACTTGTTTCCTCAGGAGCAACAGATGTTCAGTTGTGTTCTATCCATGTTTTGGAAGTTCAGTTGTTGTGCCCTATCATGTCAAGATGATATGGGTTAACTAGGCAAACGGCTAGGCTTGTTCTCAGCAGTAAGTTACCAGTATCTTTACTTGTGTTGCCGCCCATACCAAGCAGGGCAGTTTCCTGAGGTAACCCAGTTCACAAGTTATTCTCCATTTGGGGCAAATGTGCATGTTAGTCTCTATTACCTTGGTGGATATGCAAACATCTCTCATGCGTATGAAGACCTAGTTAAAGAGATACAGGCTTTTGGCATGTTAAAAAATGACTATTCAATGATAAACCACACCATGAATAATATAAATTTGCTCTGCACCCAAGAAATGCAAAATGATGAAATTATTTAATATCTGATCATTCATGTTTAGAGTGCCTTCAATTTCAACCACAGGCTAAGCTGAATTGGCAAGGAACCCGAATAGTTTCTGTCCTATTGTATTTGTGTGTGACAATATGTATATGTGATTTGTGTGTGTGTGTGTGTGTGTATGTTGGTGAGTATGTCATAATGATTTATAAAATCATTAATAACTTAGCTTGGAAGTAGGATAGTGACATCAAGAAAATAATTCTCAGTTTTTTGCAATTTGGGGAAGTATAGTTGGTATACATCATGTCCTGCTCATAAAATGTTTGAGAATTTGCACTGCACATCTATTTATTCCACTAAACATGTTACATGTTTTTAGCTTACTTATAGCCCCCAGTTTCCTGCCCCCTTTATTCTCTTGATCTTCTGCTATAAGATCATTATACATTGCTTACTCACAAAATATCCTTGTTTCTTCCCCTACTCTGTTCATTGATCTTGTGTACCTTTCTAGCTAACTTAACATGGATGTTTTGATAGAAGGCTTTGACATTAACCCTGGGGTTGTCTTCTAAGAAAGACTTTTTTCTTTTTTCCTTTTTCTTTCTTTCTTTTTTTTTTTTTTTTTTTGCTGAGGAAAATTTTCCCTGAGCTAACTTCTGTTACCAATCTTCCTATTTTTGCTTGAGGAAGATTCACCTTGAGCTAACATCTGGGCCAGTCTCCCTGTATTTTGTATGTGGGTGGCCACTACAGCATGGCCATCAACAAGTGGCGTAGGTCTGGGCCCGGGAACCGAACCCGGGCCACCAAAGCAGAGCATGCTGACTTAACCACTAGGCCACAGGGCCAACTACAAGATTTTTTTCTTTCTCACCAATTCTTTTCAGGTCCTTGGTGTGTCTTCACATAGACGTTTCACAAGAGCCATTTGAGAATTGATAACATTTAGCATGCATACTTCCTCTTTTGGTCTCACAATTTTTCTGAGTTCCTTTTGAGGTTGTGTTTATTTCTCTATTTCCACTTTATTCCTGCAATTATTTATTGGGTTTTACTTTTAACTCTCCTGTAAGGTCTAATTTAGAGTACACTAGGACATGCCTTAATTATAAACTTATCTGGTCACTATGACAGCTCAGAAGATACAACTGGCTCCATTTGGAGTTGGAGGTAAGGATCCAGCATGGTGGAAGGGAGACATATGTGATTCTCTTATGGGAATAAGAACAAATGATCTCTTTGTCGTATTAGAGGCCAGAGAGTGAACATAGTAAGCCTTTTCTAAGTTCAGTACTCTATTTACAAAATCATGAGACTTTTATAGTAAATTGCCAGACCGTATTGAATAAACCAAATGCCAACAGAACAGTGACCTTTCAAATTACTGGCACAACAGAAGCTGAGATTGGAAAGCTCAAACTTAAAACAAACACTGACAAGAAATCTACAGAAATGACTTCTCTGTCTGGTCAACTTAGCATAACACGACAGATCATAAAACGTGTTTGGCTTTTTAGGTAGAATAGTCTAGAAAGATTTAGCTGCTTTTGAAAAGATAAATCTGGAGATTTGTGGTAGTTAGATTATGTGAATAAAATATTTTCTAAATTTGAAAGAGAAAGACTGGGAAAGTTTGGTATAAGAAAAATTTGTGAAAGATGACTATATCAGTGTTGGTGAGGAAGGTGCGAATAGAGTGGAGTGTACTAGGGTGTAGATGGAGGTTTGGGGAAAGGGAAGTTAAGTTGCAAAAAGAATAATGAGAGCATGTTACATAAAGAGCTTTTCTTAAAAAGGTCTCATTTGAAATATGTTACAGAGATAAATTTAAAAATACATCATGAGGAATTTTGAATCAGATTTCCAATTTTAAAATGTTATGAGCTTTGGTTGTTTTCCTATTTCCCAGACATTTCTTTATAGATGTCACCAAAACTGTATGAAAGTGCAGATACCAGTTGCTTTTAACAAAATTAAATTTGTGCATATGTATATATTTGAATGTGTATAGAGACATAGAGATTTTTCAGTCTATAATTATAGTGTATTCTTTCGAGATGTTTTATTAATGATGAAATGAATTTTTTCTATATCTTCAGTTTTCTGGTTTGAACTTTTTGTCAACATTTTAATTTTCACTTACATATTCTCATCAATAGTATAACATTGTAAGACAGCATATTTTGCCACATCTACATTTGAATAAATGACTAGAGGTACATATATGATGACTAACACTTTCTAAACACATATTTACTTCTGATATATCCATATAAATGATTGCAAGAAGATGGAGGAAGTATTTTAGAAATGTATCATTATATACGAGATTTTGAAGCACATTCAGTGGCTCTCACACTGGAGATTTTTGAATGTGATGACTAAGTTTCTCTTTCACAGCAAACGTGTTGGGTATGTGAGCCATCTATACCCAGATTTTATTGTAAGTGCTTGAAAGGCTGTTTCAACTATGAGCTATTGCCAGACAGTTAGTAAAAAGCAAATTGAGTCTATTGAGAGATTAATTCAACCGCTGAAAGAAATACATTTGCCTTAGAGTCATCAGATATTCTACCCACCAAACTCATCCTCCAAGATAGCATCCTTGATGAGGTTTCTAAACCAATTAAACATAAGCAGGAAGCATCAGTCATCAAAACTGACTATTTTCATCTAATCAGCTGACTGCACAAACTGCACGGCATTGAAGAAAGGAGAAACACCCTAAAAGTTGTTGGTATTTTTTATGCTGTTCTCACTTTGTTGACTTTCAATTTTGTGGATGTCGTGTCTTGCACAGAACACTAAAAATGAGCCCAGTGCTTTATGGTATATAAAGTGCTTTCCCAAGCATTGTTATTCAATAGACTAAAATGTGTTTTAATGAGCTTAAGTGATTTGCTTAAAGCCACACGATTAATTTGTGGCTGGTACTCAAAATCATGCCCTTTCTTCTGTTGTAATTGTTCTATAAATATGTATGTATTGATCGACTTTGTCACCATCATGACAGGGTTCAAGGGTTCAAAATGCCATCATCTTTACATCTGGGCAGACTCAGATAGAGACAAGGCAGAAAGAGGATGAAGAGAGACATATTTACTCTCATAAGTTTCCTCCTTCAAAGAAAGAATCAGGGTAGTGATATCACTTCTTACTGGTTATAATAATGATATAGATAACAAACCCTTACTAAGTAAATACTATATACTAACACTTTACATAATTTAATCCAAATAATAACTCACAAAACCTTCCAAATAGATATTCTTATTCTGTTTTACAAATGCAGAAAATGAAGTTCCAGAGAAGTAATGTTAAATTTATTTGGGTTTTTAAGCTTTGAAAATTTCTTATAACATTCTATGTTTTATGAATATATGGAATAGCTATTTGTGTATGTGGTGAAAATGGAAGATTTATTACAGTAAGTGACATGAGTGTGTCTACTGTAATATGATTGATTTTCATGTGTCATTTATAGAATTTGGCGTCATTATCATTCTACAGTCATTTTATTTGTGCATGTTCCTTTTAAATGTGCACATTTTCAAACCTTTTTGTTTTATTAAAGACGTTTTGGGGAGGGATTCTCTTTTTGAGAGCTATGTATATTTGTCAAGAGTGGTTTAAGAGTAGGATGTGAAATAATGCTTGTCCATGAGGCTGGGGCCGACAGAGCATGGGGGAGTGATTTTCATGCTGTCTCCCTGAGGCCTTGGAGGAGGAAAGGATTATAAAGAGCTGACCCCCATAAAAGCACAGAGGAGAATTTCGTTACCCCATGACCCAAATCATGAAGCTAAATTTCCTTGCCTACTCTAGAAAAAAATTAAGTTTTTCATGAATCAGAAAAATATTCCTACATTTTCATTGAAAAAAGTAATTGGAACATCTCTTTTCTTTCTAGTTTATAGTAATTGGGATGGCAAACAAATATACTGGGAAATATTTCTTGGCATGATCTTTCAATGTCAAATTTTCGTTTAAACAACTTCTTAGATGTTTCCAGGTGCTCGGGAATAAAATTGTTTTAACTTATTTCTTATTAAAGATTAAAAAGAAAAATAATTTAGCAAGACCACAAAACTAAACCATTAGTCTGTTTTAACTTTTTCCTGATTTCAGATTATTTCTTTTATTTTAATTTTATCTTGTTGCATATTCGTGAATGCCAACTTCAAAAGTAGGGTATATACTAAGCACTTTTTAAGAACTAAGACTATGTCTTCTTTGAAATGCATGCATATCCTAATACGCATTGCATATTATACACTCAATTAATATCATTGAGTGAATAAATGAATCAATCTGCCAGCGATAAAAATGAATCCAAAGTATTCTAGAACATCATGGCCTCTAAAGATTTGAGTAAAAGTGAAAACACTTTAATAAATTAGATATAAGGGTCACTGAAGACAAGGTAAGCTTAACACATTACTTTCAAATTTAAAATATATTTATTTAGCATCTACAATTTGGAAACCCCTCTTGTCATGATGAGGAGTATAAAGATCATTAAATCATGGCCTCATCTTTGAGGAACTCACCGTTAATCAGAAAAGTGTAGCGTATACTCAAGGAAGTTAAGTGTCGGTAAATAATATACACAGATTTAAAAGATTAGAGAAACAAGTATAGAGTGAAGAAAGAGTTATTTGAGTTTGAACTTAAAATTTAGGTACAAGATGATACAACAGGAAGAGGAAAGGGGGTATCCTATGTGGAGGAAAAACAAAAGATGGAAGCGAAGAGTGTATAACCAGCATAAATAAGATTATAGACGTGTAAATGCACACAATATCTGTGAGAAAAACAGACTCCTCTGTGGCAGAATTTGGGTGCTGAGGGGCCATCTTTAGACATCGTTTTTAAAAATGTATATTATAGGGACTGAATTTATTATGCAGGTTGAATTTAAACTTTTTTCTAGGCCTCATTTCCAAAAGTATGTCAATGGGTGCATAGTGAGGGGAGGGGTTAATTTGCTTACATAAATTTGGAAAATATGAAGTGAATCTCAACTGAAAAAGATTGCTTGCTATAAGATTTCTCATGAGGCTTTAGTTCATGGATATCCAGAAGGTGTCATAGTGTGAATTTCCCAAACATTTTACCACAGAACCTCTTTGTGACTCATCTATCTGGACTGATATTTCTCTTCCAGACATATGTTGGGAACCAGTGGTTTTTGATGGTAAAGAGTCACAAAAAGCATTAAAGCAGAGAAATGACATGGTGAAAGTACTGATTTGGGGAAAATAATATGGTGACGGTAGGTAGGAGAGACTAATATCCCCTGCAATGAGGGAGTTGGGAAGATAAGTTGTAATGATACATGAAAAGTGGAGATGAATAGTTCTATTCTAAGACACAAAGTGGTAGAGTACATTTTGTATCCAATTGCTGCTTAGAGATGAACTAAAGAATAACAAGGACTTCAAATGAAGACTTGAGTGTAATTTGTATACAGGTAAGAGCACAGTCTGTCAGAGGGAGACTAACAAGAAAGAATAGAGGATTTATACTATTAACTGAAACATTTATCTCTATTCTTTTGGAAGTGTGAGGAGAAAGATCATCAAACTAAGAAGAAACCAGACTAGTTCAGTCCAAAAGAAGTGGGATTTTGACTCAGGATCTTACTGTGAAAAACTCATTATTTTTGTTGATTAGAAATTTATTGGGAATTTTTACAAATTGTTTTATTATAATTGTGAGAATGGAAATGAACATTTGTGGATGTGTGATGATTGAGAAGTAAAAAAATAAGTATTATAAGGCAGAAACTTTATGCAGAGGAGACAGAGATATTGACCCTACCAGAGGGAGATGGGCTTATTGGAGACCTGGAAACATGGATCAGATGAGACCCTGGATATATTTGGATAAGTTGATCATAGGAAACAGCAATTATGTCTCTTGTTCAGAGACATGGAAAACAGTGAGAGGGATTGTAAAGAGGCAGAGAAACTGAAAAGTGGAGAAAAGGTAAAATCTGATAGCTTGTTTCCAAGGGTACGATCTTCCCAGTAAGGTGATGTCTTATGGAAATGTTGACAACTTGTTCTGAGGAATATGCTAGAATATTAAAAGAGACCAAAGAAAAAGAGCGTGAAGAAGTAAGTGTGGCCCATTTGAGGTTAGAGAATGTATTCGTTTTCTCTTGCTATATAACAAATAACCACAAAATTAGCAGTTTAAAGCAACACCGTTTATTAACTGGGAGTGCCATAGGTCAGAAGGCTGGTGAGCTCACTGCTCAGGGAGCTTGGCTCAGGGTCTCACAAGGCTGAAGTCAAGTTTTCAGCCTAGCTTGACTCAGTTGGGAGCCCTGGGGTTAGTATCCGCTTCCAGGCTCATGTAGATTGTTGGTAGAACTCAGCTGTAGGACTGAGGGCCAGATTCCTCCGTGGCTGTAAAGTAGATCAGTCTCACCTCCTGGAGGCTGCTAGTCGTTCAGTTCCCAGATGCCACAGGACTTCGGGCAGACTCTCCCACAGGCCCACTCACAGCATCCAGGTCACACTTTGAAGGGCAGCAGCATGATCTCTCACCCCCAGTCCTCTCCCGACCCCAGGCTTCCAGTCTCTCTGACTTCTGCTGACAGCCAGAGAAAACTTTCTGCTTTTAAAGAACTTATGTGATTACATTAGATCCACCTGGTTAATCTCCCTTTTGATCAACTCAAAGGCAACTGATTAATAACCTTTATTACACTTGCGAAATTCCTTTTGCAGTATAATATAGTGGCTGTGACAGTCACAGCATATTCACAGTCCCAGGGATTAGACTGAGAAGAATTGGGACCCATTTTAAAGTTCTACCCACCACAGAGAGTCAAAATTAAATTAAAATAAAGTTTTTGTACAGTTTTCTTTCTTAAAAATGTGAGTTCATGAGCCTTAGATGTTTCTTAGCATCACTGAAGTGATGGAGAAGAGAAATGTAGTAAACATACTAATTAAAAAAAATTTGTTCTCTATTATTTTTACCAGTTACTATAAATAAATGAATCATTCTCTGAGAATTAAGGTATTCGGTCACTTTCAAACAAAACCAGTTTCCTAAACCAGTAAGCTTTGTTTTAAACATACTGTCTCTCTGTTTGCATTTTTGAGTTCAAATTCAGTGAGTTGGGTCTTCGTGATTTATATGTTGCTGTTGTTCAGGAGAGTCCACCTTGATCTGACCAAGGTCCTGGTTAAATATTGGAAGAATACTTACAGAAGGAAAGGGGGACTAAATTTGAAATGGGAAAATGTTGAGAAAGAATGTCAGGGGTAAAAAGGAGTAACACGTCACTAGAAAGCTGGGCTTTTGTTGCGCTTGTCAGATAATACTTTGAAAAGTTTTAATCTAAGTCATGTCATTGAATTCCTTATCAATTAGTTTTTTTCAATGAATGTGTTCTAGGTGTCTAAGTGATATTCTAATAGAATATGCAAGAAAGGAGATAACAATAACCAAAATATATTCATTTTTAATGTGCCAACACTATGCAGAGAACTTTGCCTATATTTTTCCTGACAATAAGAACAATGGCCCAGGTATATTATTGTCTCTATTTTAGACATGAGGGAACTGAATTATTCAGGAGCTCACCCAATGTCCAAAGTCTCATGGTTAGTATAATCAGAATCAGGATTTAAATCAAAGTATGTTGGACCTTAAAGTTCAAGCCCTTTGTGATTATGCTAAATGACAAATGATAAATTATTACTTTATTTAAAATTTTTATATTATTTATATAAAATAATACTGCTAATCATTCCTTTCTTTTCTCAGATTTTGAATTTTTATGTTTTTTGTTACGTATCTCTGTTTCTTCATTGTCATACCCCCTGTAGGCAGCAGCATACGCGTCACTGCATTAAACACAGTGAAGAAGTTTTGTTTAACTTAACGTTTCCGAAATTCACTTGACCATGAAAGAAGCCTTATTTTTAAATTTAACACCTGTTAACACACTATTGGAAATGCTGATAAATAGAAATAAATTTTTGTCAAATTGTTTTAACATTTAAACTTTGTTAGGGAAAAATAAGCTTTAAAGACCTGTAATATTTCAGAATTTTTAACCTAACTTTATTTTTAATTTTGAAAACTTGTGAATGGTCATAGTCCAGTTGCTTAATGTAAGTGTTCTTTAAATGCTAAACATGTTTGTCTTAGATGTACTGAGGATGCTTCACTCTATGTTTTTCAATATGAAATGATGTCCTTGGGTTGTGTGGTTAATTACTGTTTGCTAATCAATACAATTTGGAGAATCTCTTGGAAGTAACAGCCCTAATACTTTCGTAACGCACCCGTTTCATAAATGCCCATTCACTGGTGAGCAGTGGTACATTTCATTCATAATAGAGTGGTACCCTCTAGTGCTCTTGCTTGGTCATGTGCTCTCCAAAACTGCCTTAGAGGGGTAAATGTCACATATTGGATCATTTTACTCAGTCTTAGCTTCTATTATTCATAACATCACCTTCTTGAAAAGGAGTTCAGGCATTTCCAATATTACTCAAAAATGTTACTAGCACTCTTGTGCTGTAGGGTAAAATGGCTATTCCATCTATTTTGCTCATAAAAGTAAATGAAATACTTGAGAACCAAGAACTGAGAAGTTGGTTAAATTTCTTCAGTGATTTGTAGAAATGGAAATAGGACCCAAGTCTTTTGTCCCCAGGTTCAGTTCTGTGCCATATGCATTGGACTATATATTTGATCCAGAGAGTTTAAATAAAGCTATAAATAAATATGTCCAAAATTCTAATTCTTTTGATTGAATCTCTTCTGAAAGAATAGTACTCTACTTTCTGAAAATTTTTGGACTGTTGGTTTACAAAACATCACAATGTTATCAGACAATATCCTGCCAAGGGAGTTGTGTTGTGTTAGAGCTTGATTTACCATGCTTAAACATTGTTTATTCAGAAACAAAAATTTCTCTAGGCAAACTATCCATAAGCAAGAAGGTCTGGTTTTATTTGCTTTCCAAAGCCTTATCTAAAGCTTAATCACAGAGCTAATATGCAGATTGTAGCTGTTTATAGCTGTAAGACCTTGCCCATTATTTATTATTATTTCAGTAGTTTTTTCTTCCAGACTTGATTTGGTAAGGTGTCTGCACCAAAATAGTGGATCCACATAAGAAAATAATTCTACTTTCTACATATGTTTTTGAACGGCCTTTTCAGCTGATTTGAATTTGCTATTAATGAATGTTTTTGGTATCCATATTCAGTTGTTACAGGGTAGGTCACCCAAACCCGACAAGTGGGAACTTCAGATGGGCAGTGGTGGTGGCATGCTTGAACAGGTCAGCGGGGACTGTGATGATGAAGATGGTTGTGGGGGATCAGGAAGTGGAGAAGTCAAGAGGACACTAAAGATCACAGACTGTAAGTGTATGATTCTGCAACCACACCTAAAGAATTGATTTTGACATATAAGTAAGGATAATTATTATTGTGAATGTAAAGAATTAATGACAGTGAATTCAGAAATATGCAACAAGAATTGGAGATAAAAATGAACCTATTTTTAGTTTTTCAGGTCATGCACTCTTGGAGGTTTTGTTTATTTTTAACTAATGGCTTTAAATGGAAATGACTTTTTTCTGTGAAAAACTAGTGAATGATCATCAGTTCTGAGAATTAAGGATTTTAAAGCGGGATAATCTTTAGGGCATGAAATAACATGAATGATGAATGTTAAATGTATATTGCTAAATAATGTGAAACTAGATTGGGTAAGCCATACTACATAATCGAATTCGGAAATTTTATTATATCATCACACCATTATATAAAAGATATGTTATTTTATTAGGTTTTTATCATGGTCAAATTGCAAAAAAATTGGTTAACTGTATGGTTAGTTATGGTGAAAAACTACTTGGATTTAACTCTTATGAATTTGTTCTTCCAAAAAATTCTCAAAAATCATTCACCTTGTTTTGATTGTATAGGTTTCAAAACCGTTTCTGGTGTTGCTAGACTGGTCACTACTATAAAAGATGGAACTACCAAATAACAGCAACAAAAAGCACCAAATGAATGTCCTTTCCTTGTCTTCACATATAAACTGAGGAATATAGGCTTTCCATGGCTACGTACATGCATATGTTCACATAAGCAAGACCACCAAAATTATCAACTGAGAAAGAAGCATGAAAGTTAATGTACCCAGAGTGGCCAAGTTTCAACTATTCATTTATCTCAGGTCTTACCAAAGCTGATTACTTTATAAAGTAATTTTCTGGACTTGTGAAGCCCTATTTAGAAGCTGGTCTTATAGTCTCCCTCTAAATCACAAAGGGCTGCTTTGGACCTGTTAGACATGTCCTTTCATGATTTGGTGATAGAAGAATTCATTTACTTTTCAGTTCTCTTGCCGTAAATTTAGAACACCACAAATGCTTCAAGCATCAATACCCCATTCTTTCTAGGATCTTGTTTTATAAGGCAAATATATTGGTTAAAGGAATGGAAGTCAAACGAGGTACAAAAATCAAAAAACAGTTAACATAAACATATAGGTTTCTCTGTTACAAACAAGAATAAATTGAACAAAGAAAGTAAATAGATGGGATTTAGTACACTGGAGCAGCAATTAAACAAAGGGCCACAAAATTCCTTACTGTATTCATACAATTTCCTATTGAAAATTAAATGCCTTCTACCCTTAAAGGAGCACATAAAGATATATGTTCTTCTTATTGGTATTAATATAGTTTATCAGATTTATTTCTCTTGTTTTCCTATCTTTTGTTGTTTAGGACAAAAAATTAAAATAAGGATGAAGAAGAAAATAAAAAAGAGTTTTCATTAGAAAACATTATTTTTACTAAGAGTTAAAACACCATTGTATTTTGGAGTTATGATACTTATCTACTAGGATAATATTAATGTTTCATTTTCATTCTATCTTGAGTATTCATATGAATCATAATTTCATTGTCATTTGAATATTAGCAGGGTTTGAAGGCATAAAAGTTATCAAAAATAGCTTAGGTTGAAATTTCATCTATAAATTGTTTGTGTGTGTAGAATTAACATTTTTATGGAGATTTTTTTACTCCTGAAGTTATTCATAAGCTCAAGAATTTGTTACATATTAATAAATAACACCTTTTTGGTTTATTTCACAAGAGAAATAGAGACAGGGGAGGATATTCAACTGCTAATAGTTTTCTCACAAAACAATACTGTCAAGGTGGCAAGAATGAATTTTTTACTTCAAAACCTTGTTTTCAATTACTCCTGAAGTAGACAGGTATGGTACAAGCAACCATCCATCAGAATTGGGGAGATTTAAGATATAGATGGTTTTTAGCAACTACAGGCAAACGTTAAAAAAGTCCACATCTGCTGTCAGTCAGTTGCCTATCACGTTTCTAAGAGTTTATAGCTGTTGCCTTTCAAGTTTTAATAAGTGGTTGGGAAACCGCTGTGGATAGCATGCTGAAATACAGAGGGACAGAAAGAGTAGCAAAGCGTAAGTCACATTTCTCTTTTTATAAAGCACTATAATATCTTGCCTGTGCTTGGCTAGTTTGATATATTGCCAAAGCAAGTTAAGACAGTTTTAGATGGTCTTAATGACTGAAACATATTGTGCTCTAGAAAGTTTACCAGGTGCCATTTGTGTTAAGAACTTGAAATGCACCATTATTTCTTCCTTACTCTGATGTTAGTTCTTTATAAAATACAACATAAGTACAAAGCAGTTCATTTGTCTCTGCAAAAGTATCTGATTTAAAATAGTTATACTAATAAGTATTTATTTATTTATAGCTACTTATAATTGCAAGGAGTAATACTAATACCATGTCCTGTAAATTTAATGATTTTGCTCCATTTATGCAAATGTTCGAAGCTGATAAATATTTTACTAATCATCACTGGAACTGATTTTCTGTTTCTGTTTTTGTTCATGTTTATTTTAGGCAACAGAGGGGTCTACATATTTATGTGCCAAGGTTTATCACCAAAATGTTTATATACCTTTTAGGTATCATTTTGTTTTCATCACCAGTGGTATCAAATAATCCAACAAATGTTTAGCTTTTAACACTATCTCTATTCATATCCTACCTATTGGCTATTATTAAAAGTTAACTGATATGTTTCTTATAAAAAGCAGCTATCTATACTATGCAGTGTTCACTCTTAGGAAACTGAACATATTTTCCTATTTCAGTAGAGTGGTTTAAAAATCCCAATATTATGGAAAGTTCTATATTTTTGTTGTATTGACTTTAGCTCATTTAGATAGATATGGATATTTCACTAGTAGCCTGGAATTGCAGGGTTGGAATGGCTTTGAACCTTCATTTCTTCTCACCCCTGACACTTGCCATCCTTTCTGAGCAGCTAACTGATGCAGGTTCTAAACACCAGTGGAAATAAAACAAGTTCTGTTCTTTTAGCCATGCAGAGGAAAATTATTCTCATTATCATCAACACTTTTTCAACTATTTGACTATTCCAATATTCCCAAATGTTGATAGTTTCAAATGTTGAAAAACAAACCAGCGTGCCACTGCAGACAGGCTGTAGATATAACCCATGATCAAATTCATTTTGATAAAGAGGTTCACCATAATAGTATCAGGCAAAATGAATTTGATCACAAGTTGATTCAGATGTATCTTCAAAAATAGTAGAGTGATTTTAAGTCTTCAAATTGTCCGAGATAATCTGTCTATTGTCATATTCATCATTGCTCGTACAATATTATATAACATCCTTAGCAATTTTAAAAATAATTTAACTGTGAAACCTATAAATGACAACAGATTGTGTGAGTGTTCAAATGACTTTTTCCCCAGTAGTGCTTTCAACATGCGTTTGCAGAAGAGTCATGATACAGGTTCACAAAGACTTGTGCATTCAGAGTACCAACGCAGCAGCGTTCTGACCCTGAGGCCCTCCTGAACTGCTTCTTATTCAGCCACCCAACGTCTTTCTTTACAAGGATTGTTTACCAGTAGATTCTTCTTGTTCTTTTTTATGGGTTCTGCTCTTCCTCTTCTTTTTTATGGGTCCTCATCATCATCCCAAATTTTAAATATTTGAGGAATCCAGGATTCAGTTCTCAAACCTTTTACTATCTCTGTTCACGACTATTCCCTGTTCCCCAAACTGCATACTGCACCATAATAACAATATGGTGCTGCCATCGATAGCACTATCCAGTTTATAAAGCATCCCCCACTGCGTTATCTCAGGAGGTAAGCTAGTGAAAACAGAAAGCGTTCAATTGAAATTAGATGAATTTGGAAATGGAAGGATAATACATTGGAATATAAGTTGCTAAATCTAGAAAGAATTTTTGGTTGATCTTCTACAGCCTAAAATGAATAGAACTATTATTCACATTGTGCTTTGTATTTGTCACTTAGTAACTAACCTTAGATCAGCCTCTAACAAATTCATCTACAGCATGATACTAACAGTGACCTAGGAAGAAAATAGTATATTCCATGTGCATAGTAAAATGAAAATGATACTTTGTTAACCACTGAAGAATAAAGGTTACTGATTTATTTAGCAATGCAAGATTGTAGAATGAGTGAAATTCTTGGCTTCCTCAAACTTATTTTCACCATAAATCACCTTTATTTCAAAATCTCAGCTAGGCATGGAGGTTAAGAAGAACTCAGAAAATACTACAAGCGACATGAAATGTGATCTTTATTTTTCTTTCCATAACTACTAAAACTATGTAGTTATTCATTTTGTAGAAATTATTTTGTGTTTTTTTTTTAATTATCTAGTTTATGGTTTTTCTTTCCAATGTAAATTATGTCCAACAGATAATGCAAGCATATAAGATTCATTTACATTAATAACAGTTCCCAATATGCATATTAAAAGTATGTGTATTCTTTTAAAATTAAAGTTTCATCAAATTTGATTAAAATAAAATGTATTCAGTTTACTTTGCAAAGTGCTGACAAATAGTCCATTAATAAATTATCCCAAATTAAAGATAATGTACTGGAAAAAACTAAATAGCTTATCATGTATTTACCATGTTTAGTTATGCTAAACATAAAACATCTTTATAAACTTACTTGGACTCAAACCTTTGTGACACAGTGAAAGTAATCTTGAATAATGATTGTACATTTTGATCTACATTTTCCAAGTGCCTAATACTGAAGGATCATGATAAAACGCTAGAAAAATTCACAAATAAACACTTCCTGATGCTGCTCAATGCTCAAAATTGTAAACACTTTGAAATTTTCATCTACTGCAGTTTTTACACTGCTGATGAAAATTATACTAAAGAGAAATGAAATAGTCTAAGATAAATATATTTTAATTAATATGTGATCACCATGAATATTATTGTGATTATACATTTCCATTTTGGTTTCTAAATAATTGACATTCATCCTATCTGCTTGCTGTTTTGCTAACAAGATTGTGTAATGAAATCTGGAAACGTAATGAATCATCTTACATTCTCTTGAAAAGTTATACATCCCATTCATGGGTTTAAATGATAAAGTTGAAATAAAAGGGTCTGTCCTTGAATGCCTAAGAAATGGTTTTCAGTGCTTTGACTTAGACACAAAAATGATGTAAATCACTGAGGTAAAGAGGGAAGACATTAACTAAAGCTTAAGGAGCCTCCTAGCATGCATTCCAGATGAACCAGCCATTCTGAAAATTTTATAGCTAAATCCATCCCACACCAGACGACATAGAATAAAAAAGTTATGGTATTTTTGACTACCATTATGTCAAGTATGACTGTGTGATCAATAGAGTAAGCAAAAAATTAAAATTTAAGAAAATATCATCAGATACATTTTCTCATTGCTTGCTCAAAGTCATATAGCTGTCAATAAGACCAAGAATAAATCATACTTATATCCAGGTCTATTTTTTATATCATTCTGTTGCAGATAAACAGAATGGTTTTTGAACTTGCTATATTCTCCCTCAGTCAGTATAGTTGATAAAATGCATCATGAGGAAACAACTTAGGTATTCTTTCAGCTCTTTAATGACTTCCATACCTTTAACTGTATAGAAAGGGTATTTTCATCTAGATTTTTGACCAGTTAATTAGTCATCTAACTATAAATAATAGAACACGTGATCTGGGCCCAGAGCTTCTCAAAGTCTCTCATGTATACAAATCACTTGGGGCTCTTGTTAAAATCAAGTATGATACAGAAAGTCTGAAGTGAGACATTGGCATTCCTTACATGTTCTCAGATGATGCTGTTGCTCCTGGTCTAAGGACCACACTGTGAGGCTGAAAAATTTACACCCTTGTTTCTTACAGCCTTTATTTATTAGTATCTCTGCAATAATTCTCTATTAAAACAGTATGAACTCTTATAAAACAGTATCTACGTTTATGTATTAGCTTTACAAGAAAGCATCATATGCACTAGGACGTTAGGGACTATAACAATTAGGCCAGTAATAGTGACTTATCCTATATGATTTTTGGTAGTCCCAGTTTGATGGTTTGAGGCTTGCGTTTATTTCCTAACACCAAAGGAGCACCACTTCCATCTTTTCTCAGGGCCTGAAGCCTTCAGCCTACACTTGCTTCAAAAAGACTTCCATTTTGAAACAGTGTCTCTGGTATCTCAGCAGAAATGTTTCACCTTCATCAACTCCTCCAGTTTGTAATGAACACTGAAGAAATATCTTGCATGATCCTCTGTATCACATTAAATTCCAACAGAGATAAATCAAAGTTTTATGTGAACTAAAAGAAAGGAGGGAGACTATCCAAAAGGGGCAATCAGAAAATACTTCATAAAGGAAGCAGAGAGAGGGCAAACTGGAAAAAACGTTTGACTGCA
Source organism: Equus quagga (assembly GCF_021613505.1). NCBI lineage: Eukaryota > Metazoa > Chordata > Mammalia > Perissodactyla > Equidae > Equus > Equus quagga. The sequence goes on along the minus strand of NC_060272.1, from coordinate 20,033,922 downwards.
ATGTTTATGAGAAAGGCATTTGAGAGGATGGACTCATGATTTGGTTTCAGCAATTGACAATAGGGAGGGAAGGAACCCTGGGAGGAGGAGACATCATGGACAAAGACAGTGGTGGGGGGAGAGAAGGAGTAAGGAGGAGCATGCTTGCAGAGACACAAAATTATTCAAATTGCTTGAAAAAATGTTGGAAGTCTAAAATGTGGGTTCAAAATTTTACAACGGATTTTGAATTCAGTAGGGAGGGGTTTGTGTTTAATTTGATAGGAAAGAGGAACTATTAAAAGTTTTTCTGTGTGGTCATTTAGTTTCTGTGTGCAATTATTTTTAATAGCAATACAGATAACTGGTTAGGAAAATAAACATGTACAAATAAGGTATATCTTGCACAAGTAACTTACCACTACCTTGCACAAGTAATTGTTCTGTACCTAAATTTCCTTAAGATGGGAGTAATAGCAGTAGTCTCCAAGAAGCAGCCTTGTGAGGATTAAATGACTCAATCCATAGACAGCATTACAAGAGCGCCCACCCCCACCACTAAACAAAATAAAGTGTTGAATAAAATATGTAAAAAGTTTTTCTTAAATGCTTCTGTGAACTAACAAGAGAGGAATCTTCCATAAAACTAGATGATGTCATAATAATAACATAGAGATAGAAACAGAGATAGGGGCCGGTCTGGTGGTGCAGTAGTTAAGTTTGTGCAGTGCACTTTGGAAGCTGGGGTTCACGGGTTTGGATCCTGGGTATGGACCCACATACTGTTCATCAAGCCATGCTATGGCGGCATCGCACAGGCAAAATAGAGGAAGATTGGCACAGATGTTAGCTCAAGGACAATGTTCCTCACAAAAAAAAAAAAAAAGAGAAAGAAATAGAGATAAATGTAGAGATAGAGATAGAGATAAAGATATAGTTACATACACATACACACACACAGCTTAAGGAAAATAACAAAATGAATTTGTCTACCCCTCTACCCAGTCCAAGAAATACAGTATTTCCATACCTCTAGAGCATACCCTTCTCTGAGCACACCACACTCCGAGAGTTTGCCATGATCACAAATTATGTAAAAATCATTTCCTTTTCCTTTCTTAAGAGTTTTAACCAATATATGCCTTCATAAACAATATATTGCTGGGTTTTGCACTTTATATAAATGCAACCGTTTGGTCTTTATTGTTACATGGTGTGTTCCTTTCCTTAAACGTTATATTTTTGAGGTGCACCCATGTTGATGGGTGTAGCTGTACTCATTCATTTTTATGGAAGTATAGTATTCTAATTTATGAATATACACACTTGATGCATATTGGAGTTGATTTCAGTTTTGGGATATTGTGAATCATGTGGCTAATAAATCATCTTGAACATATCTGTTGATGCATATGGGTAAGAGCCTCTGCAGTGTATACCTATAAGCATAATAGTGTCACAAAGCAAAGCTTGCATATGTTAAGCTTTACTAGGAAATGTCAAGCTGGTTTACAAAGAGATTTGTCAATCTATATTCTCACCAGCAATAAATAAGAGCTCATGTTGCTCTCCATTTTTGCAAACACTTTTTTTCCCCATTCCTACTACTTTTCTGTATCTGTCCAAAGAAAGAAACTGGAACAATATTTTATTCTATATAATTTCTATTATCATGATAATTTGTTGAATTGTCCTTTCTTTACATAAGTATATGAAATTCCTTGTGTACTTCCTTATTTGAAATTTCTTTTATATCCGTGGGCTTTTTCCTCTTCTATAGGGTGATATTTGACAGATGCTATCAGGACAAAAGTCCACTTCAGTGACCTACTTATCTATTTTGGTTATGACCTTCAGGAAAGGGAGGATACATTCTTGGATCTTTTTTTTTTTATTTAACCAGTTTCAAGATAATGAAGTAGTATTCTCCCTGTCTTTCTCAGAAGGTGACCAGTTCTTTTTATTTTTTTAAATATCATCATGAACTCAGTTTTAAAAACATTTGTAATTCTTATCCTTATTGAAATCCAGATTGTCCCGTATTTGCCAATTGGCACTTCTTCCATTTGGCTCTTGCGTCCATTTGATATGATCCTCGAAGTCTTGCCTAGTTTCGTTGCTATAGAGTATACCAAGATATTCCAAGTTGAGCTGATGTATTATCTTTCACAGACATGGAATCAGTCATTTTTATATGACCCTTGATTTGTTTCAGTAAGAAATGGTGTTTCATGAACACAATCTGGGCACAAGACACAGTTCTCAAAGACACAAGTGATAATAGAAATAAATATCTCAATTACTCATTTGCTTTATTCGACTTTAGATATACCACATTACCACAATAATACTAAAAATACCCTACGAATTATGATTACTAAAATCAGTTATATTTTTGCATATTTGATGCATATTCTCTCCCCATTTTATAGTTATAATAGATATAGATATTGGTATATATTAGACAGCCCTATGGAAAGATCTGTCTACATAGTTCCTTGGCAAGGAACTATATCGATATAAGATAGATGGATACAAGATAGATAGATGGATAGAAATAGCTAGATATAGTTAGGTCATCTACTATATCTGCCACTCAACTTTCATTTATTCTTCCAGTAACTATATATTTAATGCTCACTACTAGTTCTTATGTCAAAGTCTCTGTAGTAGATTTTTTAAGAAGGACTGATGAAGACAATATTTCACACGTTCTTACTTGGTGATAAAAGTTTGTGCCCTTTTTCCATGAAATTCAATTTTGCTGAAGTGAAGAATGTTGGCTCACATTTTCCTTCCTTGCATTTCTTCAATATGCACATATTTCTAATCTAGCAGAAAGCATTGCTGGCAAAAAGAAAAATCTAACAATGATCTAATTTTCTTCCCTTTATAAGCCAAATATGTATTTTTTACCTTCTCGGTGCCCAACAATTTGTTTTCTTTTTTTTTAAAATGCAGTAATTTTACTAGAATAAACCTCTGTGTTGGTAGTTCTGAGTCAGCATTCTCAGTAACATGCTATCCTTTTTTAATAAGTAGTATCGAATCTTTTTTAGCAGATTTTTATTGATTTATAGTTTTAAGTAATTATTCTCTTCTTCTCTTGATTTTCTTCTTCAGCAACACCCATTATACACTGTTGAATTGTATTTACTTATTTTCAGCATATTCTCCAATGTTTATTTTTTTAAACATATTTTTGATTTTTAAAATCTAACTCCTTTTTCCTTTCATATTTCTCAAGGTGTTGCTAGTGGTGTTTCTTTCCTTTTACATTCCTTCTAGATTTTATTTTTAAATAAATTTTTCTTCCTTTTCTTCTTTTCTTAAAATCACTAACCTCATTTCTAAGTTTTTTTCTAATTTTGACTTACGTTATTTGCAGTCTTGTATCCTTTCCTTTATGTTTCTTAGTTCATTTTGAAATGATAGGTTAAATTTTTGGTCTGGTGTTTGAACATGTCTTTCTGGTGTGCCTTCACAGTTTGTAGACATAGTAGCAGAACATAATTTTTGTTATAATAATTTTGTATGGGATTTGATCTCAATCCTTTTCTCTTGCTTATTTTTATGTGAGTTTAAATTTCCTAAATTTTTAGAAGGAGGCTTGGTTCAGCTAGGTTTTCTAAATTTACTGAGTTTGAAGGCCTGTTGATTTCATGAAGTGTTAAAAAAATATGCTGACTTGTTTTCTGAGAACTTCCTGCTCTGTTCCCTTCCTTACATTTACCTGTATCTTCTCTTTCCTAACTTTCCATTGCCCTTATCCCACTAATTCTTTTTTTTTTAATTTTTATTTTTTTCGGATGTGCATCATATTTCAAATTATGGGTACATTACATCATGTTCACCACCCGAACACTAATTATAGTGCATCCCCTCACATGTGACCCTAATCACCCCTTTTGCCCTCCCCCCTACCCCCTTCCCCAATGGTAACCACCAGTCCAATCTCCAATGCTATGTGTGTGTTTTTTTTTTTTTGTCGTTTTTATCTTCTACTTATGAGTGAGATCATATGGTATTGGACTTTCTCCCTCTGATTTATTTCACTCAGCATAATAGCCTCAAGGTCCATCCGTGTTGTCGCAAATGGCCGGATTTCGTCATTTCTTATGGCTGAGTAGTAGTCCATCGTGTATAAATACCACATCTTCTTTATCCATTCGTCCCTTGATGGGCACCTAGGTTGCTTCCAAGCCTTGGCTATTGCAAATAATGCTTCAATGAACATAGGGGTGCAAGTATCTTTATGCCTTTGTGTTTTCAAGTTCTTTGGATAAATACCCAGCAGTGGAATAGCTGGATCATATGGTAGATCTATCCTTAATTTTCTGAGGATACTCCAAACTGCTTTCCATAGTGGCTGCACCAGTTTGCACTGCCACCAGCAGTGAACAAGGGTTCCCTTCTCTCCACACCCTCTCCAACATTTGTTGTTTCCTGTCTTGTTAATTATAGCCATTCTGACTGGAGTGAGGTGATACCTCATTGTAGTTTTGATTTGCATTTCCCTGATAGCTAATGATGTTGAGCATCTTTTCATATGCCTGTTGGCCATCTGTATATTTTCTTTGGAGAAATCTCTCTGTTCAGATCTTTTGCCCATTTTCTAATTGGATTGTTGGTTTTTTTGTTGTTGAGCTGTATGAGTTCTTTGTATATTTTGGATATTAACCCCTTATCTGATATGTGGTTTGCAAATATCTTCTCCCAATTGTTAGGTTGTCTTTTCGTTTTGTTGATGGTTTCCTTTCCTGTGCAGAAGCTTTTTAGTTTGATGTAATCCCATTCATTCATTTTTTCTTTTGTTTCCCTTGCCCGGTCAGACATGGGACTTGAAAATATGCTGCTCAGGCCAATGTCATAGAGCATACTGCCTATGTTTTCTTCTAGAAGTCTCATGGTTTCAGGTCTTACATTCAAGTCTTCAATCCATTTTGAGTTGATTTTTGTGCATGGTGTAAGGGAATGGTCTACTTTCATTCTTTTGCATGTGGCTGTCCAGTTTTCCCAACATCATTTATTGAAGAGACTCTCCTTTTTCCATCGTATGCTCTTGGATCCCTTGTCGAATATTAGCTGTCCATAAACGTGTGGGTTTACTTCTGGGCTCTCAATTTTGTTCCATTGATCTGTGTGTCTGTTTTTGTGCCAGTACCATGCTGTTTTGGTTACTATGGCTTTGTAGTATAATTTGAAATCGGGAAGTGTGATACCTCCAGCTTTGTTCTTTTTTCTCAGGAATCCTTTGGCTATTCAGGGTCTTTTGTTGTTCCATATAAATTTTAGGATTCTTTGTTCTATTTCTGTAAAAAATGTTGTTGGAACTTTGATAGGGATTGCGTTGAATCTATAGATTGCTTTAGGAAGTATGGACATTTTAACAATGTTAATTCTTCCAATCCAAGAGCACGGAATAGCTTTCCATTTCTTTGTGTCTTCTTCGACTTCTTTCAACAATGTTTTATAGTTTTCAGTGTACAGATCTTTCACCTCTTTCGTTAAGTTTATTCCTAGGTATTTTATTCTTTTTGTTGCAATTGTAAATGGGATTGTATTCTTAATTTCTGTTTCTGCTACTTCGTTGTTAATGTATAGAAACTCAACGGATTTTTGTACATTGATTTTGTATCCCACAACTTGACTGTATTCCTTTATTATTTCTAAAAGTTTTTTAGTGGACTCTTCAGGGGTTTCTAGATATAAAATCATGTCGTCTGCAAAGAGTGACAGTTTCACTTCTTCTTTTCCAATGTGGATCCCTTTTATTTCTTTTTCTTGCCTGATTGCTCTGGCTAGGACTTCCAATACTATGTTAAATAAGAGTGGTGACAGTGGGCGTCCTTGTCTGTTCCTGTTCTTAGAGGGATAGCTTTCAGTTTTTCTCCATTGAGAATGATATTTGCTGTGGGTTTGTCATATATGGGCTTTATTATGTTGAGGTATTTTCCTTCTATACCCATTTTATTTAGAGTTTTTATCATAAATCTTTGCTGTATCTTGTCAAATGCTTTCTCTGCATCTATTGAGATGATCATGTGATTTTTATTCTTCATTTTGTTAATGTGGTGTATCACATTGATAGATTTGCGGATGTTGAACCATTCCTGCATCCCCGGAATGAAACCCACTTGATCATGATGTATGATCTTTTTAATGTATTGTTGTATTCGATTTGCTAGTATTTTGTTCAGGATTTTTGCATCGATGTTCATCAGTGATATTGGCCTGTAATTTTCTTCTTTTGTGTTGTCCTTATCTGGTTTTGGTATCAGGATAATGTTTGTTTCGTAGAAGGAGTTAGGAAGCCTCCCCTCCTCTTCAATTTTTTGGAAGAGTTTGACAAGGACAGGTATTAAGTCTTCTTTGAATGTTCGGTAGAATTCACCAGGGAAGCCATCTGGTCCTGGACTTTTATTTTTTGGGAGGTTTTTAATTGCTGTTTCAATCTCCTTACTGGTGATCGGTCTATTCAAATTTTCTACATCTTCTTGGTCCAGTTTTGGAAGGTTGTATGTTTCTAAGAATTTATCCATTTCTTCTAGATTATCCAATTTGTTGGCGTATAGCTTTTCATAGTATTCTCTTATTATCTTTTGTATTTCTGAGGTGTCCGTTGTAATCTCTCCTCTTTCGTTTCTGATTTTATTTATTTGAGCTTTCTCTCTTTTTTTTTGGTGAGTCTAGCTAAGGGTTTGTCAATTTTGTTTATCTTTTCAAAGAACCAGCTCTTGATTTCATTAATTTTTTCTATCTTTTTTTAGTCTCTATTTCGTTTATTTCTGCTCTGATTTTTATTATTTTCTTCCTTCTGCTGATTTTGGGCTTTGTTTGTTGTTCTTTTTCCAGTACACTTAGGTGCACTTTTAGATTGTCTATTTGGGATTTTTCTTCTTTGTTGAGTTAGGCCTGAATTGTAAAAACTTCCCTCGTAGAACCGCTTTTGCTGTATCCCACAGATTTTGGCATGTCGTGTTTTCATTTTCATTTGTCTCCAGGATTTTTTTTATTTCTTCTTTGATTTCTTAATTCCATTTCCAGCAGTTTCTCTTCTGTGTGCATCCCTGAATGGTAAGGAACACTTGCCAGATTAGTTTTGAGAGTTCAAAAGGTTGCAGAGGCTCCAGCCCTTTCAGCCATATATCAGAGTCCTCACATTCACCTATTATTAAGACTGGGCAAAACTTCTCCCCATTCTCTGCTGTTTTCAAATTGATTTCCAGTGAATACCTGTTGGCTATTTGCATTCTTTTGTTTTCAGATCTGTAACTTGCTGTATTGCTCCTCACTGCTTTCTTCTGCATACATGCTGATACTATGTAGGTTTTCTGGCTATTGATAGTATGTTCTCACTCATTTGTATTTTGAGGTTCATTAGGATAACTCATGGGTTGGGTTGTATATCGTATCTGTGTGATTTTGATTTTAATAATTCTTCTGTGTGTTTTATGTAAGGATTTGGAAGTTTCCAAAAGCTATGCTACAATATGCTACTGCTGTCTCCCCTGAATCTCCCAGATCATTTACAATTTTTAAGGAAACAATGGTGCTCTTGTTTCTCTTTGGTCCTGTTCTTTGACATGACATACATGCGCTCATACACACATGTGTTTTCTACATATACTGGATATACTGAATATACTGAAAATATACTAACGTACTTAAAATACATATGTTCTCATAAATGTGAAAAACAGCAGTGTCTTTCAAATTTGTATGTCACCAATAGTCTTTCTGCTAATGAAATAGACTTTATTCCTTTTGATTGAGATAGGAACATATCATAATGTTTGCCTACTGTTTCCAAATGTAATGATTATAAACAATGCTGCAAGCAAGCATCTTTATGCATTTGAGTATGTTGCTTTGGGTAGTAAAATTGATCTTCAAAATCATTGCATCAATTTGTTTACACAAACACTAAGGTAAACTATTCTTTTTTCACTTTTTGTCATAATTACACATCCTCAGGCTTTTTAATTTTGCAAACTTTGGATGTAAATGGTAAAAAAAATATTTATGTGTGTCAAAGAAAAATTGCACCACACAGAATGAAACAGGGAAGGAAGACTTTATTTCAGACTATTGAAATAGCAGTCAAGACTAGTACAACAAGGCAGAGAAATTGAACTCAACTCTACTGAAACAAAAGGTTGGACGGTTTTTAAGCACTGTGGTGAGCTATAGAAAAAGTACTGAGGAGGTGGGGGGGGTGGTAGTTGGTCAATGTGATTAGGCCATCTGTGTTTGCTAATTGGCACTTATCAAAGTTAGGCTTCTGCCTCCCACATAGACCAGAAGATAGAGGCCCTATCTTGCTTGAAAATTACATTTCAAAGGAATGGCTCCCAGATCCTTGAGAAAGACAGTCCTATGGTGGTGTAAAACTAGCAAGAAGAGGGGAGAAGATTTACATCTCAAAGTGGTAGTGAAAGAATTTATAATAGCATGTTTTCTAAAGCAAATGCTTTAAAAAAAGGGAGGTCAGGGACTTACAGTCAGGCAGAAATTTGTTTAAACTTTAGTGAAGCCACGGAGATCTTTCTCGGTCATGTGCATTTCACTGATTACTGGTGAAATTGAACATTACTTTTTGTTTATTGGTCATTTTATGTTTCCTCTTTTGTGAAGTGTCTTTTTTACCCTTTTCCTATTTCCTAGGTTGACTTGTAGTATCTCATTATATATCTACCTAATAATATTTTGTCAGTGTATGATTGTAAGAAATCTCCTCACTGTTTCTGGTGTGTAACGTTCTCTAAATAGATGTATGTTGCCCTTATGCACTTAAGGTACTCAAAGTCTAGAAGGGGAGAGAGATATGTAAATGAACACATTAAAATAAGCTGTGAAAATATAAAAAATGGAACAATATAAAGTGCAGAGGGTTCATAAAAGGGATAAATTCTAAGGAGTTTTTGCCAGGGATAAGATCTTAAAAGTTACATGTGAGCTGCATTTCCAAGAGGATAAAAGATAGCCAGATGGGCAGTGGGATAAAATTCATCCCAGAAAGAGTATTTACAAAGCATAAATGTTTCAAATATCACAGTCTATTCAGGAGATGTTTGATCTTCCTAAAAATTACTTTTGAGGAGGGAACGAGAGAAGAGACTAGCAAAGTAGTCAGAGGCCTCTATAAAGTAGGAACCTATATAGTTGGCCTGCTTATTAATTTGGACTTTGTTCTTTAGAAAATAATGATTTACTCAACTGCAAAGGACTTCAAAGGAAAATCCATATATTCAAGGCCCAATGTCCAAATAATATGACAAGTTCCAGTGATGTTCAGACGACAGTTAGATCTAGATTGTGCAATCAAGTCCAAAACTAAGCTTGTCAAATTTCCTCCGAAAGCTATGTTTTAATTTTCCCTTTTTGGGTTTTTGGTTGATACACGACCATTTACCATCCTCCCAAGCCAGAAACTCAACTGTTATCCTAGGTTCCTCCACTTCTTTCACTCCCCACATTTAGTAAGGTGCATTGTCTTTACCTGCTAAATTTTTCTTACATTCTCTCTTTCCTTTTCCCGCTACTACTTTTTGAACTCAGGTCCTGCACATCTCTTACCTGAATTGTTTTTATAATGTCATATTGGTCTCTTTGCTTCTATTTATCCATCTCTGCACTGCTGTTGAAGTAATATGTTTAAACTGACAGTCTGGATCTTTGCTGACATGTGGTACCTTAAACCACCACACAGTATTATTAGGCAACGAATTGGTCTTCTAATGAGAAGAGGCCATTTCAATATTGAGAGCTTATGAACAGTTGAACAATAGCTTTTAGTTATCTGTCATTTCAGACAGCCAATTTCAATTCTTCTGAGGACACTCAGATGCTTTTGATCAAAGTAAACACTTTCATTGTCTCTTATATCCCAGTGAAATGAGTGGTGTTACTCAATTGTTCTATCTTTCTTAAGACACACACTTAAAAATAATTAAGAGATTGTTTAACAACTACAGCAAAGTAGCAGAGTATAAAATCAACATACATAAATCAGTAGCATTTCTATACATTAACAATGAACTAACAGAAAAAGAACTCAAGAACTCAATCCCATTCACAATCGCAACGAAAAGAATAAAATACCTTGGGATAAATTTAACCAAGGAAGTGATGGATTTATACAATGAAAACTACAAGACTTTCTTGAAAGAAATTGACGACGACATAAAGAGATGGAAAGACATTCCATGCACATGGATTGGAAGAATAAATATAGTTAAAATGTCCATACTACCTAAAGCAATCTACAGATTCAATGCTATCCCAATCAGAATCCCAAGGGCATTCTTTTCAGAAATTGAACAAAGAATCCTAAAATTCACATGGGGTAACAAAAGACCGCAAATTGCTAAAGCAATCCTGTGTAAGAAGAACAAAGCCGGAGGAATCACAATTCCTGATTTCAAAACATACTACAAAGCTACAGTGATCAAAACAGCATGGTACTGGTACAAAAACAGGTCCACAGATCAATGGAACAGAATTGAAAGCCCAGAGATAAAACCACACATCTATGGACAGCTAATTTTCGACAAAGGAGCGGAGGGCCTACATTGGAGAAAAGAAAGTCTCTTCAACAAATGGTGCTGGGAAAACTGGACAGCCACATGCAAAAGATTGAAAATTGACCATTCTTTTTCACCACACACCAAAATAAACTCAAAATGGATCAAAGACCTTAAGATTATTAGGCCTGAAACAATAAGTCTTCTAGAAGAAAATATAGGCAATACACTCTTTGACATCAGTTTCAAAAGAATCTTTTCGGACACTATAACTCCTCAGTTGAGGGAAACAATAGACAAAATAAACAAATGGGATTTCATCAGACTAAAGAGATTCTTCAAGGCAAGGGAAAACAGGATTGAAACAAAAAAACAGCCCACTAATTGGGAAAAAATATTTACAAGCCACTTATCCAACAAAAGCTTAATCTCCATAATATACAAAGAACTCACACAGCTTAACAACAAAAAAACAAACAACCCGATCAAAAAATGGGCAGAGGACATGAACAGACATTTCTCCAAAGAAGATATAAGTATGGCCAATAGACACATGAAAAAATGTTCATCATCGCTAATCATAAAGGAAATGCAAATCAAAACTACACTAAGATATCACCTTACACCCGTCAGATTGGCAAAAACATCCAAAACCAAGAGTGACAAATGTTGGAGAGGTTGTGGAGAAAAAGGAACCCTCATACACTGTTGGTGGGAATGCAAACTAGTACAGCCACTATGGACAACAGTATGGAGATATCTCAAAAAGTTAAAAATAGAAATACCTTATGACCCAGCCATCCCACTACTGGGTATCTATCCTAAGAACCTGAAATCAGAAATCCCAAGAGTCCTTTGCACCCCTATGTTCATCGCAGCATTATTTACAATAGCCAAGATGTGGAACCAACCTAAATGCCCAGACACTGATGATTGGATAAAGAAGATATGGTATATATACACAATGGAATACTACTAAGCCATAAAAAAGGACAAAATTGGTCCATTCGCAGCAACATGGATAGACCTCGAGGGTATTATGCTAAGCGAAATAAGCCAGACAGAGAAAGACGAACTCTATATGACCCCACTCATAGGTGGAAGATAACGTATAGACAAGGAGAACTGATCGGTGGTTACCAGGGAAAAGGGGAGGGTGGGGGGAGGGCACAAAGGGGGAAGTGGTGTACCCACAACAAGACTAACAATAATGTACAACTGAAATCTCACAAGGCTGTAATCTATCATAATCTTAATAAAAAAAAAAAGATTGTTATGACTGTCGTACTGGTTATTTAGCTGTTGTGTCTCAGCTCCAGGCCACCCTTCTAAAAATTATTCTATGATTATGCAAACTGCATTTCCAAAACTCTCAACTAAATTCCCAAACTACATGAAGTCTATAAATTATGTTTCCCAGATTATCTTCCCAACCAGTGCACTGTAATTTTTCTGCCAATGGGAGATACTCAAAGGGTATCAAAAAATGGGAGAAGGAGAAAATCCTTCTTTCCTTCCAGTTCTTATCACTCCCCAGCCTCTGACACTTTTAGCACTTACAGTAACAACTATATTATATTCCTGTGCCAGTTAACTTTTCTTCCATTTATAGTCTGACACCAGCAATGTGGTGCTCCATAGAGATCTGAGCGTCATCCAGGAAGGTCTACACTCCCATTGTAAACTTCTCTTTCAAGTCTCTAGATTCAGGATATGCTATCTTATCCTTTCCTTCAACCCTAAGAGTGGGAACTACTCTCTATAGTTACTAATATCTATGGTCTTCAACATGATCTTTTTGCTCCACTAACCTTTAAATATCTATATACTAATTTCCTATATTATATTATCGCTAAAATATCTAGCATGCTTCCTGTTTTTTTGACTGAACTCTGTCTGATAGAGCTGGTATTAATTGTCTAAAGTTGGAATCAAAATGTAATTATTTTCTGAAAACCGGTGAGAACTTCCTCCTAGTTTTTAAGGGCATAAAACCATTACAATTTTCTTTAGGTGTATATTCTACTGTACAGGCTAACACTTATTTTACCATTTCCTCCCAAATTCCAGAGAAAAATAATCACATAGAAAATTAGAAGAAATAAGCCATTTATGCTTGGACATATAGAACAGAGAGAAAGAGGAAATAGCTGTCTTTTGGGTGAGAAGTCCCCTGGGGGATCAGCCCTGGAACCACTGAATCTTTATTTTAATTTGGCATTGTGCCTGGTCCACCTGAGTTGATTTGAAGCTCTGAGTGTCAATGAAACCACTATGTAAAACTGCCTCTCTGAGGACTGTCTGCTGGGACTATTGGGTTTGGATCTTCCATGGAGCCAACTGTACAGGGCTAGGAAAGGTTGAGGCAGAGCAATTGAAAACATATATACATAGTAAATAGAAAATGTTACTGGCAATGCTAAGATACCAAATATTGTTGGTTCTTGAAAACAAATTCAAAATCTCTGTTTTACTATAATTAATTTCGGGTCTTCTTTGATTTGGAATATTTGAATTAACTCTCTAAGATACAATCAAGCACTTCTTCAACATCTTGTGTATTTACCAGACATATATTTTCTAAAGTATGATTCTATTCCCACTGCCAGTACCAAAACCATTATTGGTTCCTATGGCCCACTCAAGAGTATAGCTTTGTGTATGAGCTGTATTAACTATAATAGCTTGTAAGATCTTGAGGACAAGTCAGGCAACATCTTTTTATCCTTCCATACATCATGGAAATATTTTTGATCATGGAGTATACAACTTCCATCAGAATTATCTCTGTGCTTGTTTAAAATGCAAATTGTAGAATTCCACCCCAAAATTCTGAATCAACATTTCCATGGGTGGAGCCTGGAAATTTATATTTAACAAGCATAACAAATAGCAATTATTCCCAATAAAGCGTGAGAACAACTGCCTCACAGTCCTTACCACAGTGCCTCCAAACATAAGACAGTTAATGAACGTGCTCTGAATTGCATGAATGGATATGAGTATAATCTACGTGTCTCTGAGACACATCTTAACATTAAAAACTACATTTTCTAATGAATTGAAAATAATGACATTAAAGTGAGTCAAGAATATTAACCAGAAACCAAAATGAATATAAATACATTCGCACTCAAAAGACCACAGCTGTGTTAAATATAGAAGATTTGATAAGCATGGTTTTCTTTAACAACTATCTGAATTTGTGACTTATATAAATAACTCTTTTATATTTTCACATAGTAGAGACCTAACTGTTGGATCTTTGCATTAGTTTAATGTGCTATTTTGAGTGAAAATTAATAAGTCAAAAGTAATTATTTGAGTGCTAATTGTTAAACTGGAGTGTAAAGCACTGAACTTAAGAATGTAATTTTCTAGATTAATGTGTAATGTCTCAATTTTGGAAGAGATACATTAACACAGTATATATTGCTTGGAGGTAGTTTTTGATTGATTATGGTTGACTTCCTTTAATTTTCTTATAACTCTAATGTTTCTCACTATAATTTTTTAGAATATAAATAATTATGTTTACCTATTAAGTAATATATAGAATTAATTCCAGTTCTCTGGTTATAATTTTGCAAAATAATATATATTTTGTATCATAATGTTTTTCAAAGTAATTATTAATAGTCCTTATCTTTAGGATACAAGTATATTTGATGGAATCTTGTTTTTTCCTGAAATCTAAATTACATTGCGAAGCTCATAGGGGAATAACATGGCACTAATTTAATACAAATTTTGAACTCCAAATTAAATTTGAGTACTAATGGCTCCTCCTTAATAATCCCAACCCGTATTTATCTTTTCTTTGTTGTTAACCGCCTAGCTCTCAATCCATCCATCTGCTCATTCATTCATTCAACAAATATTTACCTGAAGCTTACTCTGTGCTAGACACCATGCAAATTTCTGCCTCTGGGGGATAGAGATGAGTAATCAGGAAATTACAGTGCAGTATGAAGAATTTTATTTGTGGAAAAACAGATATTATGAGAGAATAAAGGAAAAATATCTTAGCCTTAGGGATTGTGGGAAGTTTTCTCAGAGGAATTGAAATATAATCTGACACATGAAGAAACAGTTATTAATAGGGCTATGGATAGCCAGGAGAATAATCATTACAGTAAGAGGAAGCAGGAGCAGAATGCTGATAACTAGAGAAAGCTGAGCGTCATTAGGGAACTGCATGGAATTCCAGAATGCCGTAATATACAGTGTAGGCTGGAGATTGGCGTAAACCAATTCATGAAATATTTACCCATAGCATGCCATGCCAAAATTCAGTTCATTGATCATTTTGCACTATAGCAAGACCCCTCTGACTGCAGTGTTAAGAGTGCATCTTGAGAGAGCTGTTACTAGAGTAACCCAGGTAATCATACATTGATGACATAAGTGAAACTCAAATATCTTTTTCTGTAGTGATTTATTCACCTTTTTAAGTGAACTTGGTCACTCTCTTATCTGCTAACTTAACACTTTCTGCATATCTATATTATTACACTCTAGTTACTCATTTGTGCTTTATTTCTTCTTAGACCATGAGTTTCTAAAAATGTACCCATGTCTTGTATATCTTTATATCTGTGTAATTGAATATTGTGCATGAGCAAAAATGCTCATAAAATCTTTATTAAGTTAGTGTAAGAATATGTGAATGAAGGAAGAAATGTATTTTGAAGTCCTTATGGGGCATATAATAAAATGAAACCACACTAATGGGAGTAATAAGAACAAAAGTGATGGAAAGAAATGGGAAAAGTATAACATATACGATAAAAATTAACAAGAATTTCTACTGAATACTTCATTTCCCCAACATACCAGTTATCAAGGTTATTATTATATGGTTCTAAGGGTTTATGTATTTCAGGATGTCTTCGTGTCTTTGAAAATAACTTATCATCATTGCACAGTATTCCTATGTGTGGGTTCAGCGAAACATGTTCAAGATCAGTGAACAATGGCAAGAATAGTAAGAATAGTCCAAATTTTCTATTTCAAAGGTGAAGTTTGCTTACAAAACTAAACATATGCTTATCATATGATCTAGCAGTCATGCTCCTCAGTATTTACTCAATAGAACTGAAAACTATGTCTATATAAAAACCTGCCCATGGATTTTTTTTTAATAGTTTTATTCATAATTGCCAAACTTGGAAGCAACCAAGGTAGCCTTCAGTAGGTGAGTGGATAAACTATCGTACATCCAGAAAATGGAATATTATTCAGTGCTAAAAAGAAATAAGCTATCAAGCCATGAAGGAACCTTAAGTGCATATTACTAAGTGAAAGAAGCCAATATAAAAAGGCTATATACTGTATGATTCCAACTATATGACATCTGAACAAAGAAAAATTATAGAAACAGTAAAAAGATCAATGGTTTCCAGGGTTCTGGGGGAGCGAGGGATGAATAGACAGGGCATAGAAGATTTTTAGGGCAGTGGAAATAGTGTGTATGATACTATAATGATGGAAACATGTTATTATACATTAAAAATGTCATGTCATTTGTCCAAATCCATAGAATGTACAATAGCAAGAGTGAACCCTAATGTAAACTGTGGACTTTGGATGATAGTGATGTGTCAATGTAGGTTCATGGATTGTAGCGAGAATAGCCGCTGGTGGGGGATGTTGATAGTGAGGGAGGTCATGTGGGGGTGTAGGGGTCATATGGGAAATCTCAGTGCTGTCTGCTCAATTTTGCTGTGAACCTAAAATTGATCTAAAAAATAATGTTTATTAATTTTTAAAAAAGTCAAATTTGTTATTTAAAAATGCAAATATAAAATATGAAAATGGAGTTTTAAAATTTCCAGTAATAATTTTCAATAGTTAACTGGCATTATAGAAAAAACAGCTAATGTTTATTTAGTGATACTCCATTCCAGAACCCAGCCCTGTTCTAGGTATTTTCTATGTACTAACTTATTTAATCTTCACAAAACTCTGTGTGATAGGTAATATTATTTTCCCTGTTTGGCACAGATCCATTGAGTTATTCACCCTAGATCACATTAGTTCCAGTTAGCGTGCTACAGAGCCAAGATAAGAGCCAGGAAATAGGACTTCAAACAAGAAGAACAGAATAGTTTCAGCAGATTGTGCATCAGAAATTCTGTGCTGTTTTTAAATGTTTTGAAAATCTTTTTGTGTTTATGAATAAAATTGAAAATCACAAAAGAAACAGTGAAAGCGAAGCATCTTTCGGAAGGGTATTTCTAAATATTAGTCTAAATACCTTTAAATAGCTTTTTAATACCTGAAAAAGAAATTTTAAAAAGTAGCGTTCAACTGTTGCTTCCTATACAAAAAGGATTTATTCTATGGTACTTCTGAGACGATCACAATGTATGAAACTTTAAAGTGATAGGCTTCATAGAGGAAGTACCCTGGACAATATCTAGAGTAACATGCGTTCTAATTGTGGTTCTATCACTAATGTTCCAGGGCTTTGAATAAGTCTCAGATCTCATTTGCCTACCGTATAAAATTAAGGGCTTTGCACACAATGCTCGCAAATTCCATTTTAATCTCTCAAATACCATGTTTCAGGGAAGGGCATTTTTTTAAATAATGGTCATTACTTAGAAAATGTCTTAGGTATAACTGATTTTATTGGAAGTCCTTCTTACTATGATAACACCCATCAGATAAAGACCGCCAGAGGATCTTCCATGGTGAAATGAAGTTAGATATATTAATTTGCTGCATCAAAGGAAACAGTACACCAAAGGAACTGTAGGCAACTCATTAAGAGAGCATTGTTTACTGTAGGTATGTGCTTGTGATGGACTAGTCATAGGTTTGCATTGATGCTGGATGATTCTAAGGAGGAACTTGAAAGGAGAACAGGTCAGTCCTAGACTGGGTGTGATCATGAGGGGAGAGCTGTTTAACATTTGGGTATCACAATAATAGTTCAGGAGTGAGAAGAATTGAGCAAAGCTGGGGAAATCATTGGTAAAAAGGCAAGAATCACTTGTATGATCTTGGTCATGTCCCATTAGAAACATTGGTTTAGGTTTTATTAGGAACATCACAGTCTCCTCTGCTCCCAAAATAAGAAAAGACAATGTAACTGGAACACACACACAAACCCACATGCAAACCCTAGCCTGAATAGTGAAATTTCCTTCTATAATGAGTAACAGAATTTTTGATAGGGAAAGTAAGGTATATAAGGTTGGTTTTCCCATAGTTAAGCATGTGGTTTGTTTTATATGAAAGCATCTTCTATCTAGAACTCTACAATATTGATTATTCTATCAAAGAAGTGAAAAATTAATTGAACCACTTCGAAATATTAGCAACTCATTAGATGCTAACAAATGGTATTCCATGATCAGTACATACATTACTTAAATGTTCATCATTGTCCAGGCATTGAAGTGGAGAAAGAAAAGTTTTCTTGATTAGAAAAGATTCTAGGGGTCTGCCTGGTGGCATAGGAGTTAAGTTCCCACATTCCACTTTAGAGGCCCAGGGTTTGCTGGTTCGAATCCTGGGTGCGAATCTATGTACTGCTTGTCAAGCCATGCTGTAGCAGGCGTCCTCCATATAAAATAGAGGAAAATGAGCACAGATGTTAGCTCAGGGCCAGTCTTCCTTAGGAAAAAGAGGAGGATTGGTGGCAGATATTAGTTCAGGGCTAATCTTCCTCAAAAAAAAAAAATGTCAAAAGATTCTATATGGTTTTTAACTTTGAGGAGAAAAAGACCCAAACTGCAAATGACATAAAATTCAGATTCCATAGCATGATCAAATAAATGAGTAAAAACAAACAATGCAAATGATTAAAGTTTCAAGAAATAGACTTGAGAGAGAGAGATCTAGAAAATACAACAGTGGTAATAATGTATGAAGAGATGTTACACAAATGATGTTTTCTGCTTTTTCCCTTTCTTTGAATAAAGTAAATGGTTTTAAAAGAAGCAGCAAGAATTAGTGCTAAGAACAAAGGAAAATAAATTCTGGTTTTAAAGGTTCTGACATATGGAAATAGATTTAGAGGGTAGATGAAGCATTTCTTTCCTTAGGTTAGGGTAAAGACTAAACCATACAGCTGATAGCCTGTATTTGTTAGATACAGCCCTACCTCTAGACACAAAAGCTTCCAGATCCCGTTGTGCTGTCATCTGAATCATCTGGATTACCAGAGCCCCAAGCCTTTCAGAAAACATCAGCTGTTGTTTTAAATTGACTTTTTAGCTCAATTTAATTTTATTCATTTTAGTTCAATTTCAGATTTCACTGTCAAGTTAGGACCAAGAAATACCAACCAGCCAAAAACAAGACAGTTTTATATCAAACTGGAAGGCCTGTAAGTGCAAGTCCCACATCATTAATTAGACCTAAGAAAGAGATCCAAACCTTGGGGGGTTCCATGAGCCCTCAGTATAAGAGCGCACACTAAGTGGGGTAGCTGTCTCCTGGTGATGATCAAGGCTGGTTCAACAGATTTGTATTTCTAGAGTGGCTGTATTTTCTTGTCTCCAATCATGCTCCTGATTAGCTGCTGTTAGTTCCAATACAGAAGACTGCATACCTATCTACTCGGCCTAGGGTATACAAGTAATTACACCCCCTACTAGAACATCCAAATGACACTTCCCCATAAGTATCTTCAGTATCTATTTTAAAGAATCTACTATCTAACCTCTAAAACCATGTTTAAATATCTTAGAGGTTTAAAGATTCACATTCCTCCATGATGCATTTTCTTTATGCAGAAAATCTTTCATTTTGTCTTAGTCTACCTTTTATGTCAAAGATAATGTTATGAGAAGTGACTAAACGAGAAGAAAAAGAGAAATCATTAAGATAAAACACTGGCGCTTTGAAGATGAACTTTGAAAACTATAAACCTTTAAATATACAATAAATTTTGAGTTTCTTACCTTTTATTCAATATTAGCTGAAGTTTCTGTCTGCATCCTTTTTCTTATAAAGTTTATAGGATATCGAGAAAAATGTAAATTTCACAATCTTTATTCTGGGGATACTTTTTCCCAGGAAATAGTTATACGTAAGACTTATAGAAGAGCTATCCAGGAATTGTAAAGAAAAGGAGCAAATTTATTTCATAATTTGAATAGCATAGCTGTTATTAGTGGAAAAACTCAAAAGAGTCTTCTTCTTAAGAAGTACATTAATTTTGTCTATTTGATTTAGGCTATAAACACATGACAATCTGTTAAGTGTATATTTTTCAGCATTTTAGAAGGTTGACTCACAAACTTGATGGGAGGCATTTTTTCTTAATTTAAAATATTCATTTTAGATGCAATTTTAATAATATATTTCTCTGGTACTTACTATTCCTGTGCCATAGTCAACAGCATAAAATATTACAAAGGACATAACATCAGGAGAAATTTTGCAAATAAATTGTCCACCTATAATGATGTTTCCAGGAAAATGACTGAATATAGGCAGTTGTGGCATCCTGAATTTGCAACTTGGTAAAATGAACATATTGAAAAGGATATTTTTATTTCAAAATATAAGTAGAACTTTGAAAACAACCTTTATTTTTTTGTCTTTAAATGACTGGTTGCTTTATATTTAAAATTATGTTTTAAAATTTGTTGCTTGTATTTAAAATTATGTATGAAAAGTCCTCTGTTATGAATTTCTAATGCCCTGCAAAATTCACACATAAATGGTGGGGCTGAGGGGCTGGCCCAGTGGCGCAGCAGTTAAGTGAGCTCCGCTTCGGTTGCTTGGGGTTCGGTGGTTCGGATCCCGGGTGCAGACATGGCACTGCTTGGCACGCCATGCTGTGGTAGGCGTCCCACATATAAAGCAGAGGAAGATGGGCATGGATGTTAGCTCAGGGCCAGTCTTCCTCAGCAAAAAGAGGAGGATTGGCAGAAGTTATCTCAGGGCTAATCTTCCTCAAAAAAAAAAAAAATGGTGGGGCTGAGTATTGATTTAAGAATATTATCAAGGATTTATTTTCTGATGATGTTACTTATAGTTCTTCTAAGACTTTACTTCCTCTGTCCACAAAGCAAGATTTTTTTTATTCATATAGAATATTTAACTACCAAAGTTCCCACAGTTTCACATGTCACTGTTTCTATCAGAAGCAGTTCTTTTCCAAAATCAGAGTTAGCAATATCTGTTGATGAATTATTTTTCTCCAATTTCCTTGGAAGTAAAATAAGAAGAAATGGATACACATGTAGTGAGAGAGAGAGTAGTAAAATTGTTCAAATAAATTTTCAATAAAATTTAAGAAATATTTTAAAGTCACATAATCTTAATTTTTGGAAGCATATTATAAAATGGCAAGTTGCTTTTATGATACCCTCCCAAGTCAGTTGCCCCTCACGTGCTATGTAGAACCTTCTGTACATGTATTCTATTCTTCTCAAATATTTCACCATGACAGTAACTCTCCAGCTACCCTTCCATCAGTTGAGAACTTCCTCAACTTTGTTCCACAGGTATTCATATCTTTTCCATCCCTACTCATCCTCTTCCTCTTTCCTTTTTGCTATACAATAGAAGTGCCCTATCTCCTATGTAGGACCACTTCTCTGCTCTATATACTTTCTCCAGTTGTTTCCGCAGATACCTTGCTTTATAGATTTTCTATTTTTTTCTGTATCTTCACATTCTCCTTCTAATAGATCCTGCCCTTAAAAAAAATTTTGAATATTTTCAAGCTTCTTCTATTTAAAAAAAAATCAATAAATGCATTCCTTACATACATGTATACTACATTCGCCTTCCTAAGCCCGTAATCGCCTCTGTTGCCCTTTATAGCTGTATTCTGTCACTAGACTTCTTGAAATAATTATCTACATTCACAGATTACTGTTCCTAACATTCGTTTGCTCCTCAGTCCATTTCCCCTCCTCAAAGTCACCATCATCCTGTAGTAACTCCTCAATTTTGTTTCATTTGTCCATTCCCCAGAATTGGCAATGTCAACCTTCACTTTTTTGAAATATGTTTTCCCTTGGGTCATACCTTTAATTGATGGTTCCTATTAACTCTTCCAACTTTTTCACTATATGTTTTTTCCTGAGTGATATTATCCTCTTTAATGGGGGGGTAATTGATATCTATATGTCTCCAACCCTAATATTTCTTCTGAAACTCAAACACATATATCGCTCACCACATCCGTAACTGAGGTTTTACCTCTATTACCCTCTTCTTGAAACCTGCCCTCTATCTTAATGGCTGTTACCATCATTCACTGGATTTTCCAAGGAAGTTTCCTTGAGCCACCAATTTTGGGTTTCCACTCCCATCTACTACCAAAACATCCCATTACCATAGGACCTATTAACCAGATTTAAAATGACAGTTGACTCATCTATATCTACAATGGATAGTAAACTCTGTTAGTTTCTAGTTAAAATGTAGTATTGTCAGCTCTAAGATACATGATTGTAGTTAAAAATATTCCCCAAGGAATGGAAGAATGGATACATGAATGTATAGAAGGATGAATGGATGGTGGATGGATGGATGGATGAGAAGGGAAGCTCTTGTGTGTTTATAGACTAGAGGATACATTTGGAAGAAGAGCAGAATTTCCAATTTAGAGTAGCGGGATCTAGTTCAGCTATGTGATCACTCTAAGGTACATGGAGACAATGACCCTAAAGGAGAATATAGAAATCACAGCCATATAGGAATCATTAGGGTATGAGTTCTGAAATGAAGAATTTAAAAGAGTTTGTAAAAGCCATGGGGTAGTTCACAGTATTGAAAATAGCAAAAACAACATAACCTTTGAATTGACTGACTCTTAGATGAAAGTTTAAATTCAGTTTTGGGAGATCTGAGAAGTAGAATCAATTTTGAAAGAGTTTCAGGGGGTAAAAAAGGTGGTAAAAAAAGAAGGGAGGATGTCTCTTAGTCTATGTGAAATTTTTCATATGCTTTATAGTCATAATAAATTTTATGTCTCCCTTGTTCGTCTAACACTTCTTTCATTTAACTGACATGTCACCTTGAAAGTATTTTCTGAGAAAGAGCCTTTTATAAAAATATGGCTCTTCTTATTACTTAAAAGAGGCACTATCCTATATGTTGTTTGAAAGGGTTTACTCCATGCCCTTTTAGGGCCACTAAAAGCTGAAATGTGCAACATGATATCCGAAACTAATTTTTCCAGTTTCAGCAATTTAATGCTGAGTTATTAAACAGTCGTAAAGCAATTAAGATCCATTTTTGCCTTTTTTAGAATATATATTTTTTAAAAACTCTGTAGTTCTAGGGTTTTCTTTTTTAAAAAAAGGAAAAACATTAAGCAATTATTTTAATTTGACTATATCTATTAATAATGTTAGAAACAGATTACTAGCCAAAGAAACAATTCTTTCCTTCTAATTACATGTAATCTATATCACTACCAAGGCTTATGTTGGTTAAAATTAATTCTTGGTTGGTGATGGAACTGATACGTAAAATTGATCCAAAGGGAAGATCCTCTGTTGCTTATATGCTGTGATCTGTGAACTGAATGTGAGTGCAATTAAACTACTATTTAAATCGATAATTAGTAGATATTTAGAAAGTAGGATTATGCATGTTAGAAGTGAAGATCTGAAGATGTGCCTCTATCACCAGGGTTATTAAATTTGTTTCGTTGGCTACCTTTCCTTTTGCTTAGTGCCTTTTCTGCTTTGCTCTGTTGATTCTGGAACTTTCTAGGAAGTGAAGGCCTTTAGACTGGAATCTGCCCTGCTCTCCCTCCATTTTATTTTCAGGCTCTCTTGCCATATGGCTTCTGTTCACGTACAATGTACCAGGAGCACGCTGGGAAGGGGGGCTGGTGTCCAAGCAAACTCTTTACCCAAGAGTAATGGAAATACGCTTAATGAAACGTATTTCTTAATGAAACACGCTGTCATCATAACATCTTATTCGAATTGTACTAAAAATTTTCAGGAGTGTATTAATAAAATCTTCCCTGTTGCCCATGACTAAAAGTCTTTTCTTCCACAAAAATGCGAAAAGCAAAAAGTCATTGTCACTTGCCTGCCACTTCTCACATTCTATATTGCATCGTAATTATTTATATAAATATTCATTTCCCCTTACTAAGATCCTTGATTCACCAATATTTACTTTTATTTTGAGACAACAGATATTTGTAGAAGGTAGAACACAAAACTGAGATCTTTCGATACTCCTGCACTTGCTGAGAAGACTCAGTTTCACTGTTATGAAAGTAATATATATTTGTGTGTATATAAAATATGAAATATAAAGGCAAGGATTTAACTAACTCATCTATTATTTTATTCATACATCTACCCATCCATGCATTTATTTATTTAACAAAAAATTATTAATCACTTTATTGAGCACTATGCTTGGTGCCAGGAATGAAAAGCAGCTTAGGAAAAAAATGGTTCTATTCCTCAAAGAGCTTAAAGTAGTTTGTAAAGACAAAAACATAATAATGTCAGAGAATGGAAAATGCTATAGCAGAGTTAAGCGCAGGGTATCATAGGAGCAACACATAGTGTGTTTCAAAAAAGCCCTCTCTAAGCTTCGTTTTTCTCATTGAAGTATTCTGGAACCATAGATAATTTTGTTTTATGTGTTGTAATAATAGTAAAATGTTTATGTTTCCACCTGTGTTTACAGATTTAATGGCCGTCCTGCATGTCTATATTTATATATTTATATCCATATCCATACCTATATCTGTATCTGTCTATATGATATCATATATCTACAAATATATAAAAGCACCTAACATGGGTCTTGATGCATAATTCGAACTCAATAAATGTTTCCTTCTTTTCTGATTCTAAATAGTTATGAAATTGAGGAGAAGTTCTAAAAAGTTTGAGGAATGTTTTGCATGAGAGGATATGGTGTAATTATGCTGCCTACATGCTGCATTCCAGGTAGCTAAACGCTAAATCACTTGCATCTTTGTGGTTCCCTAGTTGCTTTGTACCCCTTTAGAAACCTTCGCTGAACTCTTGGTACAAAGGCCACTAGATGGGGCTTGTGTGCTTAGTACCTTATGGTTTAGCAAAATGCACTTCCTTTTAGTTTTTG
The DNA here is from genome assembly GCF_021613505.1 of Equus quagga. Lineage (NCBI taxonomy): Eukaryota > Metazoa > Chordata > Mammalia > Perissodactyla > Equidae > Equus > Equus quagga. The sequence continues at coordinate 20,009,353 of NC_060272.1, read as the reverse complement.
TAAACTCAGAAATACTATTCTTTAACCTATTCTATCCTTTATTAACTGTAACACTGTAAGCAATTCTCATTAGAAATCTTTTTTATTAGCACGTGTGCAACATAACTATCACACTTGCAAACGTAATATTCCTCAAAGCAAAGCAAACAAACCTCTTTGCAACCAGGCACATTTATCTCTTCAGAGGCTAAATGCAAGGTCTCAATACTAATCTAATAGTTCTTTACAAAACTGTGTCTCTTCTTATTGTAGAGTCTCAGATTCTGCATGTTGGAATCACCAATTCTTACTTTTTAGGGCCAGATACAAGATTTACCATTAATTATGAAATTTGCTCCTTAAGTATCGCTAATGTCTGTTTTCCTGTAAGAAACTGGTTGTCAAACTCTGACATGCATCAGCATCACCTGGAGAGCTTGTTAAAATTCAGATTACTGGGCTACACTCCAAGAATTTCTGATTCAGTGAGTCTGGGCTGGGACCCGTGACTCTGCATTTCCAACCAGTGCCCAGATATACTGATGCTGCTGGTCCAGGGACCATACTTTAAGAATCTCTATTTTACAGAAGGCTCTCTTGGATCAAATGCATACCATTCATCATCTGGCCCTCCTGTCTCAAGCCAGCTGCCTGTCACACTGCAACATTCATCTCTCTAGACACTGAGACCTGGACAAGGACCAAAAATAAAGGCTGTTCTTTTCATTCCATTTGTGCTCCTAACCACTAGGCACCCAACTCTCTACCTTAGATAAGACTCAACTTCATCACTAACCTAGGGGAGCACTGCTCTATATCTTCTAGCAGCTAATAGCTAATACTCATTTTTTTTTCAAATGAAGAGTTTTACCCATTTTTCCCAAATGCCCACACCTAGGTCCAGGGAGCCCCTCTCTTCCTTGTCTTGTCCATTCCGTTGTCAGTCCCGACTTTACTGATTTCCCGCATACTACCAGGCATGATTATACCTCCACTTTACCTTCCCTGGAGACCTAGCTTCGCACTACTTTTTTATGTGCTGTAAGTAACTCACTCAATTCCTCATCTATTTATTTCTGATTTATTCCTCCATCAGTTATTAACTACCAATTATTCTAGGCAGTGCCTCATCCAGCCATTATGGCTACAATGATAAAGTCAGGCATGACCTCCTGTCTTTCGAGATTTCCACCATTGTTTTGATTACTCTACGTTTATGGATTTGGGATACCTCTTGTTGTCACCAGGTTCTTGTTTTCCATCTCAATTAACTTCTTGGCTTGCAGACTCCTGGCTTTTGAAAAACCACAAGCTTCCTGGCTTTCAAGTAGCATATCAAGCTTCTATCTTTATTTGTTGGTTCTAGACTCTTAAGTCAGCATTATCTCCGACAACCTGAGCATCTTCTTCTCACCTGACTTTCATCGTCCCTGCTGGGCTTCTGCACCTTCTTTGTTAATATAATGATAATGCCTTAAAATATATGGTTTATATCTTCAATGGTACTTCAGCATCCCCCATCTTATTTGATTTACCATTTCAAATGATTAACCTACCTCTATGGAAAAACCTATCTTTCAAATGATTTCAAATACTTTACCTTTGTATGTTTATATTTTTATAATTTCATAAATTCCTTATATCTTGGCCGATTTTTTTTTTTACCCTTTTTATATTTTGTCATCCTGTAAAACCTCTAAACTTATACAAGTAACAGAATGTGCTGCTAGTATGTTATTTGTCTCCTGCATTACACTTTATGGACACTAACTCAAGTTACTGTTAATTTATTTATATCAGATATGCACAGTCTCTGATCAAAATGATCTCTTACTGCCCAGAAGCTTCCATACTATGCCAGCAAAATCATTTTTATTTCACATTCTCTGATTCTTTCCTGATCTCCACGACAACTCTGAACACATGCCTGAACTCAGCCTCCTATTTTAAATCTTACTACCTTGAAAAGACTAAGATTAAAGTCACATCCACGGCACCACTTAGTTTAAATGAATTACAACAAAGCTCAGCAAAAATTGGCTTCAAAACACCATAAATTCCCTGTTTTTCTCTCAATTTAAACATTATCATTACATAATGTTTAACATGCTTAAAGTTACTCCAATATTGTGCATACAAAAGTCATTTGCTAATGAGGGGGCGAATCATTGCGAATGGCAGAAGAAAGTTGAAACCACAGATAAAGATGTTTGAAGGCTTGGAGCTGAATGGGTTAAATTATTCTGGCGCATCAAAGTTTTACCAAGATCTTAACCTAATTATATTTGTGATACAAGTTAGGCCCAATTTATTCAGTAGGGATGCTGCAAAGTGAAGCATATCATGAGTACTAAGGGTAATAGAAACAATTGCTTCAGTGAACCTGGAACTGTTGCAACGGCCACGTCAGAACAGATGGCTCTGCATTTACGCCAGTCTAGGGAATCAAATTGGCAGTAGTCAAACAAAAATCCTGAAAAGCATGTCAGCAGTTGTGAAAATGAGTTTTCTTTATTTAAAAAGTTGTTCATAACATTCCATTGAGAACGTTTATAAAACTGGAAGTATTTGCCACTTTAGTTAATTTGCCTATGAGTGTATGGAACTTGTGGCCCACTGTGCGTATGTTTATATATACATATATATATATACACACACATACATACACATACGTGTAATATGTATATTAGGTACATAACATATATACTAACAACATACTAATTTGTGATATATACTATTAGTAATCTATAGTTAATATATAGTAATCTATTATTTTATGCATTATATGTATATATATGCCGTCTTCTTTGAAATATATTGATATTATATATCAACAGTTGCTAGTTCCTGAATTAATTTGTGTTAATTTGCATTTTGAATCCACACTGCTACTAGCATAAGAATTTTGAGGTTTTCTTTAAAAGTAAACTACTTTATTCTATCTTTAAGAAAGCATTCTACCATAGACTACTTGAATTTTACATTAAGCCTGAAATGTATTATGGTCAAATGACTACGCTTGTTCATTAACATCTTTTTCTCCGTGCACAATGAGTAATTAATAGTTTCTCTAAAAGTTAAATGAAAATGGATTTGACATTTTGGGGCCAAGATTCCTAAATTAGCTCTGGGGAAAAAGAAAAGTTTCTACGTATTCTCCACCGTTTTAAAAATTTTTCAATAAAAAGAGAAAAGAAAGAAAGAATAATACCTTGGTCTTCTACAATACTGTGAAACTGGAACTTTTTCCAAATAAGCTGGTCTCTTCTACTCTCTTCACAGAAGACACAGCTAAATGCGGGAGTCTAAAGGGAAGGGTCTTCTCCTGGCTTTGCTTTTTCAGTGTTCTTAGACAGTGTGAGCTTACCAGTGAATGTGTCCTCTGTTGGGTCCAGCAGTTGGTCTCTAGCCTGACTGATCCATCATCATCTGCCTACCTACATTATTGGATTAATAATCTAAACACAGTAGATCTCTTAAAAACATTGGTAATTCTTTTTTATCATAGTATTTGCTCAAATTTCCATAGCATATTTATTACTAGCTAAAGAATAGATTTTTCCTACTATAATATTATGTTGACAAATCTAGTGTCCAAGAGAAAAATATTCAGAGCCTAGTATTATTTTTGTTCAGATTTATTATATGCTTTAAAAAATTTGACTCTGATGATTTATTTGATCATATTGCTTTCTATTCTGGACCATGGAAAGATTAAGATTTTTATAGCAAATTAGTATCTGTACAGATTAAACAGATGAATGTTAAAATTTGAAACCTTAAAGGGAAAATAAAGGATTAAAAGTGAACCAGCTAAACTTTAGCTGGGGAAAGATATAAGCCTAATAGCAAAATTCTATAAATATATTTTATTACAGTTTTTACTGTGGACAAGCAAGTATAAAGAATGGGCCTCTATTTGAATCATAAACCAGGCTCTTACTGATTCCATGCTCTTTCAGTTGGGGTCACCAAAACTACTGTAACAAATATGCCCAAGTGTGTATCTTGTCTCACACAAATTAGAGGCTTATTTTACAATATCCGAGACAGGTCTTCCTAATTGGAAGTTGGCTTTTCTGCATGTGGTGGGGCAGGGATCCCTGCTTATGTATAAAAACAACAGGTTTGGTTGAGAAGACTCCACAGTTAGCCTGATCTTTGCAGCAGAATTAAATCCCTTTTGATTAATGTGAAAGTCTATATTTTTTTTGGTCTCACCTCTAACTGTTGGGTTGAAGGACATGAAATTACGTAGCCTTTAAAATTATATTTTAAGACATGGAAAAGTAATAATTAGTGAAACAAAAGAAAATGCAAACCTCGTTTTATCAAAAATTTGAGTCCTCTTTTCTCCTTGTGAATGTGTGTATTTGTATAAATAAAGAGCAGAAGTAAATTCACCAGATGTTAACAGTGGTTATCTTCAGGTGTTACGGTCATAAGTGATTTTAATTTTCTTATTTCTATTTTCTCTTTGTCCACAATAAGCAGGTTTTGTTTATATAATGAGGATAAAATTGCAGTGAAAACACTGCATTCCTTCAACTACTAAAACTTTATATGAATTGTCTTCTTAAACTCATCACCTGTCTGAACATCAGCTGTCAAAAACATCAGTTCCTCCCCGCTTGCCACAGATGGCCTGGCCGTGTGCGGCTGCTCTCTCCCGACAGCCCACAGGACCTCATTAGCTTTTAAAGTTTTCTGAAGTAAATCCTGGTTAGAGGGAAAAAAATTAAAAGTAGCCACATGATATCACTGAAAGGAACTAAAAAAAAATGTTAACAATGAGACCTACAGCACGTAATTTGTTACTGAAGTCAAATAAACTTAGACCAGGTACCCCAGCTTTTAATTTCTTCTCAGAAAGTATTTTGTGTTTGGGGAAAATCTGGCTAATGAATGAATTCAATCAAGCAAACAAAAATAAATACAATTTCCTTCTTGATGTGCTATATAATTAATGTTTTTGAATACATGAATCATTGCTATGCACCGTGCTAAATGCTAGGAAGGATTTTATCTTAAGACAGTGCAATTTTGCTGGTATAATTTTTTAAAGCATGACTGTGTTAAATTTATATATATATATAGATTGTGTAAGTGATAAAGAATTGTATATTATTAAGATTTTAAAGGTAGAAGATTTTTTTTTAATGAAGCTCTAAAAATGACTTGACCAGGAAAACACAACCAGTAGATGTTCTACTAGAGATGAGAACTCAGATTCCCTCACTCATTCCAAAGCTTGATGCTTGTGTGTGTATCCCATTGTTTCTCTGAAATGTGAACTTGTATTATGAGAGCGTAGAGGAAGGCAAAATGGGGAAAATGAACTTGGGATGGGCCTTATCAAGTCAGTGGATTAAATTGAAATAGAAAGATGTTGTCCTACATAAAACAAGACATGTGATAAGAACTTGAACAGAGCCTTTAGGGAATAGTGAACAGCACGATTAGATATGTGGGACAGAAGATTTGTATTGAGAATCAAGGGGTGGAAATAAAGGTGTCAAGATAAGCTTGTGTTTGTGAAGGATGAGAGTGTTGAGAGCTAAGTTGGGAAACTTGGGCTTTTTCTTCAATACAGTAGCCAGTCATTTAACATTTCAGGTATTTTGCTGCATAAAAGGCTAAGGGATGAATAATCCAAAGAATAGAGATATTCAAAGCTAATAGTTTTGAAGCATATTATATAATTAATTTAGAAAGAGGTTTACCTCTCTAATTATCACTTCCTTACAGACATATTGTAATGACTCTATTCAAACTTTGAGGGCAGTGGGAGAGCATAACCCAGGAATGTTCTAGTTACTCAGACCCAGCAAAATTGAAAAATTTACTAAATTAGTCCAAAATATAGAACAGTGATTTCCAAAAGACTATTCAAAACATAATCCATTTCTTCAAACAATAATTAAAAATTAATGCCACTTGTAAAAGCTAAGTTGATGTTTTATTAACATAACTTGAATTACTAAATTCAAAATTTTAATATTTACTTATTATAAAGTCATCTGATGAACATAATGAACTAATTTAAGTGAGCACAAAATTTTGAAATTAGGAGTAATGCCAATGTTCTATTTAATATATGATTTTTATTAATAAAATAATCATATAATCTTTGGGGTTTTGCAGTGTTTAAGAAAATCCTGATTGCCATGTATAATTGCAAATGATAAACAATTTAACACCTACTTTGTAACTTTAGGGTACTCATCCTTGAAACAAAGACGGCAGAAGAAACTATAGTCTCAGTTATAGTGTGCATTCCTGGAAGAAGTAATGTGTCACCAATGTGTTAATGTTCATTCTATGATACATATAAGGGTACTTTGTTTTATTATAATTTTAATATAGGTAAAATGGGTTTATTGAACAGAGTGGAAGTGGTAGAGGGTAAGCAGACATCAACTTTATTCTTTCTCACAACTCCCCATTAAACACACTTTGTGAACATGTTCTTCCCCATAGCCTTTCCAGACACATTTAGATAATAAACAAGTAGTATTTTATTTTGGCATTAAAATTCTAGTCCAGCCTAAAATCAGTAGTGCCTGGCTATTTTGGTAATCAAAACTTAAACTCTTGTCCAGTGTAAGGCTCTCCCTCTCCCACTGCGAGCTTGACCCAACCTTGGTAGTCTGGGGTAGGGATAGGAGAGTGAGCCCAGCTTCTTTTTATCCTTATCTCCCTCCACTTTGTCTTCCACTCCCTTAGCACACATTCTGGCTCCTCTCAGAGTTGGAGCAGAAGCCAGAGGAGAGGTAGGTATCAGCTGGGGACCGTGTCTTCTGGCACGATGAATCCCACTGCGTAATGAACTCTTGCCCTCCCTGGAAATTCCCAAAGGGAGATTTCCATCTCCCTTGACCTAAGCAGAGCTTCTTTTCTGTGGGCTACGTGTGGCTGCCTTGGCTTCTAATGAGATACCTTGCACTTTCCAAGAGTAACAAGATATTTTGCATGGGATCCCTTTTAGGAAGACGCAGACTTCCCTTCTGCATATCTAATCTTGGGAAAAACATTTTTTTGTCTATTATTATTAGAAGTGCAATCGGTTTACAATCAGTCCATTCTACCTTTTCCAGGCAGATTGAAGAATGTATTCACTCTAACCAGTTGTTGTCCAGTATGGTAGCCACTAGCCATATGCTATTGAGCACCTCAAATGTAGCTATTCTAAATTGAGATAGTCTACAAGTGTAAAATACACATCAGATTGTGTAAACTTAGAATGGAAAAATGATGTCAAATATGTCAATAATCATTACATGTTAAAGTGATAATATTTTTAATATATTTGGTAAAATAAAATGTATTTCAAAACATTTCACCTGTCTTTAGAAATGTTTTAAAGGATTTGACTGCTAGAAAATTTAGAATTACATAGTCATTTGCATTCTATTTCTATAGCACAGTGCCGCTCTATTCTTTAGACTTTTCAAGAGTCAATAAAATACCAATTCCTATGTCTCTCAAGCTCTGAACTCCATAAATGGACCTGTTCCACATGTTTGGCTTGTCATCTATGGTTGTTAAAGGCACACATGGTAACTCTCCTCCAAACTTCCTTCCTCTTAGCTTCTTTCATTTTTTATGGAGTGGAAATGTTTATAGTCACTTAGTACATCTTGTGGGAGGTTAAGCACCTCATGAAAAGATGTGAGAGGATTTGACAGCCCTTTTCTTGGCTCTGGGGCCTCTACCAAACATCCCACATAGGATCTAATTTTATATGGATAAATAGATAGTTATAAATGAAATTCAAATCAAACAGTTAGGGTATCCCTGGAAGAATGTAGGGTTCCCTGGAAGAGAGTTTAAAGACCATCACATTAGATCATTGACATTTGGGACTGACAGTTCCCTAATTCTAATCTGAAACTTAAAGACAGAAAATGCACAACACTAAAGATAGCATTCCACTCTGTAAAAACACTTGGGGCATTTTTCCTGGGCGGGTTCTGGTTCTGGACAGTCCTCTGTCTTAGTGTGAAATCAGGCATACCCTTACCTTCTCTAAACTTCACCTACTTCTCTATGAAATGAGAAGATGGTCTTTAGAACCTCTTTTTCTTTCCTTTTTTAGTGTTCAAAATTTGAACTATGAAATATTTCAAACAAAAAAAATCCCAGAAAATAATTTAATACAGAGAATTAAGGTAAATAGAAGTTAATGCATATTTTTTTCTCCCAATGTTGCTTTCTCTTTCTCTGGCTTTTTAAGAAGCCAAATCAGCACCTCTAGCTAAAGCTCTACTCTTATCACTTGTCTCCTTATTCTCACAGAAGTAACCTCCATCCTGGAGTTGTCGTATATCATTCCTATGAAGTTGATGTTTTTTACTACACATAACCAAAATATGAGTAAGCCATGTATGAACTTATTTTTCTTTCAAAATTTACATAATTATCATTATTTACATATCATTTGCAATGCTATTTTTTGTTAGTTATTCATGTCAATATAGATAAGATCATTTATTTCTGCTTCTCTATAGTAATACAATGTTAAAATAAACTTTAATTTTCTACATTTTCCTCTCTATTTCCCTTTTATAAAGAACTCAGTGAGCTTCCTTGAACACGCTCCTTTTTGCGTGTATGTCACAGTACATTTAAGGTAGATGATAGTGAGTATAATTTTCTTTACTATGTATTCCTTAATTACCATCCAGACTGCTTGTGCTGATTCACACTGCTACCAGGAACAAATCTTTGCCATCATTTAATATTCTCAAAATTATTTGTGCCAAAATGGATTAAAATGGATTTAAGATATCTCATTTTTATTTGACTTCGCATTTTTCAAAGTAATATTGAAGTTGAGCACCTTCTCATAACTTTAGTAATGCTTCACCCTCTAATCGTCTTTATGAATTTTTCATCTTTTTTCTATTAATTTTCATAATTCACTGTATATTATGGATACTATTCCCTTGTGAGTTATACTGTTTGACTATATTTACTCCCAATCAGAAGCATATCTTTCTATCTTTTTAAAGAAATGTGTTTTTTTGAGGTACAGATTTTTTTTTGTTAGTTTAAATTTTTTAATTTGCTCCATGTCTTATATATTCTTTGTCACGTTAAAGAACTCTTCCTTACTCTAGTATCATGAAAATGTCCTTCTAGGGGCCAGTCCAATGGCAGACTGGTAAAGTTCACATGGTTCGCTTCAGTGGCCCAGGGTTTTGCAGGTTCGGATCCTGGGCCCAGACCTAGCACTGCTCATCACACCATGCTGAGGTGGTGTCCCACACAGCAGAACTAGAAGGACCTATAAGTAGAATACACAACTATGTACTGAGGGGTTCTGGGGAGAAGAGGAAGAAGAAGAAAAAAAAAAAAAAGATTGGCAACAGATGTTAGCTCAAGGCTAATCTTTAAGGAAAAAAAGTCCTTCTATATTTATTAATTTTTCCTAACAAATTTCTTTTCAAAATTAGACCTTTCACCTAATCAGAATGAATGTATTTGGCTGTTATTAGATAGAGTTCCAATTGTTTTCTTTTTCCATATAGAAAAATCTATATCCATGGTCTTAGCACTACTTATTAATTAATCCATTATTTTCTTTCAGACTTACTGTGTTTCATTTGTTATGTCTTTGTCTCACATGTCATTCTGTAGTCTAACCATTTAATCTTGGTTCAAAATAATACTGATTTAATTACTGTTTGAAAAAATTGGTATATAGTAGAGTTCATCCTCTATTCTTATTTTTTTAATATTATTGGCAATTTTGGTTAACATATATGAATTTTAAGATCAAAATCTGTGGAAACACTGTCAGAAAATTTATTTGTATTGCAATGAATTTGTAGATCGGAGAGCAATACCACCTTCATATTAATTCACCCAAACATAAATATGGTGTATTTCCCCAATTGTGCCTAATTTTATGGTTTTCAATGAAGTTTTATGATGTTCTTCATATATGTCAGAGATAAACTTTGGTATTAGTTTGTAGGTCCCTTATGATTTTAGTCACTATGATAAGTAACATCTATTTAAAATAACAGTGCATTCTGTATAATTTTCTCATATGTATCATTCAGTTTACTAATTTTTTCTTTGACCCTATCTAAAAAGATGTTTTAATCAATCACTGATGCTATTAATTTAAATTGTATATTAAAAATAATTTATCGAAGTTCAATCTTAATCATTGTAAACAAACCTATTCTATATTTTCTATCACATTACCATTCTATTATCCCACATTCTTGTGACTCTATTCTTGTCACTCTTGTGACTCACATATTTGTGACTCCCTGCTCTTTTATTTTGCGTGTTGTCTGGTATTTGTGGTGTATTATTTTTATTGCAAACGTATCTTTGGTTGGGCTTTTTTTTCCTTTGAGAATGCCTTCAGTATAAGACAGTGTATAATGATTATGTTAGCTCAGTCAAAGACTCCATGGGAAATCTACTAACACATATAGTATAAATTTGAACATGCAAACTGCATAAATTGAAGACTTAAGCTTCTTCAAAATCTCAGGAAAGACAATATTTTCTCCAGAACCCAGGAGAACACAAAAAACTTTTTTATGTCACCATGTGCCTTTGGGCGGCCTTTTCAAAGACTTTTGCAAATGCAGCCCCCCGGGATGCTAGCTTTGTGGAGTGCTCTCATTTTCCAGGTCCTGCTTCCTCCTCAGGCCCAAGGCTTTAGTAGTTCTGTCTTTGCACCAAACTAAGCCCTTAAGTAACCAAGAGGAATCCTCTAGCTATATCTTCCTCACCCGAGGCAGCCTCAGTGATGGACTAAACACTTGTTGTCCTAGATTTAAATCCCTTCTTCTTTTAGGAAGCCTAAAGATTCCTTTGTTGTCCATTTAGCTATACGTTTAAAGGAATTTTTGTTTTATTTTTATTCAACATATCTAGGTGTGTTTAATGGAAGAGCTTTGAAATCACTGTGGTCTACCATATTATTATGAGAGTGTCTATGATTTCTAAGGTGACTTCCAATTCTAAAACTCGATGTCTCTGTTTACTCTTTTCCTGGTGATTAATGTGACTGTACACACAATGATTTTCATGTGATAAAACACAGGCCACCAGGGCTAAACAAAGAAATTTGCAAAGTCAAGTCTATTACTGTGCCAGGCAAGGGAACACACACCAACAAAGAAATTCATTGAGTAATTGGATGATGGTGAAAAATCAGAGATTTTTAAATGCTAGAAAGGAGGAGTTCATGGTAATTTTGCAAATTATGTTCTAGAAACCTGCAATAGGACAGAATGAGTTCATAGGTCTGTACAGAGTTGGTTATATCAAGTCTTTCATTCACTGATTGGGAAACAGTTCTTAGTTTTGTATAGTAAGTCTCTGGCATGCCAGCTTCATTCAGTGTTCAGGAATATTTATCAGCTTCAGTCAGCCAGAACTGGTGGGATAAAACATCATATTCGATTTTGTTATCTCCTTAGTAAATACGTGGAAATTTTCCTTTTAAGTTGGTAATATGTGTAAAAGTGAACAGAATAATTTTGTCCCCTGATATAGTGTAGGAATAGGTATCACCTACTTGATCTCTAGCTTAAAATATTAGTATAAATTCTCTTAAACCTAGTAAGATATATTTTCACAGTGTTGTAAACAACTAGGGGCAATGCCTCAGTTCTTTGGAGAAAGAAACAAAATGGTTATCTTATGACTGATAAAAAGTATGTTTAGAGAGTTTTCAAAAATAAATACCTACTTTCACCAGTGATAAGAAATGCATTCTTTTTCAGCTTCACAGAACCAGGGCTCTTTCAACCTAGTTGAGTTCATCAAACTGGCAAATTTTCTGATGATTCCTATTTAATAAAATAAATTTAATTCCACTTGAAAAGAAACAAAACAAAATGTAAAATAGTACAATTCTGAGTTAACCCTACATTTTGAGCTTGAAAACTTGTTCTATATCATTGTCAATTAGCTTGTACTACCGGCTTGCAAACAAATTAGAATATGCTGATTGATTACCACTGTAAACAGTTTAATAATAACAATAAGATGCAAACATTATTAAGCTCTCCGTGAACTCTGGAAGAGAATTAATAAAGCAAGCACTGTATTATTTTCATTCTACAACGATATTTTTCAGCTCAAAACTGTATGAATATTGAATGCTAATAGCGATTCAATTAATGAGAAATATTCAGAGAGAAAATAGGATAACAGAGCTTTGAGCCATAATGAAATATTAACTTAAGGTTAAATGTAATCAGACACTACTGAAAAATTAATGCCAAATATGGGACTCAAAGGAAGTTATATTTCAAAAGCCCAGATCCTAACAGAGTTGTTTCTGAAGATAATGTAGTCAGAAAATTGACCTTTTAAAGAAATCATTCTGGTAGAGATTATCTTCTGAATTTTTTTAAAGAAATTTTATAATGTTTAATCATATTAAATAAAAAAGTTGTGAGCATGGATTCCTAAAAAGTGTTTTGATATTTTTGGCATCTAAGCTGTGAAATATGGTAAAGAACCTTAATATTGTCTAAAAGTTCCAAAAGTATTGACATTACCATTGGACTCAGAATATATCCTGGGATTGCAAAACAATCTGAGTTAAAATTAGTGGGAAAACTCTATCAATCTGTCTAAACCCTTTAGTAGCAATTGCATATACATGTAAAATATAGTATGTCATGATATATATATATAAAATGAGTAAATTGTTACAGAGATCTATATTATATAATATATAGGTTTCTGTAATCAAATACAGTACATTTCCTAGTAGTTAACTGGTTGAATATTTTTGTCATGGAGAAGTAAACAGGAATGCTTAGGAAAACTTAAAACAAATAAATCACTAGTCTCTTATGCAGAACAATTTTCAGATATTCAGTGAATTGAGTGGGAGTGTTTCTTTATGGAAAACATCAAAATTTCAGTTGGATTTCTAAGGTGGGTTTGAAGTCTGCTGATTCACCACAGACTGCATCATCTAGAGTAAGAGACTTGTCCACTTTGAGCCCAAATCCCCTCATCTGTAATAACCTGCTGCCTTAGTTGATATGAGGATCAAATGAAATAATGTATATATAAACATGTTTCAGTGGAAAATCGTCATGCGCATACTACATAAAACCGTACTTCTGAAACTGCTCATTCAGCATGTATGAAAATTCTCCATGTGATCTGTATGTAAGTGCATAAATCACCCCCAGGGATAGAGGAACCTGTGCACCCTTAAAAAAGAATGCAATAGGCTCTAACGTTTGTTGCATCTTGAACGTTATATTCCTTTGCTTGGTACATGTTTTAAAACAAAATACTCATTTGCTACATTTTAACATATGAAATTATGAAAGCTTGTTGAGTTTGACACAGTGCTTGCTTCCTATAGAAAGGAAACAAAAAATATCATACCATGTTCTCACTGGACTAAACGTCAATACTTCATGCTATTATATTAAGGAGAATGAAGTAAATTCTTAAGAATACCATTTATCTACCTTACTACGTTTCCAAGATTGGATTCCGATGCTCCAGGTAATTCTCTACACAAAGAGAAGTGATCCCCCTTTCTACCAGAAGGTGGCACTGCACTCATTGATGACGTTCTGAGGCGGGTGCAGTGAAGACATTCTTCTCCATCTAGAAAAGAAGTTGGGTTTTACAACATTTTATTTGAAATAATGAGACGCATGTGATTAATTTCCTAAAGAATAATTTTACTTTTGTCTTTTTGGGGAAATATGTGCACACTAAGTAAAAATGAACAGCTGTTGAGAATAAGAGGAAAATGCTTCATTTAGAATCTATTAATTTCTATCATCATTGTTCAGTACAATATTCTCAGATTTAATTACTCATGTAAAGAACATTAGGACTAAATGTAAAATAAAATCTTCTTTACTCCCCTCAAGATTTTTGTCTCTTTCTAACCACAAATTGTGTGGCTGACTTTTTAGTTATTAATTTTTTTAACATAGAAATCCCACTAGAGTTCTTAAACCCTTTTACTCATATCGTGGTATGTATGACAGTACCTACTTTGGCACCACTTTTCTCTTCTCTCCTACCTCAGTCTCATGGAAGTAAATATATCAGTCAATCATTATAGCTGGAATCTCTACTTTGAGAGAACAGGGCTTTTTAAAATTGCTAGTAGCATATATAATATCAAAAGGTTGAATTTTTTTTTCCTGGCAACAATTTATATAGACTTCCACGTAGCTCTAAATGTATCATTTGCTGATGACAGGAAGAAAGAAAGGAAACTGTAAAGACTTACTGACAGCTAAAAGAGGCTCAAACTGATTATCTTTAAAGAAATACAGTAGGAAGAAGCCACTTCGCTAAAAGCACAGCTTTGAACAAGCCGTCTATTAATTAATTGTCAGAGTTGGGAGTAAAAATGGCACCTAACAAGAGAAAAACTAAAGGGAAAGGATGAGAAACGGTGAAGAAGCCTTTATTTTAATGCATGTATTTATTTTGCACCTTTGATTTCCACTAAGTTGTTTCATTCATATTCACTAAGCGCACAATAAATGACATAAAATAAAAGCAAGACAAAAAAAGTCAAAAGACTTATGAAGCTCATTGTTCAAAGAAATTATTCAATATTTCATGGACTAGATTTAATAATATGAGTGCATAATAACAGTGGTCGTTCCTTTTTTCACATTCCTTTTTTCTAATTATCTTAAAATAATAAAAAATTCAGCAATATGAATTTTGTTTATTTTTAGTTTTGAATGTGGAGGAAAATATTTTTTAGTTGAAGCATTTGGTAATTATGAAATCAGATGTCTGTAGGAAAAAGTAATGTTCGTTAATTTTAGTTGGCTAGGGAATAACAAAAAAGCTTTCATCTTAGATTAATTTTATTTCCATGTCCAGGCATGGGATTGCAGATTACGGAAATGTAGACCATACTTTACAACAAATAACTTTATGTTTGCATGACAAATACACACATTTTCCATTATTGCTTTTTTAACCCTGAAGTGAGTTTATCAGACACTATAATCATGAAATTTTATTGAAAGCTTATTTATTAAAACCATATTGAATATTATGCTCTTGTACAAGTTCAAAGGATACTATTAATTTTATATTTACCCACACATTTCTATATTGAAATAAAATAAAATATTTCCTTTTTCTGTTAAAAATAAAGTTTATTGGTCCATAATTTAAGATGGAATCACAGTAGCATGTTTACATTTATATTACTAAAAGTACAAATTCTGGACTCAATATCTAGAGTACCATGAAATAATAACTAGTATTCATTTTATTATGGAAATGTAACTAACTATAAAGGGAAGTCTACACAATAGTTTCCTATAAATCATGTGTTGCTTAACGATGGGGATACATTCTGAGAAATGCATCATTTGGCAATTTTGTCATAATGAACATCGTAGAGTGTTCTTACACAAACCTAGATGGTATTGCCTACTACACACCTAGTTTATACGATGCTAATCTTACAGGACCACCGTTATATGGGACCATCATATATGTGGTTAGTTCTTGACCAAAACATCATTTTGCAGTGCATGACTATATTGGGTAATAGGTAAGAGAAGGTTCTTTAACTATGGGTTTGATCAACAGGATAGAATCCATCCTGAGATTGCTTGTATTTAAACTCTGAAATGGAACTTTATACCATTTTATTATCATTGTAAATGAATTAATCCAGCAGCTATATAAACCACTCTTGGAGTTCTGAGGAGCTGGTGATGCTCGTTAAGCAGGATCTAAGGAGCTATCCCTGTTCAGCTATGCCGGAGGGGTCCCTCGTTCTTTCTGATGCTTCTGCTGTAACTGAGTGATACCTCTACTATCTTCTGTTTTGAGAGCTTTTTACTGATCAGGAGGATTAACCGCTCCATTCTTTGTGTTCCCATTATAGACCCCGCAGCTTTTTATTGCACAGGTAACAATGTATTACTCTATGTTTACTTATCTGTTTCTTCTTACCAGACTACATGGATCTTGAGGGTAAGAGACATAACATTCTTTTTGAATTTCCAGTGTTTAGCACCATGATGAACTCAGTGACTAACCTGTAGCAGAAACTCAACAGGAAGTTAATATACTTTTGTTAGATGAATGAAACGAAAGAACAACAGAGGAATGGAGGGAGGAAGGATGCCAAATTTTCTTGTGCTATTACTTTTATAACAAGTTTCTTAGTCTTTGTATTAGGAAATACTTAATTTTATCCTAAAGATAACCTTTAGACACACTTTCTTTAGTGCTGTACTAGTTGCTGACCACCAATTTTTTCGTGACCCCGGGAACATAGTCCTACAGACTCATCTGTAACATCCCTGCTCCACATTCACCTGCTTCCTCCCACCCATCGGTGTTGGTGGGGATAGGAACAGTCATGTCCTGTTTGGGAGCACCATGATGCATCCTCCTTAACCAAGACAGATTACTTCAGGTAGCGGTCATGCAGGCACATTATGTCTAATCCAGTTATAAATATTTGCTTAGGCTATGAAAAACACGAGAAGCATTTAAATATTTATGACTTTATAGTCTCACTGAGATATTAATTCTTCAAATTAAGAAATTTGTATTCAGCAAGACATACTCCAGAATGGGTAAATTATAAGCTGAATTTAATTTAAAAACTTGGATATTAACATAATGATTTTTAGTATCAAGGCTTAATTGGAGCTGAAAATATTTCAACAACAAGATGCTTGCCTTCAATCTACTTCCCAACCTTGCATTTCATATTTACCTATAGGTAACGATAGTTTATTGAGTCCATCTAAGTACCATTACTTCTTTATGCCAATTTACTCTCATAACAACCCTATAAAGTAGCGATAATTATCATTTTAACTAAAAAGAAAAAAACCCCTGATGCTCAGAGAGTTTACGCCCCTTGCCTGAATTCACCCAGTGCACCCTGCATGGTTGAGATGGAAATCACGGATCTCTGTGTCTGACTGGAGAGCCGTGCTCGACCACCACCTGTCAGCTCATGGCAGGTTGAGGCAATGTGTGCTGTGCATGGTAGGCTTTCCCTCCCGGAAACACATTTAATCTTAATACTATCACCGTGGGCCAGATATGGCTCATTATTTGGAGAAGGAGAAAAAGAAAAGTTAAAATAAGTCTCCAAAGTCCTCGAGCAAATGAAAAGGGACCACAATACAGAGATCCTATGGTTCTAAGTTCAAGGCTCATGCTACTGCCTCAAACTCGCCTTACAATGCATTGCACATTTACTTACTGAAACATAGCCTTCTCATTCAGAAATTACATACTGGTCATAGCTGGATAAGTGTCCTATGAATTTAGAAATCAGTTGCAGTTTGCTGTAGTTGGCAGGTACACATACCTTATGGTATGGTAATGCAGGTACGCATTAGGAAAGAGAATAGGAAAAAGAAAACTCAAGTGTAAAAAGAATTAGCAGAGGGCATCTATTAGGCTCTTTCTGACCTAATATTCACTTCCCTGCCAGATTTCATTTCTAATGGTCTTTCTCCAACAACATGGTCTTTAGGGCCATTTACTCATAATCTGAGGTAGAGTGAGTTGGAAAGTGATTTTTGGGGTCATGATTGAATAGCTAAAGAGGCACAGATTCAAAGAGTCCTATTATCAGGAAAAAATAAGAATATCCCATAGTGATTATCATTGGAAATTCTAAACCTTAAGTCAGGGAAGCGTTAGCAGTCTAATAAAGATCTCTGCTATAGATGTGTGGAGATTGTATTGCAGTAAGGATAGCTTAGGAAGGCAGAAATGAAAAACAAGGATAAGAATTAAAAATGCATCTGCAAATCAAATTATAGCATTGCATGGCCCTTCAGTATAAATCGAAATTATAATATAATTTGATATTAAGCTCTGCCTATGCATTTTGTTGTACAATAACTCTTTTTAAGCTATAATCTATCAACAGATGTCAAATATGTGTTTTTAGTTGTGTTGCACATGCATAGTGCTTAAAATGAAATAACTAGACAGGACCTAAACAGTATCTAGTGTCATAAATTTACAAAAGGACAGTAGAAAAGAATTGTCAGGCATTATGCAAAGCGTGTTATATTTATTAAGTTTATGTTCATTATTTAATGTAATCTTTAAAGTAACCCTTTGAGCTAGCCCCAAATAAACTAATGGTAACTTGCTCCTGTTGTGGGGCAAATGGTCAAAGTCTTAGATTCAGATCCAAATATTTCTGAGACCAAATCCAATGCCTTTAATAACTACACTATTTTTCCACTTATATGTTCACACTGCCACTGTACACAGGTGTTGATTACTCTGGTGAAGAAAGGGCACACGAATAAATGACTGATTTAAAATCATAAACCGAAGTGAGATGATAGGGCAGAAAGCAAACAGAAAATGCTATAGCTTTGAGAAGTAGGTTTCAATGAACAACCACTGAGTAACACTGCAAATTATACTTCATTTGGAAGAATTTATTAGTATTTTTAATAAAAGTCATTCTTATTTACCTTTCAAAAGTTTTCCTGGCCGTTGAGTTTATCCCAGGATTTCATTGGTTTGTTGATTCATCCATTCAATGTATCTTTTTTGTGTCTCAATGCCTGGACTAGAAGGGGGACCCTGAACATGACCTGAAGGATGCATATGTCCAGGCTTTAGGAGAGTCTGAGCAGTGGATGAGGAGGGAAGGGCCTGTGCACAGACCTTTGGCAAGGAACTGCCGAGGCTTCCAGAGATTGAGAGAGCCGGTCAGGCAGGAGCTACCGGAGCAAGAGAAGCATAGCGAGGAACTAATTAAAGAAGAATTAATTTTGCTTTTCATTGATAATATCTTCAACATTTATTTCTCTCTATATAAAATTTATTGGAAGCAAAGATGTAGTCCATCACGTACTATATACTATACTATCAATGAAGTATTAAGTATCTATCATTAAATAGTTTGTCTAAAAGTTTGTAAATGTTAATATTAGTTTTACAAACTTTTATGCCGATAGCTTCTGATATTTTTTATAAGATTTAATTAAAGAGGTAATGTTTTACTTTAAAGGCATATGCTTGCTTTTACACAGCGACATGTACAGAAATGAAGATTTCTATGTACAAACGCACTTAATATATAAATAGATATATGCTTAATATATATTTTAAAATTTAATTTGTGATTTTTTTAAGAGGGAGAAGTAGGAGTTTAATTAGCTTTTTATTGTTCTATATCTAGTCAGTCCTAAAATATAATTACAATCCTAAAATAGAATTAGTCTCCAACTGAAAACTTTATTAAAAACCAACTGGCCTCACTAAAGATTTTGGTCATGAAGTCTTAGAGAAATTTCACTTTTGTTTGTAAAACTTTTGCTGTGGCCCTTCTGTTCATGATCCAAAGGCAACATTTCTCTAGCTGCTAAGCTATTCTGTTTTCTACTTTCTAACATGCCGACATCAAAGCTGTGACTCTGCCCTTTCCTCTCCTTATCCACATCAGACCCAGGCTAACTGGGAGAACTTTCAACATCAACAGCAGCTCATCTTACCGATAAACAAAGCGCAAAGACAGAGCATGCGGTTGCCAGGCACAGAAAGCAGTGGGCGAAAGGGGGATGTTCCCTTCTATGTTCAGATAGCCAAAAGTATGCTATTGTGCATGACATGATCCTAAGTTAAAATAATATTTGTTTGGGTGGGCCTGCTATACAGGAAACGTTAAGATACTGAAAATGGTACAGTGGAAACTGTATGAGTTGTCCAGCTAAAGGTGAGTGAGCTCCGAAGATGAGGGAAAGGAGTGGTACCAAAGACAGAGGTGAGGATCCAGTTTTGATAACAGTCTCTACTCACACAGAGCTCGTTAAAGTACCTCCACTCACAGATCCCTGATATGCTTTATAAGCATCATCTTCATTTCACTTACAATTTCCCTTCTCTGAGGTTCCAAGAATATAAAACAATAATAAAAAAAACTCGCAAAGCCAGCCATTTTCTTATAGGCTTTATACTTGTTAACTTGAAATTCAGGAGTGCCAGGGATACTATACATTTGAAATATCATAGTATTAGAAAAGGAACTGTCATATATATGTCACATATATATATATGGACATCATGTCAATAGGACATTATATGGCACGACCACCGGTGGCCAGGCTGCCTGTCTTCATCAGCCTGGATAAGTGCTGCTTTTTGACATGTTTGACTCTGACACCGTTGTGTGTCGTTTTGTACAATGTGTCTGTTTTTGTTTCAGAAATATGTATTGCTTTTTAGGATTTATAGGAAATTGTATTGCCAGTGTTAGTCATTTAAAATCCTCTATAAAATCATAACCTGCTCTAGGATTTTTGTACCCATTTGATTCTGTAATTCTGCTTTATTCCTGTGGGGTATATGTCCACCCCGCCACTATCTTTTGAAAAATGCAGAATAGGTTGCTTTTTCTGTCTGTTCTTAATTTCATCATAGAAGTTTGCATCAGAAAAAAGTGTGTGTACATATACACACACATATATACATACATACATATCCATATATATATATATATATATACTTATATATATGGCAGCAAGAGGAAAGTTTGCAAATACGATTTATATACAAAGATTAAATCATAGCTTGGATCACTTCTAGGGCACCCTTATGTTTCTTAAAATAATGTCCAGCCGTCTTACTGTTTCCTACAGGACTCTGTATGATAGGCCACTTCCACCTCTACCATTCTGACAAATGGCATGCCAATGTCACTACATTGCAGCCACATGGGCCTCCTTTTGATCCTCAACATGCCAAACAAATTTTTGCCTCAAAATCCTTGCACTTGCTGTTTTCCTCTTCCTGGAATTCTGGTGTCCGGCTCTTTGGACTTGAGGCTCCTTCTCATCTTTTCAGTGTGTGGTCAACCGTCACCTTCTCTGAGAAATCATTCCTGACTTTATCTAAAGAGGTCAGCCTTCCTGCACTGCCATGGCATCCTATTATTTTACGTTACATAGCTTATCCCAATCCAAAGATGTCTGGTTATGTGTTTGTCTATATATTATGTATTTGTATATTATGCATCTCTTTTCACTAAAATGTTACCTCCATGAGAGTAAGAACCTAACTAGTGCTGTGTTCCACTATATTCCTGGCACCCAGCACCAATTCTATTACTAAGAGATGTCCAATTAAAAATTTCTCCCATTGACAGGTTGGTTTATAGGTCTTTGACATGCTCCTTATTACTTAGTAACACTTCTTTATTGATAGGTAATAATTTCCTTCACCCATTCTG
This sequence comes from Equus quagga, assembly GCF_021613505.1. Taxonomy (NCBI): domain Eukaryota; kingdom Metazoa; phylum Chordata; class Mammalia; order Perissodactyla; family Equidae; genus Equus; species Equus quagga. The sequence continues at coordinate 19,988,139 of NC_060272.1, read as the reverse complement.
AAGTTCAGATTTATAACCTGCAGTTCAAAAGTTTGTATGATCTAATTAGCTCAGATAATATTCTTGCTTTTATCATAAATGAAACACAGATGTGAATGAATGAGTAAATAAGTGAATTAATAAGACAATAAGTAAAGCCAGAATCTTAAGACAATTGCTCCTTTCATCATCAATATCAAGAAGGAAGACCACTGCCTGCATAGCCTTTGAAGCTGATGATAAAGATTACATATTGGCCTGGTAAATTTTAATTTCTTATTCAGGGTGCCCATTTATATAATCTTTGTAAGTCAACTACAGTCATAAAAGGATTCAAAGAAACTCTTTCTAATAACTTGAAATCACATCTCCATCTCAGAAACAGAGAAATGGTGAAATACTCAAAATGAAATGGAAAACAGTGAGTCTGAACTAGGTCTTATCCCATTGATTCCATACCAAAAATGAGACATCATACAGGTAGTTGACTTACGGATGATAAGTAAATTTGATAGGCAATACGCATTTTTTTATTTCATTTAGAAAACTGCTTAACATGCAGGGAGAAGTCAACAAATACTGTCTGACTCTCTCCCATGATAAAATAATTTGTTTTCAACTGTCATGTCAGTGCTACATCAAGGAAATTAAAGAGAGTTCAACTGCTGGATAATTCCAAAGCTGGGGAGTAAGTCCTTCTAGAAATGGATTCTCATTGCCACATATGTGACTACCTCTGTAAAAACTAAATACATGACCATTAACTAGTCAAAAAATAGGAAGTGGCATTTGAGGAATACATTGCTCTGTTTCATTGCAGAAGTCTGCATATTCCAGTTCTTCAAATCAGCAGCTTCTAACCTGTGGTCCACTCAACATAAAAGATATACAACATATCTGGAGATTCAATTTATTCATTTCAATATCACCCTGCCTTTAATTTGGAAGCAAAGTAACGTACTAAATTAATCAATATATTTCTCATTCACTTCCAAAATATGAATGTTTCCAGTGTCAGAAAATAGTTAATTCTTTATATTTAAAATAAAATTTAATAGTTAAAAACAATATTTTCTTTCACAAAAATTTAAAGTTGGCTTCATAATGGTTTGAAATGAAGTATTGTATACTTTCAATTAGAAGACTATAATTTCAAAGGAGAACATTGATCATTATTATTTTTAAAATTCGTATGTTTGGCTATTTTATAGGTCAATACTAAAGTCCCAAAACTCCAACACTACCAAGGAAATATTGGTATTGGATCTGTCCTGAGAGTCTCGTTACACCCAAGAGATTTGCCCATTTGTACTTAAATGGACAGATTACATCAGTCAAAGAACCATTGAAGTTTTATTTTAAAATTCAGGCAGAAATGTTGATACTGTCTGCAAAAAATTTAAACACAGGTTTTTTTTTTTTAAGCCACAAAATTCCCTCTTGACTAGTGTATATAACTTTGTATCTCAGGAATTCCTTTGAGAAAAGTAGGCATAGGTGAAAGCCTGCAATATTTTTTTTTTATAAAACTTCAGAGCAAGCTAAGAATTTCTTGGATCCTGTCAGTATGTCTAGCTGTAAAACATCTGCCCTTGCCTGAGTCTTTGCTTAACGTATTCTTATTGAGAATGTGAAGCACTGTCATTGTAATTATAATTCTGGCCACATTTACTTGAATATTTAATAATGTATCCAAAAAGGAGGAATGGCTCCATTTTTAGTGTGCTGAGGGATGACTATGTTACTTTGAATCTGTTTTAGTTTTTCTTTTACATTTCACTTTTCCTAAGTGCCAAATAAAATTTTTCTCACGTTTCTTCTTAAAACATGGGCTCAGAAGAAAACTAAAGAAAAAAAATCAACCTCAATGAAAGTTTTATTCACTTCTAAGAACCTTAAAATATTGTGCTTTTACTTTCTGTCATTGAGTGACACTTGCTGTCACACGCAAGAATTACAATTCTATTGTCCTTAATCATAAACATGTGCTAAGCATATATTTCTTTAAATAATTGTGTTAGCCAGGGCTAACACAGTTTTGGTTGTAAATGCAAGAAATCCAACTCAAACACACTTAAGCAAAGCAGAAGATTATTTGGCTTGCATCAACTATAAAAGACTCTCAGAGGAACCAGAGAATTAAAATAATTGGCATTCTCTCTTTACCTCTCATTTTTGCCGTGTGCCAGCCATATTACTTCAGACTGTGTTTTACAAGGCTAAAATCATGGTTTCTGACATTATCAGTGTTTGTATCCTCATTGTTTCCCAAACTTTAGAAAAGAAAAAAAAGTTCTAATTTTCAGCTTCATTTGCAAAACCTTGGGGGAAAGTTCCTAATTGGCCTGTATTGGTCACATGCCTACAACTAGACTCATCATGATGGCCCCAGTAATGTGATACTATGTTTGGACTAGTGTTGGTCAGGCAGCATCATTAAACCACTAACTATAACTATGGAGCTGGGGTCATGTAAAAAGATGCTGGTCCTAGTCTGACCTCATGGTTACAGAAAGAGAAGAAGTGTCTCCAAACTGAAGGATACAGGACACATTTTCCAGAGAAAATGAGAGAAGTGCAGGGAGGGCAACACATACACACACACACACACACACACACACACACGCACACACACACACGAGGTTAAGCCTTCTCTCATTTCCTATTCTTTCATCTTCCCTATCATCAAGCAGGTACTGAGCATCATCACCAGACTCTTGTGAAAGCAAATGCTAATGAATTGACATACTTTGGGTTATTCGTGATCGTTATTCTTCAGAAATATAACATTCCGTTATTTATGCCTTTTACTGTCAAAGAGAAGAAAAAGAAGATGTTAGTGTTATAGACTAAGATGTAAAATTTAACAACATAAAAGGATGAATCAGATGGTTGAGAGTGGTATTTCATCAGTTCTAAGTCACAGTTCTGACACCTGGTTAAATCTTATAATTGATGGAGTCTTCAATTGCTGTTGGCCAAGTGGCAGACATGGCACATTGTCATTTCAATTGAATGATGTGCATGGTTGTTACACATGTATTGAGTTCAACTTCCATATAAGATATCTTCAAAAAAGAATTATACAATGAGCCAGCATCAAAACAACAACAAAATAACCTATAGTCTTTGCAGAGAGACCCAAACAGAGCAGTGATACATGCATTTGGTGTTTTTGAGGCATATATTCAAAATTAGAAGAATGAACTCAATTCCATTTTTTTCTTTTAGAGCAAAAACCAAGTACTTTAGGGAACCTAAGGAAGGAGAATTCCCACAATTAGATGAAGCTATGTTTTGCTTTCTTACTGATTCAGGTACAATGCAATTAAAGTTAAGAGAGATTGCTAGCTGCCATGAAAGAAATGAAAGTAATTTAAGGACATGAGAACTTGAGTCTTGATGAAATTATATGGAATTTTCATTATGAAATCATGTCAGATTTCATTTAGGAGGGATTTTTCTTTTGTTTCTGGCACACAAAATAGTTCATCTTACAGTTGGTGATGTCTTTGATGTCAATGCAATACTATAATAAAAGAAATTGATTTTACTTCATGAAAGTCCTTTTGTAACATCATAGGGAGGCAGAATTATTATACTAGTAATCAGATTACCTGTATTCAAAGCTTCTCTCTGCCACCAACTAATTGTGTTGTCTCAGAGATGTGAAGTAAACACTTAGGGCCTCATTTACACTGTAAAGATTTTGGGCTAGATTATAGCAAAAGTCTGTTTCAAACATAAAATCACATGATTCTAGGTGGAATGAAGAATGAGAAAGGAATTCATTATTTCTTCATCTTAAGAAAGATGGTTTGGAAACCACCTGGCTTGGTAGTTTTATAATTTCCAGAGGCCAGGGTAGTATTTTTATTTTCAGTTCAGGAATAATTTATCTAAATCACATACCTAATGTTCCCAGTTGAAATATATCTAGCATGCATAACATGCCATATTTCTTTCACTTTCATGGTGTTTGGTGTTTTGATTAGTGATTATAGCTTCAGACAGATTAGTGAGGCAGTAAGTAGAGAAAATGCTAATGGACATCTAATCAAGTGGGTGGGTGTCAGGTAGTCAATTACGACAAAGTATTATTGTAATTCAAAAATACGTGAAGCATTATCATTTTGATGCAGTGTTTTTTATACCAAACGTTCTAACAAGAACAGACAAATGGTTGCACACTAGCACACTTGGGAATATGGTCATTAAGAGCCTAAGATTTTCTAATAAGATGGTAATTTCCTTTCTTTCTCAGATGCCACAGGCAATACTGCTGCTCATATGTTGAAAATTTAGTGCAGCATTTGTAAAACTCAAGCACAAACATTTTATTCTATTGGTTTCTTAGAGTCTGAGAATCTGAAATTGAGTTGTTATATAGTCCTTTCCCCATTTTCAAGAATGACACAAACTAAATTGTCTCAGTGAAATTCCTTTTAATGAAAAAATTCTAGAAAAACAAATAGACAAAGGGATGTATTGTCTCCATGATAGCATTTTCTGAAGCATATTTTTAAAAATGTATTCTCTTATGTCAACTTTTTAAAAGAGACTCTATGCCCTTCACTTTTAATTTACAGAAAATAATCACAAAATATTAAAACTAGAAAGAAGGCTAAAAGTCATATAATCCAACTTTTTAATTTTATAAGTGAAGAAATTAAAGTATAAAGAAATTAAATAAAGTGCTCAACCCCATAGAGTTAGTTGTCACCAAATTGGATTTGGAACCCAGATCCTTTAATTTTTATTTCAATGATTTGTTTACATTTGTCTCATTTTCCCTTTACTTTTAAACTCAAATAAGCTCGAGCAATTGGTTATACTTTTCCTTTGTTATCTAGTCTTTTGATCCTTCAGTTCTGATGTCTCAGTATTAGATCGTGGAATGACTGTTTCAAGCCACCCAAAGATACAAAAAATTGATATTAATTTCTTCATTAACAGTGAAAATTCTACCACCAAGACTGTGTTTTCTGTTTATCTGTTATATATAATTTTTTTATCTCAGAAATAGGATCTGAGAAATATTACTTCTGAGAAATGTTATTATCAGAGTAATGGCTAGGTCAATCAAATGGTAAGAGTTGGACAGTCTCAAAGAAATGCTGTATACTGTATATTGGCTTTGGTTTTCACAATGGTTATTAATGCTTTAAATTCATGGACTGGTTCTGAAAAAAAATGTATTTAATGTTATTAACTAGATTGGCTCCGAATAATTTGGCAATAGAATTTTTTTCCATATCAATATTAACATATTTCAAAACTCTGGTATACAGCATAATTTATTTTAGGAATTGCCATTTAGGTAGGTAAAATCTGATAAACTACTACAGCACAAATAACGTAACACTTCATAATTCATGTTATCCAAAGTTCCTCTTCCACCAAAACATAATAGTGTACAGGTAACTTTTAAATACAACAGGATTTGGAGTCAGAGACACCTGGTTTTAAAATCTGTCTCTACATTTTGAGAGATGTGTAACTTTCATTTTCCCATCTGTGACATGGAATAATTGCTGCACCATAGACTTCCACTTACAGCTGTGATGGAGTAGCTGACAAAAGACTCATACTTCCACTGAAGTAGACCTAGAAATGCCAAATTAAAAGCAATCAGAAGACACTGGAGAACTGTCAAGCCCAGTGGGTTTAGAGGTTACCTCCCAGGCAACGGGGACGAAGTCCAGACTTCTCTTTGGGAA